>NW_004524761.1:2168891-2234850 GCF_000260255.1 Octodon degus | reverse complement strand
ATGGTTGTTGTATTGCATGATGTTATCTTCAAATTAGTGGTTTAGGTTACCAGATACACACCTGCAAAATTGGGTTTTAAAAAAGTTATAAGAAATTTGCAAGAATAAAAAACCGTAAAAATAAATAAAAGTAAATTTTAAGTTAACTCTTTTCAATATAGTAGATCCTGTGAAAGGGAAAGAATCTGTTCAATGAAAGGAAAACGCTGGGATGAGGAAAAGGACAAAAGAAAGGAGGAATCATTGTGCTGCTGATTTCTGCGAGTCTGTTTTTTTTTTTTTTTTTTTTGGTGTTACAGTGAGTGAATTTGGTTTTGCAAGTACAGTATCTTCATTATACAGAGAATGCCATCAGTACTGCACTCGTTTAAGATAGCGGTACGCCTGGTAAGGAGAGTAGTGGTGTTTCTTGGCAGCAATTCAAATCTTTGGAAATTGTGAGTGTTACTGTATACTTTTTAGGGTCCCCAAGAGGCTTCAGCTTTTCTTTACAAAAATACTTCACAACCTGTGAAATATTTTAGTTGAAAGAGTAAATCCCTTTCATTCAAGACACCAATTCTGATGTACCTGAGTGCGGTAGTGAAGGAGACTGAGCAGGCAGCGCTCAGGTTCAGTGGGAAAGAATCCGAAGCTTAATACGCGTTGTGTTGTACCACATACACAAGGATGCCTCGGACACACTTAACCTGTCTAAATTCCGTCTGCTGAAATTTTTTCTATAAGGTAAATAATTCCAGCTGGGACTGTTGTCTAGGCATCTTTATTTCAAATCCAGAGTTTTTCTTTTTACCTTATATTTCTGCATTCTTCTACATGAGAAGTTTCCAATGATTGGCTAGAGGACCCATAAGGACAACAGATGCCCTATTCTAAGATAGGGAATTTTGTTTAATCATGGAATTTCCATTCCCACCCACACCATCTGAGCTTATACTTCAAAATAAATTTTAAGCCAGCAAACAAAACCACTGCACTGTACATTAGTCAAACTATTTTAATGCAGATTATTTTAAAAGTATTTTTAAAAACAACTGCCTATAATTGTCAAGACCCAAGGGGGATTTTACCAGTTAATGTCATTAAAATAAGAAACAGAACTCTGCCATTATCTGAATAAAAATGCATATTAAGTTATATTAGATGAGGGGAAAGAATCTGTGTAAATACATACCACACTAGTTAAAAGTCAGAAAAGAGTACAGAATGGTGAAGCTTAGAGACATGTGAACTCTTTCCACTTGTAGAGCAGTGAAGTACATACTGAAACTTCAGGAGGTTGGGTTGTATGTAGGATTTCTGTGTAATTCCCAATAGATACAAATTGAATTTTGTATCATTTGCTCTGATTCATCCCTATCCCATTTATCAGCATTTCTGGTGGTGCTGCTGTTTCCTGGCTGTTCGATTTCCCTCCTCTTTCTGTGGTACCTTAAGCCAAGATGTAAAGAGGTATTTTCCAGACAGAGTGAAGCACCGAGTGATCTAGCATTAGAGAGCACTGGATAGGTTATGGGGCACCAACTTTCTTCTCGCTGGCGGGGATGAATAAAAGCAGCCTCACTTGGACTTAATAGCACCATCCCTAGTTCCAGGTCTAATCAGGAAGGAGGACAGACGGATTATTAAGGTCAGCCCTGTGCCAGTGATCCCACAGGCCCAGCCCGGGCCTGAAATACATGGCTGGGAACCTGGGCTACAGGTCCTGAGCCGCTGCCTGGCAGGGAGGCATAAATGCCAATTTCGTGTCCTCTGCCCTGTGTGCTGCTAGCACAGGACTTTCTGCCCCCTCCCTGTGTACCTTCTGCCTCCTACTTAGTCCTGTCTTCGAGAGTCCTAGACTAAGCTAAATACTCCTACCCCCTGTTTCCCCTGAACCAGCCATACAATCAGACTCCTAAGTCTGACGTCCCCGGGTTGTGGTTGTCCTGTCTCTCTGTCCATCTGCTTTTCTCCTTCCCATACCACCTTCTTGGCAGAATGCCCTTGGAAAATTAAACATCGCTTCCAGATAGAAACCGAACACGGAAGAGAGCTGTATCATTTCTACATCATTAAAAATAGTAGGAAAGAGATGAGTCCGAGGTAACCTTTCGAAAGTAAAACAACAAACAAACAAAAATACCTCTGTTGGGTTTGTTTTTTATTGTTGCTTGTGGTGGTTGTTGTCTTTCATTTGTTTGATGATAATATGCTCGGTGCTGGTCAAGGTATGATAAGAAATTCCTACTGTTGATGGGAAAGCAGTTTAATCAAATATTTTTGTTTTGTGTTTTGTTGTTTTTGAGACAGGGTTTCATTGTGTAGTTCAGGCTGACCACCCACAACTCACTGTATAGCTCAGGCTGGCCTTGAACTCTCAGCAGTCCTCCTGCCTCAGCCTCCAAACTGTTAGAATTACAGGTGTGCGCCACCACAACCTGCTTGCTAGAATCTTTTTGAAAACTATTTGGCAGTTTAAGCAAACAAAATGTGGAATCGACAAGGACAATAAACCATGTATTTTTAAAAAAGAAAGAAAACAGGATGCATCAAAATGTAACTCCTGACTTTTGACCCACTGATTTTACTTCCAGGAATTTATGCTAAGGAAACAATTGGTGACCCAGGCAGTGATCCACTATGGGGACTTGATTGCAGTGCCATTTATGATAGCTAAAGAGTAGTGGTAATGTGAACATACACAGTAAGAGGACAGGTACGTGAGTCAGGGTGGACTGTATAATAGGATGTCCTCTAGCCATTTATAAATGTAGTATCAAAAGCTCTTGAGTAACATTGTAAAATCTTTTATTAAGCAATTTTAAAAACATGCTGTTAACTCTGTAATAACATACCCCTTGAAAAGTGAGGAAAAATATAATATATTGATAGTGATTTCCAGGGGTATTCATTATGTATGACTTTGTTGCTTTTGCTCTTACTTTTCAGTATTTTTCAGTTTTCTACAAAGCCTCCTAGAATTTTGCTTATCTGAATTTAGAAAGATTAATTTGCTTCTATATGTTGAGTTTTCCTCTCCAGTGAGAGCACGTCTCATCTTGTACTAGCTCCACAGTCATGGCAGGGAGAACAGAGAGGGTCGACCATGTCCATCATCAGCTGGGGAGCCTTCCTACATTTCACTGTCCACAGCATGGCAGGCATGACCTGGCTGCTGCACCAGGCATCCCTTCATTCTGGTACGTCACCACAGAAGGGTGTCAGGCTGACGAGGTTGCTACATACTGTACTTGAACTATCAGCCACAAGCCTGCATGCTGCCAAGCCGTTAGCCTTATCTTCCTGTCCTGTTATTCTTTCCCTGTCCAGCAAATGGCAAAGGAACTAACTGGGACAGTCTGACTCCTTTTGAGGAGATGGTAAGCCAACAAGCTACAGGTAATGCAAGCCTTCCAACTGAATGCAAACCAGACCAGCAAATGTTCCTTCCATGCTAAAGTCCAAGCTGCTCTTGTTGCTGTCGATGGGCCTGGTTGAGAGGGCTTGGGAGGACCAGCTCCCAGGAGTACATAGGGCAAAAAGTGTTCGAGGGCATTCAGCTCAGACACACCCAGCTAGACAGAGAATCACAGAGAAGCTTCTAGGGGTCATCTACTGGAATTGTAGTTAGAAAGTTATTTCCTCCTATCTTAACCACAATCACTTGTTATCTTTGGCCTCACTAGTGGGGAAAAAAGGTTGAGACGTATCAGAAGGATTAGAACCAAAAGGTTCTTTTTCTTTTTCTTTTCTTTTTTTCTTTTTTTTTTTTTTTTGCCTATTTTGTTAATGGAGTTATATGGAGCAAGATTTCTTTTTTCGATTGTTGTCATTTTGAGATTATACAGTCTTGGACTATTAATCATGATTTGTGTGCCTCTTTTATCCTAGTGTAATACATGAGTTGTATCAAAACTAAAATACTAAAATACAATTTGCTTTGTCTCTTAGAGGACTATTTATGTATACACAGGTCTTCTGTTGCTATGAGCATCAGTGTAAAATATGAAAAATGCAATATCATTGATAGTGACATTTATATATCTCTCAAGAACAAATGAATAAAAGACATAATTCTTTTAGTTCAAAAAATCATGGAAGGGCTGGTGAGATGGCTCAGTGGTCTAAAGCACCTACTTAGAACAAGCTTAGCAAAGCACAGGGACCGCGGTTCAATCCCCCAGCACCACATGCCAGCCAGCCCCGCCCCCTGGTGGGCTGAGCTGGCCACACACACACACACACACACACACACACACATAAATAAATAAATAAAATTTTTAAAAAATCATGGAAGTACTAGGGAGTGTTCATTTTATTGTTACACTAACTCAAAAATAGTTCAATAAATTTTAAATTGTGGTCATTTCAGAGCAAATAAATGTTATTGCTATTACTAAGACACAAACAAATGAAGTTCTATGGGTTGTTAAAATTGTTAGCTGATACTATGGACAGTTGCCATGGGGACTGAGCAGTAACTGCTTACCATGGTCATGAATACCCTGCATTCCAGCTGCACTCCTAGATAATTTTAGCCATGTTCTACTGGCCAAGAGCCACTTAGCCTTCTGTCCCTCTCTAGGACAGGAGCTTTCTTTCCCCCCAGTAAATATATTCTGCTTATAAAAAAGAAAAAAATCTCAGGAAGTGAAAAAATGCTCAGAACCCACATTGTGTTCCCTGGCCTGTGTTCCCCACTATGCTTATACTTAAAGGCACCATTCTTGGTTTTGATGTGATAGGAATCTTAGAGGTGTTTCCTATACGTGACAGTTATTTTGAACTTTAACTGTCCTGTGGTAACCATGATCAATGGAAGAAATTAATCCAGTCCCGAGCAACAGGGCTGTTCTCTTGAAACTCCAAGTCCCTCCTGGTCAGGCTCTGGTTCCTGAGCTGTGCTGCAGTGAAGGACTGATGCTAACCTTGCCTAGTGGGACATTGTCTTGTGGGCAGAGTCACAGAGAGAGGAGTGACCTCCCTGGCCATCATAGTGCTACAGGTCCTACAGTGGGTACGAGGCAGCACTGCTCCCAGCCTTAAGATGGAATCAACCAGAGCAGATACTACACTAATAACAGAGCACCTTGCTTCTCTGCTGATAGATCTTACTGACCTATATTATAGTTGAACTATTTCTTTAAAGTGTCCCACACTGTCAAAAATATGTTAAAGTCTTTGAAGTCAGAGACACTGAAAATTCGATTTATTGTGTTGATTAGTCTAGGTGCTCTATCACCGGTCTTTGCTGGATTGAGGGGGAAAATTAAATACATACTCTATAAATTTAATTTCTCCCCTCATATGAATTCCATCTGCTATGTGAATCTGCCAGGCAGAACACTGGAGGCTGGATTGTGGAGTTTATTGGAATTTACAATGTGTTGAACGTTATTGAACCTCTCTGTAGCTGTACTTCTGTGTTCCCTTTAAAATGTGGTAAGCATCTAAAGGCAACTCATAAATCAGTGGTTAAGAAGATTGCTAATGCTATGGATTGGCCTGCAATGAAGGTTGGCACAGCCTAGAGGAACAGAGGAAGCCTTACTGTCCCTCCATCCTGGTAACGAGAGCCCTGGGCTTGGGCCTGAGGGTTGGGATTCCAACTGTGTCCTCATCACTTAAAGGCTGGGTGTCCCCAGGCAAGCCTCGCCTTAGTCCAAGCTTTCATACCTGTAAATGGAAGTTTTAATATTGCCTGTTTGTGGGATGACTGGGTGGATTAAGGAGGTTCATTAACTTATTGGTTCTTTATTGAATACTAACAGGCACTATTTTAAACTTTGGAGGTACAACAGTAAGCAAAAGAGCAAAAGTCTCTACTCTTGGGGATTTGTATTCTAGAAATGTGATATAGTAATGTCATTGAATAAATGCTTAATCATCTGTAGTTACCGGACATACATACACAAAGAGATCTTACTGTATGTGCCCACAGGTCTTTAGGTAGGCAGTCTGTAATTAGAACCATTACTGGGTCTCATGTTGGTACTGGTGTAACCCTGCGGAAGTCCTGTTAGGTAGGATATTTGTGTGTTCCTGCTAAATCCAAGTCTGCTTAAAGATTGGTTCCCCTTGAATTGGATTTTATCGTTTTCACCTCCATGAAGAGCTTGGACTGAATAGTCCAGCAGCTGGCCACGCTCCAGTTGCTACAGGTGGTGTTGGGGTGGATGGTTTCCATATCTTCTTAGCTATTGTGTTTGCACTATGTATGGTTTAATGTGATTTCATGGAGTTGCTAAGGTGTTTGTTTAATTTGTAGAAATTAGTCAAAGAGCTAGTGTAACCAGTTAAAATCCACACACCATCTTTTAGTCAGAAATTTCAACCTTTCCTCTCTAAACCTTTTATCAACTACCCATCAAAGACCAAAATAGACACATTTAAGGTTTCTGTTCTTTTTTTCTTGATTGCCTTCCTACTAGGGCCTTTTCTTTGAGAATCAGAATGTCCTAAGTTCATGAAGGAGAAGGGTCAGGCCTAGACAGCAAACCACCAAAGAACTGCACACTGCCAGTAATTGTGTGTAGTCTCCTGCCTAGTATATGTTCATATCTGTGCCATGAGTCTAATACAGAGCTTTGGTTCTCCAATGGCAAACAGCCCATTTAGTTAAAAATGTAAACAGGACATTGTTTTCTAGCTGAATGGCCTTTGTGGCCCAGAGAAATTGTCATTTCTGCTGAGACATAATTTTAAAATACTCACACAACAGTGGGAGCTGAAGGCTGCTGATAAGCCCGTCTGTTTAAGAACCAGGCTGGTGAGAGGATGTGCGTGCTGGAGTTCATGCACATGAGGTACAGTGCACGTGGTTGAAGATGCTCCTGTCACCCAGAGTTAGTTCTTCAGGATAAAGAAACAAGTCTGTGCTTCAAGGACTCCCAGAACATGGACACCTTGGAAGACGTGGAGGTCTGGTCTGGAGAAGCCTGACCTGGCGCTGCCGCTTGTCCCGGGGTTTCAGCGCCCCCATGCTCTGCCCCAGCACCCTATCATTTGGCCTCCCATGAACCTCCTCCTGTTGTGGTTTCCCTGTGTGCTGACAAGTTTTCTGGTTATTCTGTCTTGCAGCCCCCCGAATCCAAGCCCAACTTCACCCCTCTCGCCATCTTGGCCCATGTTCTCGGCACCATCCAGCCCTATGCCCACCTCATCCACGTCCAGCGACTCATCCCCCGTCAGGTCTGTGGCAGAGTTTGTTTGGTTTTCTGTTGCTGCTGTTGTTCTCTCATTGGCTTGATCCTCTCTTCATGCAGTGTTCAGCCTCGTCAACTTTGTTCCCTGCCATCCAAACCTGCACTTGCTTTTTGACAGGCCAGAAGAAGCTGTTCGTGGAGATTCCAGGTAAAGCCACAGATGATGCCCAATCTTCTCCCACTTATCCAAAGCTGGTCAGGGACAGCAGGGACCTCCTCTGCTCGCATGTGGTTCCATCCTAAGAGACCAAAGCCAAGAGGGGCCATTTTATGAGCCCACGTGATGTTTTTCACTCCTTTTCTAACCCAAATGCAAGCTTCAATAAGATGCTTTTTTAGATGGCTCTTAGTCATCTGGGCCATCCGTGTTGATGTCAGATAGTACGAAGGAACAGTATTGAGATGTGCGCTGGCCTGTTCTCTCATTTATCAGGTAACATCAGGCAGTGTGTCCCGAGTGCTGACACAGTCTCTCTGCAGATTCACGGGGTGAGAGACGAATGTAGCAGAGTAAAAGTGAGACAGGAAGCAGTTTCTCTTTAAATTGATCATGGCTTTTCCCTCTGGCCTGCTCTACTCCAGAAGTCATCTGGCCTCCCAGGCTGCTTCTGTCTCTGTGCGTCATGACCCTGAGAGCTGCGGGAAGAGGCACCACCTTACCAAGGGCGAGCAGCCTGACCAGGTTCTTCTCCCCAGGGGCTGTGCTGTGTGGTTTTTCCCTGTCCTGGTGACTTGACTTAAGTTCTTTGCTCTTGAGCTCTTTGTAGAAAAGAAGCTCTTCAAATCCAGGGGGGAAAGTAAAGATCCTGCAACATCCATCAGCTGTGTAGGACCTGAGCATGAGTGGTTCTTGAAGTAGGCCCTGCTTCGATAACCAAGCTGTACAGCCCAGTTATAAATATCAGAAGCATTTTGGGCTTCGGCAGTATTTTCTTATCTGTCTATTCTGCAAAGAGGTGGGCCAAGTAGACAGGCCTAAAAAATTTATAAAGCTGACTCACTTTTATATATATATATATATATATATATATATATATATATAAAATTTATATATATATATATATATATATATATATATCCCTATTCCTATAGAGAGCTGTGCTATATATAGCTGTGAGATATATAGATATATATATATGTATATCAATTTAAAATTTAAATTTAATTCCCATCCATTTTCACATCTATCAGTTCATGCTATCCTCACATAAGAATCAGAAGAGAAATGGCATAAGCCCTATTATACAAAAAGGATACTAGGGTACAGAAGCACCCAGGACATGGTCACATGACAAAATGAGAGCCATGCAGAGTTCAGGAGCCTTCCTCCTTAGCCCAGCACTCAGGCCTCCAAACCCCAGCTTTAAATTCCCTGGCAGCTTCCAGGCCTAGGTCTGGCTGCCATATCAATCTTTGTTCCAGACGATGGGAAAGATAGCTTTTCAATATTTTTCCTCATTATATAAATAGAAAAATCCAAATCCTATTTCTTTGACATTCAACTGATTTCTTAATTATTTCATAGACAACTTCTAGGTACTTTGGGAGACATTTGTTTTCTAGGATACCAGAGATGGTAAGGATTATTCTCTTGAGAGCTGTTACTGCCACATGAGACCCCCACACCAGATCAAATTACAGTGACAATCATCTTTCTTTCTTTCTTTCTTTTTTTTTTTTTTTTTTTTTTTTTTTTTTTTTTTGTGGAACCAGGGATTGAACTCAGGCCTTTGCGCTTGCCAGGGAAGCACTTATTCTACTGAGCCATCTCCCCAGCCCGACAGTCATCTTTCAGAAGTGCCTCACTCACTCACTGGGGAGACATGAATATTAGGAGAATGTGGCTCGTTCATTTTAACCAAAAATAGTAAAATTTTCAAAACATTGGCCTCTTGACTCATGACAGTGGACTCAATCAGCTAAAAAATGGAATATACTCTATCCCGATAGTATTTAATTTTTCATGTCCCTTAGCCCTTTACTTGTCAAGTACCTGCCTCTCCACTCCCAGGTCCTAGAATAATGATAGATCCCCTGCCCCCATTTCAGGTACTCCTTTCTACCTCCCTGTGTATTTCCAATTGGCAGAGAATATAAGTATTTTTTGTTGTTTGTTTTGTGCTGTTGGGGGCCAAACCCAGGACCTTGTGTGTGTAAGGCACGAGCTCTACCACTGAGCCCCATCCCTAGCCCCAGACAGCTGTAATAGACTCTTGGCACTGCCCCCTGTGGTCATTGTTAGAATCACACCGTTTGGAGGATGCTGCCCTACAGCCCTTCAGAAGTTGCCATTTTGGTAAAAGCAAGGGAGAAGAAGGGTGGGAATGAGCTGTCACTGAGCGAAATGTATGTGCCAGAGTGAGCAACACCAGAACACTGCAGGGGAGTCAGCCCACCAGAGGAACTGAGAGGACCATGGTCCCCCAGTGACTGTTGCAGTGTGCAGTCGAGAGGTATGGGTATATACCCATCGTTCAGGTCCACGCGGTCCTTTCCCCAAATCTACTTCCAGAACATGAAACTTCATGTTTCCTTCCCTGGGCAAAGCTTTTAAAAATAAATATTGAGTAAGACCTAATAAATGGTCGCATGAACTTCTACATGGTGAAGTGGCTTTCCCTCCCCTTTTCATACCATTTTTAGAACTTGTTGGTTCATGCTCAGGAATGAAAATGCTTTTTGCAGCACAGAAGAGCAAGGTTGTTAGCAAAGCATCTTGTTTCCCTTCTTTCTGTAGCCCACACACCTGTGAGGAAGCCCCCAGCCCCACAGCCATAGTGTGCATTTGCACATGGATCTGGCAGTTGTGCCTTCATGAGCAGGTCCTTGCAGCCTGCCAGTGTAGCCAGCCCCTCCTCTGATAGTGCACGTACTGGAGAGTGCTTGTCATTCTGCAAGCTTGCAAGGGCATTTGAGGGAAAGTCCTCTGAGTGCTTGTCTGGCCTCATGCCATGCTTAGAGGCAAAAATGAACAGTGAACCAGCAGAAAGACCCACACTTGCTCACGCCCTTGAAGGCCTACCTGAGGGCTGAAGGGTGCTGAGACCGAAGCAGCCAAACTTCCCCTGCTCTCTGTGTTTGGTCTTGAAGCTCACTGCAGAGAGTAAGGACCCAAAGAAGCACAGGTGCTTGGTGCAGGATTTTTACTTCTTTAATCAGAGCCAAAGCCCACAAATATGACCCTTGGGCTAACAGAATCTGTCCGTTTGGGTAGGAACCTTACGTAAAGCAAACTCCTCAAGCATTTTGAGAGGGAGCTAAAAGATAAGGCCGTACCAAAGACTGGCGGTCACCTGTTAAGGGGAAGAATGTCCCTGGACCTTTGTTTTATTTTTAGTGATTATTTTCTTGTTACTTCATTATTCAATTCCAATCACCAGATATTAGTGGAAAGTTGCTTTTTTTGGATGATCATATTGGGATGGGGTTGGGTACAATCAATTAAGTTTGAGTTCAGATAAATAGGAAGTCATGTCTTAGCATGTGTATGTCCCATGCAATCTTTTGGATATGCATATATCAAAAACATACTATTTATCTGAAATTCAGATTTAACTCAGTGTCATCTATTTTGTCTGGCAGTGCTACTCTTGGGAACAGGAATGCTCCCTTTTAAAAGCATCCCCTCAAGGGCTGAGATGTGGCTTAGTGACAGAGCACCTGCCTAGCATGCACAACACTCTGGATTCCATCCCCAGCACCACCACACACACACAGATAATAACTCATAATAAAAGCAGCTTTTCTGTCATCGTTCCCTTTCCCCCCCCCCCACATCCTGAAGGAGCAGAGGGAAGTCTCTGGGAGAGACTGGCAGTCACCTACTAAGGGGGAGAGTGTCCCCTACCCTTGTTTTTATCTTATTTTCTTGTTACTTCATTATTCAATTCCAAGCACCTCATATTAATAGAAAGTTACTTCTTTAAATGATCATCTTAGCACCAAGATCATTCCCTGTGCTTTCTGCCTGCTAAATCCCCTAGTTGGTTTCTCTGGTTTGTCCCTGTTTTGTCCCATTTCCTTTATTTAAAGAGGTTAATAAATAAGCTCTACAAAAACCCACCCAGAGGATCCTTGCCTTCCCTTGTCTCTGCACTTCACCCACCTGCTCTGCCCTGTGGTCAAGGGCCCTGGAAACTTGGTCTCCAGACCTGTGGCCTGGGTCCTCCTGCTACCTCTGTGCCATGACGGCTCCCTTGCCTGCCAGCATAGGGTTCTGGCTGCTCTGGCACTTTCTACAGCCAGATGCTTCCTCTTCTCTGCTCCCCGCCCATTAAAGAAAAAGTGTCCCCTCCTTTGGAAATTTGCACATTGAATGTTTGATCATTCCCACCCAATGGGTAGATTTGGGTTCATTAGATTACAGAAAATTCCTCTTGTCTCAAGCTTTACTCTAAAAATAACTAGAAGAAAGACCTGTTTTCCAGTTCAAGTTGATGAATACGAAAGACCTTGTCCTTCATTCCCAGTGGCCCCTTTAATTTTCTTTCATTTCTCCAATATTCTCCCACCTGGCCATCATCTCTTAGCTACTAGAATATCAAAGAGAACAACAGTAAACTTGTTTCCCTGACAACAAATTCTGGATAATCATTTACTCACCCTACTGTACAACAGTCTCTGATTTGGTTTGATTTTTTTTTTTTTCCATTTTCTTGGATCCAAGACTGGAAGGTTTAGGTCCTTGGATCTGCTCTAGGTTTCCATTCATCCAGTCCTTTCCCGGAGGAAGGCTGCACTTATGATGCCAAGAAATAACAGTTCCACAATGACCCAAGGTGTCCTCTCAGCTGATTCTATGTGGCCTTACCTGAGACCAGACTTCTGTTCAGCTGAGTCTCATCCAGCCACTAGAAATCAGTGTACCAGGAGCTTAAGCACTGCTGGCTCCTTGAGTCATTCCATGAGTCAGGCGAAGATGAAAGCAATGACATGTATCCCTCAATCATTTGCTACCCAGGGGACTTTTAAAAATTCTGCCTCTGAGGCCTTTAGTGAACTGCCTCAGATGCCCCACAGGAAGGAGATCACATGTGGCAAATAAAGAGCCCTTGGAAGGTCTATAGACTATTTGGAAGTAGTTGGATATCATAGCTGCAATCTGCAGAAGCTAACAGGACTTTACTAGTTCTTAAAACTTAACTTGCTAGAACACAGGTTAACACGCCGTGGCTGGCTGGGTCAAATCTAGCCCTCTGCCGGTTTTTTATAAACAATGTTTTATTGAAATACAGCTACACTGATTCATTTACATTTGCTCTGGGGCTGCTAATGCGCTGCAGTGCTGCCTTGAGTAGTTGCGGTAAAGCCCATATGGCCCACAAAGCCTGAAAGAGTTACTGTCTGGCTCTTTGCAGAAGAAGTTTGCCAATTTTTGCTCAGCCGTGGTTGTATTGAGAATCGTTGCAGAGTGATGGCCACCCGGTATTGTGAAGTCCTGGTCTCTGTGTTTGTTTCTGCAAGTTAGAACCTAGACATCTGCAGGCTTTAGATGTGCCCCAGTTGATTCTGATGCACAGTGAAGAGTGGTTATCAACATTTATGGGCATGAGGACAGAGAATAAAACCATAACCAAAAGTGCATCATGTCCCCTCGCCTGTCCCTCCTTCCCACATGTCTGCATGCTCATGCACACACATGCGTGATTGCTCACACACACCTTCTCTCCTGCTCCTTGCCCACCCTGGGGGCTGGGGAGTTCCAGCTCTGGAATCCTTCCCCACCAGCAAGACCCAGTCTAATGAGAACTGAGGAACAGCTGGGAGAGCGAATGTCAGCCTGTGGCCTGGAGCTGAAACCTGGCTTTGCTGGAATTGCTCCTTCATTCGCTGAGCCCTGCCAACTTCCAAGAGTGCTGGGAGTGTTCTCCAGAGCAGCTTGGAAGGTCCTTCCTGACCTGTCTTCCTCCCTCCCACAAGGTACTTCTGCTCCAGAAATGAGGTCCAGCCTGCCCTCCCACATTCAGCTGTTGTAACTCCCAGGTAAAGTTTTAATGTGGCACAAGGTGACCCCTCAAGACATGTGCTTTCTCGAAGCTTATGGCTTTGCTCTGAGTAGTTCTCCTTTTTCTCCTGTGACCTTTACAACTTTCCCACTTCATGTTTTAACATCTGGCTGCCTTGCCAGGCTCTTCCCATGAGAGAGGACTAGGTGGCTTGCAAGAACAAGGAAGAAAAGGCATGAAATAGCTAGGACTTTCTTCAGGTTGAGGGAAATATTAAATAAGCTCCTGTTTTCACACAGCACACCGTTCCGGAAGGCAAAGGCCTTGTACGCCTGCAAAGCTGAGCACGACTCGGAACTGTCATTCACAGCAGGCACGGTCTTTGATAATGGTGAGTTTCTCAGCCCCTTGCAAAAATAAGCGGTGGGGTGGGGGGAGCAGATAAGTAACTGGCATTTTTCAGGTTCCTCTCTCAGGAAAAATCTCAGTAGAATAGGTAAGACCAAAACAGGGTGAGTGGGTGAGTGTCTGTCTGTGTATCTGTGTGACAAGACTTCTAGAGACCTTATCAAGAGTTAGATGTTAACAGCAATCCATTTAATTGCTAGGAACATGCAGTGAGTTTCAACCCAGTACCTGGCATAGCAGGCAGTTACTTTAAGAATCTGGGGCCTGGACAGAGGTTAAGAGAGAAAGGAATGGAGGGCAGGGACAGGCTGCAGTTGGTCAGGTCAGGGTGAACAGCTCGGAACCACCTGCTCAGTGCCCTTTTCTTCGATTTGGTGGACCTGCCCTCCTAGCAGGTGAGGTGGATTTTCCAGATGGCAGCCCTTGACAAGCTCTGAGTTCCTTGGGTTTGTGTTCATCATTCTTCCCCTCTGGGACCATAAGGTGGACGGCCCCACTGCTCTGTCACCCTCTACACCACCAGATGCTCTGCTTCACTTTCTGGTGTTAGCACAGCATCATGATTCCTCCTAGAAGTAGGATCTTGTGTCTGCTTAATGCACAGTTTGTTGTGTGCCCTTTTGCCTTCCTCTTTAAAAATACATGTTTAAATGACAACAGGTATGATAATTGCCATGACTTTATCTTTAACTACAAGGAAAATCTGTATCCTGTTGATACTCCCAAATTGCTGTGGCAGCTGAGTTCTTCTAATTTAAGAAGGTGAAGTTCTCCTAATTTAAGATTAGGACTCCTGGTTTCATGGGAGAGAGGCTATAGTATGTTTTCCTCAAAGTAGAGAGCAGAGCCAACTGCAAGGTTTCAGAAGCTGGCTTTTTCTCAGGCTACTTCCCTGGCCCGCCTTCTTCATGCGGCTGTAGCCCTACCCAGGGCTGGGCCCCACCCCTCCCACCTGACAGAGCCAGCCACACTGGCAGCCACTGAGTCTGTGTATCACCTGAGAGCCTGATCTGTAGAACGAGGCCAAGGTACGAGTCCCTGCTTGACCATTTGCTCTTCTGTGACCTCAAGCATTGGCAGCCTGTCTGTGCCCTAGTTCTCTCCTATGTCATGGAAACATAACTCTGCCTACCTCAGAGGGCATCATGAGGAAGAAATCCAGATGATATGCATCACATGGATAGAACAAATACTAAGCATGTAACGTGTTCTACTTGCTAGGATCATCGTCATCATCATCATGCCCATATTAGGAAAAGAACTGACACTAATAGTTCATAAAGACAATGTTTCATTTTTGGCTGATGTGGCCCAGACCTGGCTTCCCACCCAGCAGTAGGTGCTATGCTTTGATTCCCTGGGTCTTGGCTGTCTGGAAGGCCTTACATTCCAAGCCAGAGGAGCATGGACTCCTGGGCACCAGCCTTTACTTAATCCACATTCAGTAGGGCTGCACAGTAGTGGTGTCATTAACCAGGTGTGGGAAAACAGGGCACAAAGGACAGGGAATTCCAGCTGGAGTTAGAGTGATCTTAAAACGGCATGTGGCCTGCTGAGTGTGTGTCCCCTTTACAGTTCTCCGAGCTTTCAGTGCACTATCCTGGAACCTTTCCATCATCACTGTCTACTTGGGTGTGTCCCAAGTCACTGCAGATCAGGTAGCCCAGACACTCTTGTCAGCAGCTGCTGCTCTCAGGCCCTGGCAGGCTGGCAGGTGCAGTGGGTCTGCTGAAGGCTGTCCAAAATCATGTCATTGGTGAGTGTCCCTTGCATAGACTTAGGCGGGGGAGCACGGGGCCATGGCATGACACAGCTTTCCCAACAGGCAGACCTGAGCAAGCTGTGTTGTTCAGGGCTTCTGTGTCCTGCCATCGGCAGGGAGGGGCTTCTGCCCATAGAGAGAAGGGCGGGAGAGAGCCGCACATTTCTAGGTGAGCCCAGGGCTTGGGGCTCTGTCCACTAAGTTCCAGCTTACTGCTCACACAGCAAGGGAGCACCGTGTTCCTATCAACTGTTCACTGTGACCACACAGAAGACCCCTGATAGGGTGGGTTAGACTATCAAAAGGTATGCATGCCTGTGCTTGTGTGTCTTATCTGTGACTCCTTTTATTGAATACAGCCTTCTTCCACTTTTTAATGGCTTGAGATACCCTCATGCCACACATACAATTTACCCATTTAAAATGTACAACGCAGTGTGTTTAGTAGGTTCAGAGTTGTGCAGCTAGCACCAGTATCTAGTTCCAGGATATTTTTACCTTCCTGCTTTCACCCTTTCACGGTCAGGCCCCATTTTCCACTAACCCTCTTCCATCTGTAGTCCAGGGGAACCACTCATCTGCTCTGTGTCTTTAGATTTGCCTGCTCTGGACATTTCATGCAAAAAGAATTATAAGCATGTCTTTATAACAGACTTTCTTCACTTTGTATGATGTTTCTAAGATTGATTCTTGTGGAACTTCATGCCTTTTTATGGCTGAATAACTCCTTTGTGTGGATATACAGTTCATGTAAACATTTGTCAGTTGGTGGATATCTTAATTATTCCCACTTTTGACTGGTATGAACAATGCCATTGTGCATGGTCACAAGGTCTTGACACCGTCTGCTTTCAGTTATCTTGAGGGTATACCTAGGAGTGGGATTCCTGGGCCAGAGCAGCTCTAGGTTTAACCGTTGGAGGAAATGCCATATGGTTTTACAAAGAGGGTACACCAGCTAATATTCCCACCCACTGAAACTTTTATTTTCTTTTTTAAGTAGTTTAGGTAATTTTAATGAAGAAAAGCTACCTAGATATTTCTACCTACCAATCCTTTCCTCCCTTGCAGAGTGCTGCATCTAGCAGACCCTAAGCTCGCTGCCCCGCGACAGCCTGGTCATAGTCGCGTGTCCCCTCATAGTAAATGAGAGCAGGAGGGGGGCCTGGGTGAGCGAATGAGCGCGCTTCCGAGGCGTCATGGCAGAGGTCACTGACGCGTTTGCTTCTGATCAGCCCTGCCGGCACTGTTTCAGGTTCCCCCAAGAGCAGGGCCAAATTAAACCCCAAAGGAAGTACTGCCTGGTATTGAGTGAGCTGCAGTCTGGGAGGATCTGAAGAATGTTAATCCAGTTTCTAGGTCAGTTTGAGGGAGAGTTTATGAGTTCCTACTTTTAAAGGAAAAGGCTACATGTGCCTGTTTCCCGTCTCCTCATCTGGAGGAGAAATAGTTACTACAATGTTAGGTAAGGGGTCCTTTTCCTTGTATTTCTCATTAGTTTAGTGCTGGAGACATGAGGTAAGGGCTGCTTGACTTAGGTGCTCTGTCGTCAGATGGATCAGAAGCAAGTGTCTGAATGACAGGTTTAGATAGCACATGTATACAATCCTGTGTATGTAGTATGTGTTGTGTTTTGTATGTTTTACTTTTTAGAAATAGGGAGGAGGAGGACGAGGAAGTAGGGAGGGGCCCACAAAGCTCAAAGTCTTGTCCTGTGAGGATTAGTCTCCCAGCTTGGGGTTCCGGGGGCCTGTGCCAGGACCGGAGCAGCTGCTGAGTCAGGCCCTGGACTTTGTGCCCTGGGGACGAGTGTGCAATACTTAGAACTAACTCTGGTGTCAACCCTTGCCCATGTACTAGGAAATGGCTCGCTTCACCAAGAGCACCTCACATAGTAAACGGAAAGAGAACTCATGTGCTCAGGAGGATTAGTCATCCCAGAGCAACACAGTTATACCTGGAAAACTCCGGTGGACCTCACTAAAGCTGACTTCTTGGGATCCTTTTGTCTAGATGTGAGGCACACTAGGTACCTTCATTACTGTGTGCAGGGCAACCCTGGTGCTGGCAAGGGCTGTTCCAAGGTCTCATGGTAGGAAGCAACTTCACCAGGGAGCCCGGAACTGCTAGAACGGGGGTGGTGGGAGAGCTCCTGAAGGCAGCCTCAGTATCCTTGCTGTCTCCACTGCCACCCGCACAACCAGGCCACCCCCACCCTGGGGTAGTCCCACCACTGCCTAGCACTTCCACTCCTGTCCCCTCCATCCATTCTCTGTGCAGAGAAAGGTGGAGACCACATCATGTTTCCCTGCTCATGGTATTCCAGTGACCTCCCCTTGCTTTGGGAATTGTCTACAAGGCTCTCCTCAGCCAGGCTTCTGTCTGTCTGTGCCCCCCATCAGCACTTATAACTACATGCTTGGGCCAGGGAGACAACTCAATGGCATAAGCACCTGTCTGGCAAGGGTGAGGTCCAGAGTTCTATCCTAGTACTGCCAACAAAAAAAACCACACTTGTTTAGTGACTGTCCCTCCCCAAGAGCAGAATCTGGCCTGTTTGTTCCATATTAGACACAACAACCTAGCATAGCATCTAGCACATGGCAAGAACTCAGGAGACACTTCTTAAAGGAGAGAAAACATTTTCATTACACAAATGTCTGAAGCTCTTACAGTGAGGACTTCATCTGGGGACAGTGAGCCACTAAAGATCTTCATCGCATGTTAGCTCCTTGGCCTCAGTGAGCCGAGGTGGGGAGAAAGCTGTGAGTTGTGCATGCAGGGATGTGTGGTATGTCTAAGAATACAGCAGAAAGTGGTTGGCAGGAAGCATAGCTGTGTCAGCAGCAGTTTATGTTTATTATATGCTTGCTGGTTGAGAAAGCCACCCAGGCAACTTGCTATATTACGTTGTGTCTTCATACAGTTCACTGACCACTGGGCACAATTTGGCCCCGCAAGCACGTACTGTCTTTGGACTAGGTGAAGGTATAGAGGTGAAGGACACAGACTCTGAGGTGAGACATCCTGGGCTTTGTACCTCCAGGATCTTCCAGCGATGTAACTTGAAGCAAGATACTTAGCCTTTCTGAGCCTCGGGTTCTCCTTAGTGAAATGAGATAGTATCCCTGACTTCGTGGTCACTCAGAAGAAGGGGGAAGGCGTACGGGTGAAGCGCTTATTAGCGGAGGCCATATCAGTGGACACACGTCATTCTTTTACTCAAGGGGCATGTTCTCTGGTGAATTGGGCTGGATATAGCAGGAAACAAAGGGTTAGGTTTCACAAGTCAGACAAGTGAGGTTCAAATTCTGGATTTACCGTTATGACTGTCTCTGAGCCATACGTTCTCATCTGTAAAATAGGAATGATAACAGACAAGGCAGGACTGTGATGATCAAATGAATCAGTATATCTAAAACTCAGAGCACAAGCAGGTTGACAGCATTTCTGAGTGTTGGGTTTTAGTGCTGTATTTCTAGAGGTACAGGGGAACTATTAAGGGCTATCATGCCAGAGTGCTGAAACACAAACCAAAATGCACGGAAAAACTAGATAGAGAAGCAAGCCTCCATCTGGGCAGCTTGTTCTTAGGACCCAAGAATACCATGTGGGCTGTGCTGTGTGCCTTCTAAGAGTCGGGAGGAAGAGGGAAGCAGGCAGAAGTAATTCCATGGCACTATTTCTGAACAAAGTGGGGCTTCAGCTAAGCCTGAAAGTCTGAGGACAGGAAATCGCAGGAGGCAGGGGCATTTAGGGCCCAGATGGCAGTGAAAGCTTAGGTTTTAATTTTTATTGCCACCTTTGTGATCAAGGCATTTTGGCCTAGAAAAGCCATCACTCTTAATTATGCACCAGTTAAAATACAAGTTCCTTGCATGTGACTCAGGAGCCTACAGTTTAAATGAGCACGCAAGTGATGGTGGTGCACGTGGTGTGGTGGGACGCTGAAATAAATCCTGGTTGGCAGACTCCAGCAAGTCAGCAGACTGTCCACTGGCGGCTTTATCCCCTCCACCCATGTGACACCCCCGCAGTTGTAGGGCCTCCCTGGTCCTGTCTGATTCTTCCCTTAGTCTGCATTTCCCATTTCTGATGTGTGTGCATGTTACCAACTCAGTACCTGTGCCTCTGAACTGCTGGCCAGGAAGGGCAAAATGACTGAAGGAGGGCAACTTGGTACAATGCAAAGTAATGACTCGAAGCAGGCCTTGTGGTCCAGTGGCAGGGGCCTTTCTTGCTGTTTATCTTGTACAGTTGGTTGGTTTGTTCTTCTCTAGGTCATTTGTTTTGCTCATGGGTTTGATTTGTTCATTTTGGTTCTAAGTTGCAGTGGATGTGGAGACCTGGTCTTCACCCAGGTTGTACTAGGACAGAGTGGTAAACTGGCCCATGGGACTGGTCAGATCATGGGAAGGCCCCCACCGACTGACTCATAGTTGGGCTTACAGTGTGCCTGGGTTTGTGCAGAGCACTTTATCCATGCTGGCCCCTTTAGTCCTCACAACAACCCACTGAAAGGGAGAGAGTTTATTGTCACAGCTTTATAGGAATGGAAATAGAGTGGTCTTGGCAGCTTGCACTGGGTAGATGGGCAGAGTGTGGTATTTGGGTACATTAGGGAGGTCCAGGAGGTCTTCAGCAACAGGAGAGGCCAGGTTGCTTTGGAGTTGTGTGTATCCTTCCACAGCACTTCTCTGCGCTCTTGTGCGGGTAGCCGTGAATCCATAGTACCCTTGCTACTTTGACTTCAGTATTGAACAAGTGTCGGGAAACCATGCAAGATTTTGGAGACCAACTAATAGCCATTTGACCATGTCTTTTCTAAAGAGGCATTTGAGGTCCACACAGGTTTGGTATTGACCTTCTGTAAGCCTCAGTGTTGGTCTGTTGGCTCCCTTTCATTCCTTTGGTTTCTGTTCTTTCACTACAAGCCTAAACTAGAATTACATAGTAGTGTGGGGACAGAAATGTTTTTCTAAAACAAGCTCAGGAAGTCACTTAATTAGCCCACAAAGGGAACAGGAGAAATTCATTCTCTCCAGTCTTTGGTAATTGGAGTTTTCCTAATACATTAAGAGTAAATGCCTTGCTACACCCCAACGTGATCTATCTCCTACTCGCAAGTGCACGCATCCTCACCTCCTAGCTGTACTATTCCTTCTCTCCCTGCTATTGACTACTTTGCCACAGACTCAGCTGGATTGTTCTATAATCTATATAATATCACAGTGGTTTCCATGGAGATGGATTGTGATGTTGCAGAAATGGATCTATATTCTTTAGATACAGAAAAATCAAAAGGACAGCAGCTTTGACAATCTAAGGAGAAAGAGGAAGAGGACAGCTCTCAGATGTTATATAGGACAGGGGAAATTCTAAAGTACTGGAAAAAAATAAGAAAGGTCTGAGTGGAACAGGAGAGTGTTCAAAAGCTAGAAAACAAAAAACAGAAAGCACAGAAGGATCTTGCAAGGAAATTAGAAGTGGAAGGGAAGGAGTTAAAGGAAAGTAAAACACATAATTAAAAGCTAGATGGCTATAAGGGCTACTTCTTAGTGGTCCTCCACAGGCACTCCATTGGGTTTATAGCTAATACTGAGTGGGTGGGGTGAATGGATGGATGCATGGGTGGGTGAATGAATGGATGGATTGATATGTGGTACATGTAGATGGAGGTTAGAGATCAGCCTAGAAAGTTTAACCGTGTCCCCCGGTTCCACAAAAAAAAAAAAAAAGAAAGCAAGAAAAAGTTTAACTGTGTCATTTATAGTTTAAACCAGGAACTTCAGAAAGTCCATGAAACTCCTAAAATCACACTCAAAATTTTGAAAGTTTGTGTCTGTTTTCCTTCTTGGTGTGGAGAAACATCAGACCAGCCTTCAACAGAAGGTCTGTATGCCACAAAAGATTAAGAGTCTCCCATTCAAACTAACCCTAGAAGTGACTGCATTCATCCCCCACTTCCCTCTCCCACACGCACACCCCGCAGCACACAGCCTCCTGTTCTGTCTATGTCACTGCCTGTGTTCTCTCCCCCTTTCCTATACAGTTCATCCATCCCAGGAGCCTGGCTGGTTGGAGGGGACTCTGAACGGAAAGACTGGCCTCATCCCTGAAAACTACGTGGAGTTTCTTTAACCATGGGCCCCGGCAGAAGTGCTGCGCTTTACATGGTATCCATGACAACTGCTGCTTCCAGTGTTGTAGCTATTTCTCATTGCCGCTGAGAAGGGCAAGGAAACTGACTCTTGCTACCTGTCATTGTGAATGTTTCCGGGAACTCCCGTCACCCATCTCCACCATCATCTCAGCTGATGTGTGACAATCCTGTAAGCAGAAGTGAATCAGGAGAGGAGGCCATTCAATTCTGATAAGCCAGAGAAAGGTTTGCAGAGCCTTCTTAGCAGTATCCTAAATGGGGAGTGCTGAATTTCTCTCAACAATCATCCAGACTCCATCCTTCTTAAAAAGAAAGTAAGATATAAGTTATATCTATGAGCAAGCAGTGTAGCTGAGTTGGACAGGGCAAGGCAGAGAAACTGACAGCAAGATCCAGACTGGCTCCATAGCTTTTGTTTACAGCTGACGTGCTTTCTGTGCCTGCTTCCGCAATTAGAGACCCATACTGCAGGGGCAGCAGCGTCTGTCTGTCTACAGGCAGGACGGAGAAGGGCTACAGCCCTGCTTATAGAAGATTCAACTTCTCAGCATCTCTCAAGCAGCCATTGGCCATCATCATCAAAATTCAGGCCAGCTTTCCCATGCAAAGGAGCAAACACCCGCATCCTCCCCTCCTGAGCCAGGAACTTCTTTGCCTCTGAGAGCTGTCGTTGCCTAGTAACCGTGGCAACTCCACTTACTCTAAAGCCAAACCAGACACTTACCCTGTCCTTTTCCTTCTTGGTAGTTTTGTTGGTGGTCTTCCAACAACCAAAACCAGAGGATCAAAGTATTAGGATGAGCTGCTTGGGGAAGACAAAACTGTCACTTTCTGAATTTCAGCAGCACCAGGATATATTTAGAGCAAACTCTAGTAATGCTTTGAGATTAAGTTTCATACAGGTTTAATATTTCTGTTGTCCACGCCACTGGTGTTTGCTTTCTAGGGGTCAAAATGGCACCTCCCAGGGGGTGACGCCATCTGACCAGTTCCCTACGTCTTCCCATTCACTCATCCCTGCCCCTGCCCATCACTGACCAGCCCCATGCAAAGCTTTGGGCTGCTGAGCATGGTTGTCCTGTGATTTTTTTCAGGGATGACTCTGGGGTTTCCCTGTGGTCTATAGTTTTAAAGGATATCTGCATCCACTGCCCCCGCCCCCCAAAAAGGGGAGTTTTAGGCTTTTGAGGCATGGGCCTGGTGACTCAGGAAGACAGCCAAAGGTTGGGGCAGGGAGGCTGGAATGATACCTTCTAAGAAAGGGAATTTCCTGCCCGACAGAGAGGGGGGCTTTTGGAAGACTGCCTCGTATGGAGATGCTCCACCGGGACATTTCAGACTCACTTGACCACCAGAGAACTGAGTGACCATAGCTCCCCCACGTGAGTGTCCTTGCAAGAGGGACTCTGGACAGACCAACTATAAACTGTCAAGCTCCCCAGGAGCCCCTCAGATAGCAGCATCACTCCAGAGAGCATATTCTGTTTCTGGAATTCCATTAGGGACCTTTAATGAAGAAGAAAAGGAAAAACTTGAATTGTGTTGAATTACTGTATCTTTTACTTTTCTCTTTAAGATAAACTTGTAAATAGAGTAATTTGAAATACTATATGGCAAAGTTTTATATTTGATATTCTTTCAGCTAGTTCCTGTATGTGCTTAGGCTTTAATTGCTGAATAAGTGAGAAGGAGGAGAAAACTGGGTCGAAGAGTCAAGGCTGCGGTCCCCTCTGGGCTGGTGGAAGAGAGGAGTCCTGTGTGCTCTCTGGTGGGGGTGACTCAGTGATGGCATTCAGCCTTCTCTAGCTACTCGTGTCCCGCAGAATTCCTCGAGCTCTGAGTTTAGAGATAGAGAGAATATCAGGCAGTGAGTGTTACAGAAAACATATAGCAGTAAGATGAAGCTCAGGATTTAAATAGGTGGGGCCAGAGGTGACTTTTATTTTTTAGTTTTGTTGTTGTTGTATTGTTCTTAGTTTTTTTCTTCTCAGGTGTATTTCTTGGTACCCCAAGATATCAGGCCAGAAGGAAATGCGACTATTGCTGTACTTTTTTTTTCTCCATTCTCAAAGGCTTTACAAATGAGGCCAGCATACTTTGCAGATTTTGTCTGTAGGCTCTAAAAAGGGTCTTCCGTTCTTGCTGTGCTGTGCAAGGCTGCTTCCCTTTCTGCAAATGTGTTCCTGCTCTTCCCTTTCAACTGCAGATTCCCTGTGACCCCAAAATAAGAAAAAGACCCCAAGATGAACATAAGTTGAGCCATCACAGTTTTAAAGATTGCTTTAAAGTTAACAGATTTTGTCATCGTGATCCACTATTCAGTTACCATTTCAAAGGTTATGAAGTACCTGTCCTCCAGGACCTCAGCCAGGAGCCATCAAGACCCTCCTCCTGAATCAGGGAACACGAGTGAAGTGTGGACAAGCTCATGACAGGACTCAAGAGTATCCCATTGACAACCCAAGGGATAAAAGGGATGGACTCTTCGGCACCAGACCTGCTCCCCTGGGACTTGGGAGTGAGAAGAGAGCAGGGAATGGGGCCTAGGGGGATCGTGCTCACATACTGTTGTGGTTTCCAAATTGGAAGCACCCAGCAGAATGCTTTTGATACCTTTGATGTTGTAAATTGTCACCGGCTCTGTCATAACTGGGGCTCACATGGAGAGCCAGAAGGCCAAGGCTCTTGTTTAAACACACTTGGAGACACTTGGCCCCAGCCTGTCTGGAAGCCCCGCCCCCTACTGAGATGGCACTGATTGGGAGTGCCAAGGAGACTTTATAGGAGGACCTCTGTTGTGCTTCACGGAGGCTGCACAGGGCCTGTGACAGATGGATGCCATTTGCCTTTGTGCCCCCAGGCTTTTCTCTTTCCTGTTCACTGGAAGAACTGTTCAGGATGGGAGCCACCAAGTCAGAAGGGACTTAAAGATTAAAAAGAAATTTTACACTCTCCATTGTCTGCCCCCACTCCTAATTTTGCTTAAATAGGGAACTTTAAGGCATGGATTGGTATTAGGATAGAAAACCATTCACCAGGATTCCTAACTGGTCCTTTATGAGGCCCAGGAATCAGCTAGTTATAGCTCCAGTCTTCTTGGGGCATTAAGTTTCAGAATTCCATAGCTACGCAATATCATGACATGAGAAGATAGCTGACAGATCCATGCCCCCAGTCAAGTAAAATCCTGATTTACTAAGACTAGGAAATTCCCATTTTTCAAAATAAATATACAAGGATGTATTGTATACAATGTAGCCTTTATGGCATCCTAGCAGTAGAACCAGTTTTTTGGTGTGTTAATAAAGTATGTGTTTTTATGAGAGGTTTTTGGACAGGCAAAAAGAGAAAATAAGCAACAAGAACCAGCACACTGGTAGTAGCAGGACAGACCCTCTGCTTGTGGCGTGGTCATTTGGGGCACTTGCCCAAGACTCCAGAGATGTGCTTGCCATAGCTGAACTTGAGGAAATACTCTTCTGTCAGCTGAATTTGTCTTCTGAAATTGGTAGTCACCAGTCACTAAAAGCTCCCTCATCCTTAGTTCCCCCACGCTATGATTGAGGAGTAAGGGAGACAGAACGCTAACTCCAACCTCATCATCAGCTCATAAGTATTTATTGGCATCTTTCATCTTCCTTCCTCCAAAAGTAAGCCTGGATCCCCTAGCTTAGAACACAGGACTCGCAGGTATACCAGGGGCCACCGTGGCCCCATCATTTGCTCTAGCGTTGTGTCATGAGCAACCATATCGCCTGAGCAGGTAGCCAGCACTGAAGGAACTAAAGAGCCTCTTAGCTGCCTGACTTTCAGAGGAATGTCCTAGGCTTCTGCGAGCAGGTATGTTGACAGACCTGTCCCACATCCCTTTAAAGGCAGCGCAGTACCTCTCACACACCCTGCGCTAGTGTTTTAAAAATGTATCTTATCGCACTCAGAATGTGTTTGGCAGCCACACAGATCAGCTAGGTGCTGAACCACTTCTCTGTAATTGTAACATCAAAATGACAACAGCACAGAGCTGTGAAATTTGCACAGTTCTACAGCATACCTGAGACAAGAATCCAACAAGTAATAATTAGTATTCTTCCTTTTGCCACCTATAGTACTTGTCTAAAGAATTTTCCACAGCAGCGAGGCCTCATGGAGAATCCAGATGTCATTCAAAGCCCAGCCCTTGCTGAAATGTGGTCTCCTAACAGGACCTGTCCTTGTGGGGGAAAAGGTCAGATGTAACACCAAGCCAGAGAAAGAGAAAGGCAGACCATACTGAGGAATTTTGAATGTTTTCAAAGGAATAAAAGTATTGCTCTTGGGAGGAAAAAAAAAAGCCTATCAGAAATATTTCAAACAACTATTTTTACAAAGGTTTAGTAGGACATTACGAAGTGAAAATATCTTAAGGTGGATTGCTTTAGAAAAGAAGCCTAGCGTAGTCCCAGATACCTAGAAGGGTGGCACTTAACTGAGTCAATTGTTGTGTCAACATTTGCATTTGTGTAGTCAAAGGAGACTATGCATAACCAAAATGTCTGGGTCACTTGGAGAAACCCCAGACTGGCGAAGACACTCTGCCATTCCATGTCAGTCATTTCTATAGTCATCCAAATGTGGAGACCTTCAAGCAGCTTTCTTAGGTCTTTAGATGTCAAGATCAGCTTTGGATCTGAAAAGATACATCTGATTATTCCAAAATATATGTGTATGTGATTGTGTGTGTGTGTGTGTGTGCGCGTGTGCATGTGCACAGATACAGACGTTCACATAGAGACCCATCTCAAACTGGTAGTTACTGGGCAGTTACAGCCTTGAAGATTTGGAGACTGAAAATTGCACACACAAAAAGAGGCTATCGATTACCCGCTGGACGATCAAAGATGTAAATTAAGTGCCATTTTAAAATGTGTTCATGTTTATCAGCTAGATACCTGCAGCTGTGTTCCTTATTAACTTATTAAAAGTCTTGTTTGAAAAATGATCAATCCCATAAATGCTTAGTAGCTAGTGCTAGGCTAGTGTTCAGAAGCACTCTAAAAAACATTTTGTCCATATTTTGGGAAAGAAACTATTTGCATGTTTAATTTATAATTTAGGCTACCTTTGATTGTACTGTAAAGTGCTGTGTGATATATCAATAAAGTACTCATAAAATGGCACTTTAATGTTTTCGTTTTAAAAATACCATAAATAATGCACTGTTTTGAAACTTCAGTATTGAATATTGACTGGTGCATAGAATCAAATTCCATAATTTAACAAAGGAATCTGTGATTAGAATAGAATTTTTTCCCTGTTATTAGAGAAAGTTTGCCATGTTCAGGCTTTTCTGAAAAATGTGTTTTGTGTCACTGTGTTTACCTACAAAGAAAATACACTTTCTGCTGAAGGCCTCTGAAACTTAGCTTTCTTACATTTGGTTGGTTTATGTGACAATTCCTATGAAATGAGTGGAAGTATGATTTTTGAATTAAATGACTTTTCCATTTGGTGGTATGTTTGTTTCTTGAATTTCTGGTACATTTTAACTTGAAATATATTTTACTATTTCTTCAAATAAGCACATATAAGCTCTGACCAAAGATCTGCCCTAGGGGCCGGGGAGATAGTAGAGTAAGTGCAAAAAAAAAAAAAAAGATCTGCCCTTGTTGGTGACAGGGCTGGCTTTCTTTTTGTTCATTATACTTTTATTTTGAAGAGTAAAAACAAGAGAAAAACAAAAGCAAAGACAAACGGTAACATGTAACAACACATACATTACAGATTTTCAAAACAAAAATAGCTGATTAACAGTGATTAATATATTTTTGTCAAATCTGTTGCTCAGATGAACAGATATTAATACCTGCTATGCAAGATGGGACATATGATTGAATATTAATTACCACATGCTTTCAAGAAATCTTCAATTTTTGTTCTTGACTCATTTTCCTTTATTACCTTTTTTTAAAAAGTTACTTTAAAAAGAGTATAGTAATAATTGATAGGACATTAGAAATGGTACACATTTAGAAGATCAAGATGCCAGGTATTTCAAGCACGTATATGTACAAGTTGGATAAGGCAGTTGTCCTAAGAATTTCCATCAGGTTTTTGAAAATAGCAGTTACTCCGTAGAATTCTCACCCTAACTCTATGTTGGTATCTGTGAACTAAGCAACTACATTAAAGACAACAATGTGTAATACTAAAACCATGCTTGAAATACCTGTCATCTTGGTCTTCTAAAAGGCTGGCTTTCTGAGGAACACTGAGGGGCTCTATCCCAGTGACACTTTTCTTTCGGCAGTGTTGAGGATTGTAGCCTGGCTGCTTGCCTCGCAGGCGAGTGCACTACAGCCAACCTGTATCCCTGGCCTTGATTTCTAGTCAGGAAGTAGTCAAATGCTCTTCCACTTGGGAATATATTGCACCATTAAGTTTTGTCTTCTAAAACACATAATTGTTTTATTTCTCCTAAATTCAGTATTCTAATCAGGCTTTCATGGAACTTCATGAACCCAGCATGGCACCTTCCAAAGATCTGGAACACAAGCAGTGCCACTGTACGTCTGTACAAATGGTTGTTTGGAATGTGGTGCGTGTTGCTGCAGGCCAAGCCATATGCCTGGATTCCCTATCCGTCATGCCCCTGCAGCGACATCCTGAGCTGCAGCGTGGGACCCAGGTTTACAGTGAGCTCTCAGCTTGCACTGCAAGTTCAGGG
Source organism: Octodon degus (assembly GCF_000260255.1). Taxonomy (NCBI): domain Eukaryota; kingdom Metazoa; phylum Chordata; class Mammalia; order Rodentia; family Octodontidae; genus Octodon; species Octodon degus. Next base: position 2,206,682 of record NW_004524761.1, on the reverse strand, counting down.
GCCTCATTGTCCTCTGTGAAGGTCAGAAATGGTGAACCAGGGCCCAGACCCTGAAGGCGAGGCTTCTAATTTCAGATGGTTGTCTAGAGCCAGGAGGAAGAGATGGAAGGCCCCCTTGGAGCTGACCTAAGGAGGTGGTTATTAGAGTCTGGTGCTCACCCAAGAGACACTGGCATCATCCTCCTGTGCCAGTAAAGGCACTGGTTTACCTGCTGTAGATGGCATGGGCTTCCAGAATCTGCTCCATTAACCAAGCCTACAGGTTCCTCTGGAAAACTCTCCTCTGTGGGTACCCAGAGCCTCCTGTGTGGGTACCTGCATCCTGCATTCACCCCGTGAAGCTTCTCAGGTGCGGTACACATGCCCATCTGATGCCGTTCAGAACAGAATGGGCTACATGGTGTGTGTCCGCATCCTAGTCGTGGCCTTGGCTTTTCCAGTAGACTCCCCAGTCACCTCAGCTTTCACATCTTTCTGATGTGACAGGTCTTCATTTTCATTTTCATTTTGCTTATAGCACCCTCTCAGACCAGAGAGTCACATCCTGTGGTTGCCCCTTGTTTTTCGTTTGTTCTGGCTGCATGGTGAGTTGTAAGAGCACCTCTGTTAGAAATGAACTTGATTGATGCTAGAAATGAGAGGCAAATGTTAGATGGTATGAAAAAAGGCTTTCTCAGACCCCCAACATGCTCGCTGTCTTGACAGTTATGTCATGGCTCTAATTCCTTTTCTCAGTTCTTTCTCCACCTCCACTCAGATACCACATGTCTCTTCTACCCCCAATGTGTCAATATCATCGGCCTGCCTTGCTTTTAATAGCACTAAGCTAAGCTGCAACTCATTAACTGTGCTGAGCTGGTCTATATTGGCCAGCTCCAGCCTGCAAGCAGCCAGGGGAGGCTCTGGCAACATTCGCTGTTCAGGGTGGGTGAGGCTGTTTGCATGGGGGACCTTCCAATAGCTGTCCTTAGGATGGGGCGAGACCATACCATGGTGCTTCCCCAAGAAGTACGGGGAAGTACGGGGTCCAAGCAGGGTAGCAGAGACTAAGGCAGGAAGGTTTTCCGTTGAAATGAGCAAAATCGAGAACTGCAGTACTGTACGGTTCTCGACAACTCCTTCACACTGCCTATCTCTCCAGCCTCTTACATAACTGAGCCTGGAGGCTAGCCACACCCTGTTCAAGTCCAGCTAACTAATGTCTTCTTAACATCAGCTGTCAAATCAGTGTAGATTAGAATTCATGGGTCCTTTCATCAGGTACGAAATCACATGTAGATCTTATATCTATCCTAAAGTTCACATATGTGTTCTGACACTGGCTGAATGCCCTTCTTGCATTTTGTGGAGGTAGAGAGGTAGGTTATTAGATTTTTTAAAAATTAGAGTGTATTTTGTTTTCCAAATCCTTCTTTGTGAAGAAAAAAAGCTGAAGCAAACTGAGTTTCAGTAGACTTGGATACTTGAGCACATGGTAAATGTGACCTTTGGCATATAGCGTTTGTTCACAGGCTAAGACTGAGTTCTGTCAGTGTCAGACCTCCTTGCCCAGTTCAGGGACACAGCCCTGTTCCCAGCCTCTTTAAAAGGTGAGTGCCACACGGAACCGTGAGCCAAAATACCCTGTTGCTATCGGTGTTACATAGAGGTGGTTTCATGGCCCTCACATCAAGCTAGGGCTTACATTCAAGCAAAACCACCTCAGAATCGCCTCACACATTAAAATTCTGCAAGGCCGCATGGGAATTAGGTCTGTCTCCCGAACTCTGGCTAAGGCAATTCTTTGTGTCTGGGTGAAATTTCCCACATTTTCAGCTTAAGTCTATTTCTGTTCAGATTTTCCTAGAATGGAGAATAGTTGACCATCAGCCTTTGAGAGCCATCATCCTCTGTTCTGTGTTTCCATTCAGTAGTTCCTTATCACCCATCTCGTGTGTGCCCAGAGCTACTTCATGAGGAACTTCTGTCCTCCCAGAACTCAGGGCCTCTGGGAGAGGTGGCTGCCATGTGGGGACTAAGAACCAAGGCTGTCAGAAGAGATGGGACCTTCAAAGAGGGAAAGGAATTTACCAATTAGGCAAACAGAATTGGTCACAAGCTAAAGGACAGCAAGGACCAAGTCATGAAGGTACAAGACAGAGTCTGACCCCAGTATGACTGGGACATGAAGAGATACAGCTTTCTGGAGAAATCCAGTACCCTTGCCCACACTCCACCTCTGCTTTTGGGCTTCTGTTTTCCCTCAGTGATGACGTTAGCCAACGTTTATTTCCTACTGGGCTCCTGGCACTGATATTCTTGTTCAGTCCTCAAGATGTGAACATCACTACTGCTTTATAGGTGAGAAAACTGCCTCTCAGGCACCTCACACAAGCTAACAAGAGGCAAACTTGAAATTCCCACAGTCTATCTGTTCCTAGAGCCCATTTGCCCTTTTTTAAACTTCCTTAAAATTTTCTGGACTGGGGATGTATCTCCGGTGGTAGAGTATTTGCCAAGCCTAACCTAATCTCCAATGCTGCTCAAAAAACCCACAAAAACCAAAAAACTTTAGGTAGACACACATGAGTGTTCCAATACATACACCTAGTCTCATCACAAGGGATTACTTTGTAATCTGCTGGCAGTTTTAGACTTAGCTATGCCATCCCTCCCTAGCAGTCTCCTCCCACTCCAGAGCTGATGGCAACAGCTACCCTTTGCCTTTCCCAGCAGAGAGCCCTTTACAAGCACGGCCTCTGGCGTGCACACAGCCCAGGCTTTGCAGAGGCAGGAATAGGACTCAGAGTGTTTTGATTATAGAACCGTCTTCCTTGTAGCCCCTAGCTCACTCTCCTTGGTCGAGTGGTGCCCATGTGGGAAGTCGTGCAGATGCTCCTAGTCCTCTAGAGAGCCCCAGGAACCCCAGCTGCAAGCCTTGGCGGCCTAGCCAGCCCAGTGCACACTGCCTGGGGGCAGCCCTTGCACAGGGCCAAGCCCTGTTTTGCTGGCTGAAAAGTATTATGAGTGTGTGTGTGTGTGTGTGACTTAATAATTTGAAAACACCCTGATCCAGCTGCTGAGGACAGACCTATTACTGGCTCTTGTGGGGTCACCAGGGAAATCTCATGAGCTTGTGTCTTCTGGTGGGAGAGCCAGTATTTGTAGCCCTGTCTGCTATTGTTCAAAAATGGACAATTTTTGTTGCGTTTTTAACTCCTTAAGCCTCACAAGATTTGAAAAAAGAGCTATAGGAGTGAGCAGTCAACAGCTGAGATCCTGTAGTTCCTGCAGGGCTAACCTGCTCCATGTTAAGATGACAGTGGTGACATAGTTCTCATTTACGGAATACTTCCATGTTTTGGGCATCAGAGTTTCATTGGTTGATTTATGTTGATTTATGTATATCATTGATCTGTGTTCAGCATCTCATTTAGTCAGCTCTGTGAAATGGGTGCTGTTTTTTACTCTTGCAGATGAGAAAGCCAGGTACTAGGTTGGGCAACTGGTTCAAAGTCATGAGTTAATGAGTAACGGAGCACAGATGTGACCCAAACTCACCTCAGGGCTTGTGCCCTTGACTCCCACACCTCCTGACTCTGGGAAGGGCTCAGGGGCCCCACCCCTGCATGCCCTTCAGCTCTCCCATCCCAGGGGAATAGCTGCTGTGTTTATCTGGTTGGCCTTCTGCGCTACCTTTCCTATGGGGGTTTCTCGGGGCTTCCTGGGGGGAACCTCCTGCCCCTCCCTAAGGTCCCAAGGGTTGTGTGGTCTGACATCAACTCTGGATCCAGTGGTGACCATGTGGCCTTTGTCTGGCCTTTGAGATCATCAAATCCTCCCTGCCCAAGTGATTGGTTGCCTCAGTCATTGACCCTGGCCTAAGTCCACGGCGTTGTCCCTGGGCAAGGTGTACAGGACACCACAGGGAACTCCTAATGCAGCAAAGCACAGCAAGTCTCTTGCCCACACCGCAGATGGCTTCTTAGCACAGCTCTGTCTGCCACTTGTCTTTTATTTGAAGGCCCAGTGTGAGAGGCCCCAGTTTGATGTGGTCTGCTAAGAATATAATAACACATCTGTTAGAAAAGTCACTTAAGAGGGCACAGAACATCTAAAATATCCACTGCATTATCCGACTGTTAAAGCCTGCTCCAGTTTGATCAGTCCTGCAGTTAGTCCACCTTTTCTCACTTGGCAAGGAGAGCCGGTGTTTAAAAAGCTGACATTCGTTCTCTGTTCTGGAGCTTGAGAAGCCATAACTGGCTCTCCTAAGAGCAGGAAGTCACTATGTAAGTCAGAGCCCTCTGCAAAGACTTTTCCAACCAGATGATTGAACTCATCACTCGATGACTGGCCCCTCGGCTGGTTCCTCAGCGTGGAGACACTGTGGCTGGTAGATGTCCTGAAGGATGCCAGTCAGCTGCAACCAAGGCAATAAGTCACGCCGAATCATGAGGTGGAACTGGGTGTCCCCAGGTCCCCCTCAGCTCAGAAAGATGTTCACATGCCCTGGGGGCCGCATCCAAACCTGCTCAACCGCCCCACCATGTAAGGCCGAGAAACCCCGGGGGCGCCCCGTTAGACCTTTACTTCTGCATGGATGCAGCAGCAGGGTCAGAGGCCCGGGGAGGCGGTGGATCAGCACAGATAGCTGCGGCCTTGTCCCTGAGGCGTGCTGAGTTCTCCTCAGAAGTCCCTGAGGCGTGCTGAGTTCTCCGGACCTGCAGGAGATCCAGTAGGTGTGGGGTGAGGGCATCTTGGGCCCCAAAAGACCTATGTTAATGGAAACACAGAATTTGGATATGTTCAAGGTATTTTTTGTGTGATTCAAAGTTTGTACCTGATATACCCTTGATCAACAACCTTCAAATGTGTCTGTGGGAGGGAAGAGGGAGAGCTGGAGAGACCAAGGGAAGGGAGAAGAAAAGGAGAGGGGAGGGGAGGGGAAGGAAAAGGAAAGGTAAGAAAAGAGGAAAGGGAAGGGGGGGAGGAAAAGAAAGAAAAAGGAAAAGTAAACAAGAAAAGTCTTCACTGCTTAGCATCACATTCAGCATTCTTTGCAGTACAGCGCCAGTCTCTTTTTTCCAACGTTTCTCATCAGTCCAGAGGCATTAACGCTTCATCATTCTACCGATATATATATATATATATATATATATATATATATATATATATCAGTATATATATCCCCCCTCCCCTCCTCCTCTTTCATATAAGCTTATTGGAACTGGTAGAGAAAAAGGCTGTGGAGAGGGAGGGGGGCAGTCTGAGGCTACGTGGGCTGCCCCTCGTCCTCCTGGTACATCTGGCCGATCAGCTGTTGGCGCGCAGCTGCCTGGCGCATGCGCATCATGACGAGGCTCTCACAGTCCTCAGCACTGAGCCCTATGACAGTACTGGGTAGCTGGGGTTGTCCCTCCAGCCGGGAAATCTTCAGAGGGTTATTCACCAGGCCAACTTCATTCTGGAAAGCCAGCTCCGCAGCCTTGACAGTTGCAAACTCCACCAGGGGAGTGCCTGCTTGTTTACTGGAAAGCACCGGGTTGAGAACCTCACTGTACCTTTGTAAAAGTCCTCCTTCTTGCACTTCCATTTAAGCTTTAGCTTGGGAGTTCCTTTGCCTTTACTATTTACCACGTTTCTTCTCAGCCTTTGCTCACGGTCTCAGTATCTGCTCCTGGGTCAGCCTCTGCCGCTCCTCCAGCTGCTGGGAACCCTCTTCTTGTAGGCGTGCAATCTCTTCCTCCAGTATCCTGGTGCTCTGACCCTGCTCCTCCTCTTCCTCCTCCTCCTTCTCCTTTTCCTAGTCATCTTACTCACCTGGCTGTTTGCGCTCCATGGGGAGGACAGAGCACTGACTTGGAGTTGGAAAACCTGACAGTAAGCATGAGGCCAGTTTCCCAACTCTGGGGCCTTGTGGTAATCACTTCTCTCAAGTGATTTCCTCATCTTTAAAATGGGCATGAAAAGGTTCACTTTCTAAGGTTGTTTTAACATTTATTAATGTACTCCTAAAGCCCACTGTCCTCAAAACTCAATTGAGTGTCACACTATGCGACTTTGGCACCTTGCAGAGTTGACAGTACACAGGTGTTTGTTGGATTGCTGCATAGTCATTGCTGTACTCTGTCCCCCAGCGCTGGGAGGCCCCTGGGGCTGTAGAACTCTGCCCCTCACCCCTCAGAGGACGAGCCTACACAGCACATGGGTATCCCCACTTGCTTCCTGGTGGTGGCCCGAAAGACTAGACCGGGGCAGACATGTCATCCAAAGGATCGTCAAACGCCAGTGTCCAGCTGAGGTGAACTGTCCTAAAAACGTAACCGGAGTCCATGAGATTTTGGCTCCTATGAGTTTGCTCTCCAAGGAAGCTCCCCACACAGATGGGGCAGGAGATGAGAGCTGCTCCAGCTAGCTCATCAGGTTGGGCTGGGTTCAGGTGTGCAGCACAAGGGGCCCTGGCTGCAGAGGCAGGAGCTGGTGCAGAAGGAGAAGAGCAAGTGGCAGTGCTGAAAGATGAAACGGCTGGCTGAGTCTACTGCACAGGCCTGTGAGCCCAGCACTTTGGGAAGCTGAGACAGAAGCATCACATGTTCATGCCCAACCTGGGCAACCCGGCAATTTAGTGAGACCCTGTTTGAAAAGGGGGAGGCGAGGCTAGGGATGGAGCTCTGTAGGCTGTAGGCTCAATCTCCAGAACTACAAAAACAAAACACACAGAAAAGCTGCCCCAGTGCTAAAGAGCTTCCTATTCTTCTACAGAATCCAGGTCTACTTCATGCCCTGCAGTAGGATCCTGAATGATCTCTCGTCTTCACAGCTAACCCCTTCTTGTATTGGCCTTCTAGTCTGTCTAACCAGAAGAGCCCTCCCTTGAGTCTTGCTGGATCTCCGCCCCAGCAGTTGGGGAAGCCAGAGGTTCTGTAGCTAAACAACAGGTACAGGGCCAGGTGTGTGACCCAGGGTGTGCAAATTCTGGGTTTCTTAACCTGAGTATAAAGTGGACCTCTAGGGCCAGGGCACCCACCCTAAGGTTTCACACCAGGAAAGGTTGCTGTGTGGATCTCATGGCCACCTTCTTCCCCAGCCAGGATCAGAAAGGATGGTTTAGAAACTGGGTGAGTCGGCCCCCCAGTTCCCACCAACTAACTTCTCTTTCTGTGGCTAGCATTACCATTGCTCTTTAAGTGCGCACAGACAGCACTAGGAGCTCGAAATTGCCCACGGGGAGAGCTGCCTATGCACTTGACATCACCAAATGTTACAAATGAGCCCCTGCCCAAGTCAGCTGGCTAACATTGGTCAGCACGCTGCTGCCTAGGCCACTTGGGAGACAAAATGAATGACACCTGAATATGGCTCCATTTACAGCCGGGATGATTTCAACCTAATGGAGGAAGGACTGTGGTGGTGTGTAGAAGGAGAGAAAAACTACAGCCACCCCACGTGGACCTCAGCCAGGAGCTCCTAGCTGAGGATGAAGTGGCATTTCCTCAGTGCAGGCCGTACTCTGCCTTGTGAATCCACAGCTCATTTGCACTGCTTTTAACTAGGTCTAGGGAAAAGAAGCTGGGTTTCCTCTCTCCCCTCAAAGTAGCTCCTCAAAACTCTGCTCGGAGCTGCCAAGAGCTATGTACGGGCCCTGTGCGTCAGATACTTGGGCAAAGATTCGCTGCCCCTGGAGCTCAGCAAGATGGAGGCTGGCTCGGTGTGTTCCCCAGGGTCAGGGGAACTGCCTGGAAGCACCCTAGGTCTGGCTGTCCCCCTTGGGACCTAGGAACTACTCCTTCCCTTTGTGACTGTTGTGGGCAAGAGTCCAGGCATGGTTAAGAGGCCCAAGGCATGATGCTGCTGGTGAAAGCCGCGTTTGTCATGTACCAGCACACCCAGGCTTGCTGGCATGAACTTCGTGTCCTCTGGGGAGCTTGTTGAAGCCTAAGCATTTGGATTTGGTGAGTGTGGGCTGATGCCCCAGATTCTAACGGTACCTAGGTGCTTACGAGGCTGGTGAGCCTCAAAACTCCTTTTGCAGACCCAGGGGGTCAAAGCCAAACTGGACTGATGCTTTGGCATGAGCATTTCACATTTCAATCAAGTGTTAGACATTCAGGTTTCTTCACCCCGTCGTTAGCAACAATCCTGAGTACACAGATTCACAAATAAGGCTTTTCATTGTACCACGATTAGCACACCCTAATAATGGAAAGATCCGTATTTACTTGCTAAACTAGAGGATATCTAGATGATTAAAGATGGCACCAAAGTTTTTCTCTAAATACTGAAACAAACTGAACTGAAGACACTAAAGTTTTAGTAATGCGACTGCCACCAACTAGTCCAAGAACACAGGATTCTGTAGTTTCTGAATCTCCAGTTTTCATGCTCTGGCCCCCATTGGAGTTGCAGCAGCTTTTGGCTAAAGCAGAAAGCAACCCAAAGCCAGGCTGTCAGTACAGCAGCCGCCACTTCTTTCACCTCTTCCGTCCTGAGTAGAATTAAGCTAGTGGCAAACAAACAAGCAAAAAGCAGGCATTTAAGTATCCCATCTGAAAAGGAAGTTATCTTAAGGGGGCGCTGTGCGTTGCTAGACAATATTTGGGGATTTCAGTGGCCTTTGCATTCTCATCACAGGTTTCTTTCGCGGGCAGCTTAGCCACTTGGAGCCAATTTTCTCTTTTTAAAAAAATGAGGGAGGGCCAGGGAGATGGCTCATTGGAATAAGTGCTTCCCTGGCAAGCACAAGGGCCTGAGTTCAATCCCTGGTTCCGGGGGGGAAAAAAAAATGAGGGAGAAGGAGAGGGAAGGTACTTAATGCCTGAGGTAATGGCCATGTAGACATCCGGGCATCTGCGCACATAGCGCAAGCACTGTGCAGGAACCAAGCTCACCAGCTCAGCGCTGCAAAAATTACTATCTCTGAACTCCTGGGAGATTGTCTGCAAAACAAGAGTAAGCATGACCCCTAACTCTGCGATTGAGAATTAGATAAAATAATTGACATGAAAGTCACAAATATCCAGGATAACTTCATATCAAACAAAAATAGTCAAAAATTCTAACTGAACATAGAGAATCTCTGAGTCCACGCTGATACAAATAAGTGAGTGAAAAGCCACATGTAGTGGAATGTACAGGTAACCTCTGCACACAGGGGAACCAAGGCAGGGGCTTGAAAGCTCAAGCCCAGGCTGGGCAACTTAGCAATTTAGTGGAACTGTACCTAAAAATTAATATTTTTTTAAAAAAAGGTAGGAGTCACAACTCAGTACAAAAGCTTTGGGTTCAAGTCCAAGTAATAGAAAGAAAAAAGAAAAAGGCATACAAGAAAGTTCTATCTTGTACACTAACTGAATGTCAAATAATAACTGTGGAAGGAATGACGTCAGAGTGTCACCATTAGGCAGACTTAATAGTAGTATTGGAGTCAGTTAAGGATCGATGGATGACTCACACAGGATATTTGCATAGTTTTGAAGTACCTCCTCATAAGACCCCTATTAGTCACAAATGATAAAGCAGTACCTTAACAACTGTAGAAACTAGCAGATGCTTGCTTGTTTTAGATGAGTTCTCGCTGTGTTAACCAGGCTGGCACTGAACTTCTGGGCTCAAGTGATCTTTCCGTCTCAGCCTCCAAGTAAGTAGGACTCCAGGCATGTGCTGGCACATGCAGCTAAATGCTGCCCAGTCCTAAGGCCAGAACCCAAGCTGAAGCCTTCACACTGAGCTTTTTCACCAGCCCTGTTAAATTTTTATTTTCTATTTTGAGACAAGGTCCTACTAATTCACTAAATTGCCCAGGATAATCTCAAACTTTTGATCCTCCTGCTTCAGCCTCCCAGAGTGGTAGCATTACAGGCTTATGCCACCACTGCTGGCAGAGACACCAGTTTTTAATTAGATTAATTAAGGGCGTGTCCCTCATATAAGGCTTTGCGAAAAGTATAACCTCAATTTTACCATAAGGAAGACAGATCAAACTGCGGGATATTCTACAAGGCAGCAGCAGTTTGCTTCAAAAAGGCAATGTTATGGAACAGAAAGATTGTTTTCCAATAACATAGTTTTATTTTTTTACTTTTTTAATTTTACTACAAGGTCTACAGGGTCCACAGGGTCTCACTACATAGACTGGACTCATAGTGAGTCTCCTGTTCAGCCTCCCAAGCACTGGGATTACAGGAACACACCATCACACCCACTCAGTACGCTCTTGGGGCAGGACTGGCACGGCAGGCCGGGAATCAAACCCCGGCTGCTGTGCTCTGCCTAAGCAGGCGCTTTAGTCCACTAAGTTATCTGGCTGGCCATATATTTTTATTTTAAAGAAGAAAAAAATCAAAATAACATAATAAAAGGGTGGGCTGTGAAGATAGTTCAGCGGAATAAGTGCCTGCCTGGAAAGCACAAGGTCCTTAGTTTGATTCCCCACTACCACCTCCTCTACCACCAAAAGAAAAAGGGTTTAGAAGATAATAGGGTAACAATGGTTAATACATTGCATACTGTCATCTTTAACTTACTCAGAGTAGAAGATATCAGCATTTAATTGTCCAAACAATATTAACACAAACCCCTCTTTTCAATGAACTGAAAGAAATTAGCAGTATGCCTCTCTATCCCTTTTTCCTTCTTTTCTCCATTCCCCATCCCAATCTGACCAGTTTCTCTTTCCTTATGAAGTGAAACAGAAAGATTTGGGGGCTCTTCTGAGTATTCAAAGTCAACAAACAAATGCAGCATGCAGCTGTGGCTCTCTTTGTGAATGAGAGGCCCTACAGGCCATCAGGACAACCTGCAGAAGTCTGGGTAAGGTGTATGGAGAAAAGCAATGTATTTGCACAATGTTAACATCACGATTAGGTCATTGCATTGTAGTTTAGAAGGGCAGGCATTTTAGGACAGGATTTCTAGGAAACATAAATAACTGCTTAACGGTAAAATCAAGTCTGTGACTTACTTTTACATAGTAAAGGAAAACAATTAGAGAAAGATGATAGGCATAGTGGATGTGAACAAATGCTAAATTTTCAGGGTCTGAAAATGGGTGTCTGGGAATTCGTTGCTACTTTAGCAACTTACATACTGAACAGCTATTGAAAGTGGTTGCTGTTATATTAATCATAATAGAACTCTGAGTCCATTCTAAAGGGTTTAAAAGCCAGAAAACTAGTTTAACTTCAACATAGGGATCTGCTAAAGACATGTTTTGATTTTACATTATAAAATGTAAATCTCACCAGCCCTCTCTTTTTTAAAAATTAATTTTATTGGGAAACAAATAGCAATGAGACAGTTTCAAAACATGTTAGTAGGACAGTTACAATAATTAATACACTGCATGTTGTTTTCATAGTAGTTATTTCCTTTCCTGGGTGGCCCCATAATCTCTTTGATCAGAAATTTTGGTATATGATATCCTGTCCAAATGCTATTAGTACAAATATTTCTTCTCATTGAATTAAGGGAAAGTACCTGTATATCTATCCTATTTTGTATATACAGATACAAAATGGTCCTTCATTTATATCCCCTTTTTTGTTTAGTTTTGTCAGAGGTGGGTATTCTTTTTTATTTTTTTGGTGGAACCGGGGCTTGAACTCAGGCCCTTGAGCTTGCCAGGGAAGCACTTATTCCACTGAGCCATCTCCCCAGCCCCCTAGAGGTGGATATTCAATTGCCATTTAAATACTGTAGGTGCATGAATTCAACAAAATAATCTGATGTAGTCCAGTAGTCCATAATAGTAGTGGGTTATCTGTAGGACTGGCAATGTCAGAAGTTGTTGACTTGAGCCGTTTACAGCTCGGCATATTAATATGGCTTTACTTTATATCCTGTAACTCAGTTGTGTCCCAAAATTTCTGATCAAGGAGATTATGGGGCCACAGAGGAAAGTGATGGATGATGTAGAGTGTGCCTAAGGAGAGTCACATGGAGAGAAAACATTCTCTCACACTTTTGCAGAGAGCAAACTGGTCAAGCAATGGTTGTGACTCATCTACACGGCTGACACTGACAAAGGATCTACAAACTGCTGTACAGGGTTTCAGGGTATATCCTGAGGGGATGTGACTGACCTTGTCAGATACAAAAGTTATATTTCTTGTTATATAGGTCTTGCTTTATCTTGGTCTTAACCAGCCAACAGAAAAGTATAAAAACAAGGTACAAATAGCCTTCTCTCTTTCATCTGGATTTAGTTCCGCTTGGCGGCTCTCGTCCAGGAACAGGGCAGGAGTGCACGTAGGTTTCCAGGAAGTGTGTGCTGGGGTGGGCAGCATGGTGCACAGAGAGGGCCCAGAGGATAAAAGGGGCTGCTGTGTGCCAGAGGTAGGGCTGTCTGCCAGCTCCACACACCACCATAAACAGGCCATCTCAGCTGAAGGGTTTCGTCTGCACCCTGTTTCTGTCTGTTTGCAGGACATCTGTGTAAAAGAGAGCCTTTAGCCATGACAAAATGCCGTACGGTAGATCAGCCCCACACCTGGACCCACAGAGCATGTGGCTTTGCAGTTGAGGGGCAGTCCCTGGAGTCAGCCTGAGCGCTCCCCACTCCTAGGGGCACCAGCTACGAGCAGGCAGCTCAGGGAAGTTCATTTAACCTCCACTTTTGCCATCTATTCAGTGGATAGCTGTATGCAGGGATGACTGTAATATGCAACAAAACACACAGGGATAATGTCAGGTAGGTGCAGAGTGCCCATGAGGGTTGGATGCCCCTGCAGCCTAAAGCGTCTTCCAGTGTGAAAATGATCTTGTTAGGATTATCACGAAATCTTCTAGCATCACAGTAATTCTATTAGAATATGCTGTACCTTCCCCTCTCTCCTATACCAGGGCACCTTCCGATGACACGGATCACTACCTGCTTTTCATGTCCATCTGATGCTGCCTCCTATTGGCTCCCCTTCCCTTCCCTCCCCTTAGCTACTTTCCTTTCCCTTCCACCTCTGGGTTTCCGTTTCCCAGGCGGAGTCCTGGGGCTTTCTGAGACTTCAGGATTTCACAAGAATTCATCCTGCCTGGGAAGCTCACCTAGAAAACAAGTGGGACTTAAATGCCAGGCTCTAGAGCTGGGCAGATGTTTTTGGTTTGCCATCTTGCCAGGAACCCTTGAGCCTGCCCAAATTCTGCTCCCCAAGCAAAGGCAGAGCAAGAGAGCAGCCTTGCTGTTGGAACTGTAAGACTACACCCAGGACCTCAGAGAGCACCTCCCCCGCCACTCTGTCCACAGTGGCCTTAGCCAAAACCAAGGAATGGAGGCTGGACAGGAATGTCTCACAAGAAAACTATGCCATCACAGTCCTCTCTTCCAGGTTCCCGCCCATGCCCCCACTTCTGCTGGCCTATTGGACACCTCCAGTTAGATGACCCATAGCCTCATCCTCACTAATAAAACGATGTGTGCCAAATGATGGCTCACCCCTCCTCCCCTGGGGTAGTGTCACAAGCCAAGTCAGAAACTTGAAACCTCCTTTTCAGCCCCTCTAAAGCTACAAGGTCCTCTCACTGCAAATCCAGTGTGGTTCTTAGCTGCATCTTCCTCTTTGCAGCCTCCCATGTTGACATGCAGGGCTTTATGATCCCTCCCCTGGACTGACTCAGCAGCCTCCTAATTCCTAATTCATCTTCCTTTTGCTACCTCCCCCTTGTTTCTCTCTGTATTAAGTGTAAAGTCACTGCCGACACAGGCACACTCTCACCACCATGTGGCCTATGGTGACTCCCTGATGACTGTGGGGTGGACTCTTACATAGCTGTGTGCAGCCCCAACCTCTCCACCTTTGGCTCGCCCAGACTCCTCCCCCTGCGTACCTGGCCACTCACCTCTTCCCCAGTTACTTCTTAACCCATAGCTATTGGCCTTTGATCAAGGTCTTCTCTTGTCTGGACTTCTTTTTCTTCCTCATTTAACCCAGGGGATGCCTATTTACTCTTTTTTTTTTTTTTTTTTTTTTTTTTTTTTTTTTTTTTTTATGAGCGGAATATATTTATTGAGAGAAAGAAAACTCCTGTCCAAGAAAGGGACAGGTGGGGGGCCCGAGTGGGTAGTTCCCTGGGAAGCTGTCTCTTCCAGGGACTTTTATAGTGTAAAACCATGTGAGGCTAAGGTAAAGGGAATGGGAACTTGCTTAGGTGGGCAGGAGGTGAGACAAAACTATGGTCAACCATGGGATTACATATGGGACAGCGTCTTTTCCTGTTGGGGGTTGGAATGTGGGACAGGGTCTCTTTCTGTTGGGGGTTGGGCTAGTGATGCACTTGTGTCTTTCCACGTGATTGATACCTATTTAGAATATCAATCCCAGGTGCTACTCCTTTAGCATTGTTTGGCCTTTAGGTCTTTAGGTCTGTTTCACAGCAGGAGCATCTGCCCCTCCCACAGTTGCAAGGCATCTCATCTTCTGTGCTGTCTCCTTCAAGAGCCTGGCCCTGTCTGACTGCCTATAATATTTTTATCTAACTCGGCTGCCTGCAATACTCCCCCCTCTGAAGAAGTAACCTGAACTGCCGTGAAGGGAAATATGGGCGAAGACCACTCTGGCTTCTTCACGCTGAAATGGGTGGTAGTTGTTGACTGGTAGTCAGATATATTCTTCACAGGCTTTATCCAAAGGCCCTCGATAGATGACAGGCATTTTTCTCTTGGGTAGACGTATAGCTTTGAGTCTGGAGGAGACAAAGCCAAAGAAACAAGTCAAATAATCACAACAGGATAATTAAGAAAAAGATGAGTTAGAACTTTTTGTAGGTCTATTAGCAAATATCTCTTAAATGTGAGGTTTAATCTCTTCTATCTTTTATGGCCACTGTATATTGTCTCAAACAATCAGTTTAAAAAAAATCCCCTTCTATGGAAGGAAAAATGCCCTCTTCCCCTCCTTAGTCCTCCCAGAGCAGGTGCTGGGTATCTTTGTTCTTCTAATGCATTACTCTGTCCTGCAGTGAGTGCTTATGTGTTTGTACTGTGTTTGCTTTTTGAGGTCAAGGATTCTGCCCTGTTGACTTCTGTTCTCCCAGGAGTGGACATAGTAGGGCTTCCAGAAGGGAAGTGGCCAGCTGGAATTGTTACCTGCACCCTAGTACATTGAATGGGTGCTAAACACACAGAGTTTTGTCCTTTGCCCTTCATAATCTGCTAAATATAGGGAGGGTGATTCTAGGAAAGTGCTCAAGGCTACAGATTCACCTTTCTCTTGTGCTTCTTTCACTTGACCTTATATTTATGCCTTTTCCCTTTTCAGGTGGGGTGGGGGTCTGAACCCAGAACATTTGCACTGAGCTACATCTCTAGCCCTTCTTTTATTTATTTAATTTTTTCTTTTAGACAGGGTCTCACTAAATCATGAAGTTGCCATGGGTTGGTTCAAACTTGTGCCCCTTCTGTGTCAGCCTCCCACACTGCCAGGACTGCAGTGTGCTCTGGTACCCCTGGCTTTGCCTGCCCTTCTGATCTCGGGGGTGTCTCTAAGCCATGACGAGTACTGTGTTCTGGATTTTCTGGCCAGGGAAATGTGCTTGTTTATGGGTTCTGAAGGAGAGATGGTCTTGCTATTGTCCTTCGAGGATTCTCTTAAAAGCAAACAACTATCAATGCCTGAGATACTGACAGGTGACATTTGTGTGTACCAGAGCACACTGCAGTCCTGGCAGTGTGGGAGGCTGACACAGAAGGGGCACAAGTTTGAACCAACCCATGGCAACTTCATGATTTAGTGAGACCCTGTCTAAAAGAAAAAATTAAATAAATAAAAGAAGGGCTAGAGATGTAGCTCAGTGCAAATGTTCTGGGTTCAGACCCCCACCCCACCTGCCGTTTGTGTCCACGCCTGGTCATGATATTTGGAGCCAGGATTTAACCAGCCTGTCACTCGACAGCCTTCCTTCTAAATTCTTCTGCATTGAATTGGTTTCAGTTTTTCCAATCACAGTCCTGGTGGCAGCCATAGCCGAGCTGCCTCTCCATGCCTCCTGTGCTGCAGGGGCTCAGCCTGGCCCTTGGAACCCGTACCTGCTGGCAGGTGCAGCTCACAGGGGGCAGGCTCCACGGGGCACTGGCCTCGAGCCTCCTGTGCATCAGCCCAGCTTTCCTCCATCTGCACAGCCATTTGGGCCTGGGCTCATGACTCTCACAGGGACTGTCCATCTGCCCCTTTGCTCCAGAGAGGAAGGACTTCTTTGTATGCAGCGAGCCCTTCTTTCAGAGCCACCTGCCTGACTCAGGCTGTGGCAGAGCTCTGAGGTAGTGGAGCTCCCTGTCGCATAGACCTGAATATTATTTGCACACTCACCTTGCCCATCCCAGGAATAAACCCGCACAATTCTGATTTGGATCCAGAACTGTGGATATGATAAGGCTACATTAGGAAGGTATGAGTATTTTCAGGATGAGAACTGTGGTCTTCGGAAAGCTACTATGATTTCTTTAATGGCTAATTATTTGACTTGGGAGCATGGGGGAAGAAGACAATAATACGCACACCATGTATAAAGTTTAAAAGGTAAAGAAGAATATTCAGTGAAAATTATTTTTCCTACCTCAGTTCCATAGGCCCTTATCCTTGAGGTAACCAGTATTGTGTGTTTGTGTCTGTGTGTGTGTGTGTGCCCGTGTACATCTGCACCTGTACACTGGGACTGTTCACAGGAGTATGTGACATATGTATGTTGATTTTAGAGAAGGAGATTTCATATACAGACACAGAGGCGCTGCTGTGTTCAGTTTCCTGTAGCTTCTACCGTACAGTGCCCTGTGCATATGGTTTACATAATGGGAGCCCATCGTGTCGCAGGTCTGGGAGCTGCACCCTGAGAGCAGGCCTACAGGATGTGAAGGAGCATCTGTCCCAAGTTGCTGCAGTTCGTGGCTATCTGTGGAATACCTTGGCTCATAGAAGCATCACTTTGATGTCTGCTGTCATTTTTGTGTGGCCCTCTCTTTGTGTGCCATGTCTCTATCTGAATTCCCTCTTGTCATGAGGGTATTAGTCATCCTGGAGGGGGGTGCAGCCGAGTGATCATTATGCCCTTTAACCTCTGTACATACCCTGTCTCCCAGGCAGGCTGTGTTTGAAGGTGTGAAGGGTTAAGACTACAGCATTTGAATTTGGAAGGGCACAAAATTTAACCTGTAATGCACAGGTACTTCTGTATATGCTAATTTATATATAAAGGCTGGGGCTGGGTTCAGATAGTCCAGAACCTTCCTGAGACTTGAGCTCCAGGTTCAGAGAAGTACTGGCCAGCTCAGGGGTGGTGGAATGATGGGAGCTTGAGGGTAGAGGACAGAGCCTCAAACGCTGAAGGAAAACTTGCATCTCAAGACCAGACCTAGCATGGGTGTGACTGTTGATATTTCTCCCTGGTATACTTCCTGTAGGGTTACCTGTTCAGCTTGTGAAGTGTGGAACCCCCGGTTCAGTTTTAGAAGGCTCTGAACTTGCTGAGTGTGTGAAGGTATCTGAGGTCAGTCAGATTACAGCATGAAACTTCTTTTAGAATCACTACTAGCCATGGAACACCTCCCCCAGGTCCTGCTTGCCAGGCAGCCTGACTCATGAGAGGTGAGTTGCCTCCAGCCCTCTCGAGCCCTATGCTCACTGAATCACGGTATCTTTGCCTTGTGGGAGCCCTCAGCAGTCATGTTCTTGCTAACTGAAGAACTCGAAGCACAGGGAAAGGAAGTGACTGATCCACACTCGCAGAAGGAGGTGCTGCAGGGCCTGGACTGGCATCCCTTCTCCCAAGCAGGCAGGCGCCGTGACTCATGCCACAGACTCATGGGCATCTGGTGCTGAAAAGCCTGAGGAAATCTCCTATTCCTGCCCTTTTAGTTCTCACAGCCCCACAGAGAAGACAGCCATGAGAGTGGCACAGTACTTTGTATCTGTAAAATCTGTAGAAATAAAGAGATTAATAAAAATATAAAATGTGAGAGTGGTGAAGGAAACATTCATGGTGGCCTCTTCTGCAGGAGCCAGAGGTTGCTCCAAGGAGGGGCGAGCATCTGAGCTGTGACCCAGAGAAGTCCCCAAGGGGCTTCACTGTCTTCCCATCAGGACTGACAAATTAGAACAAAACTCTTCACTCTGTCAGTGGGTTCTTTTGCTGCACAAAAGCTTTTTAATTCAAGACGATCCCAGTTGTTTCTAATATTTCCTGTGCAATCAGGATTTTGTCTTTGCAATTCAGTCTTTGCCTACACCTATGTCTTCAAGAGTTCTACCTATCCTAGTTTCCAACAGATTTTTTCCATATTAATATTTAGATCTTTGATCCATTTCAGTGTCAGTTTAGTGCATGGTGAGAGACATGAGTCTAGATTTAATTAATCTTCGGTGTATGGAAAGTCGGTTTTCTAGCACCACTTATGAAAGCAGCTATCTTTATTCCAGTGAAGATATTTGGTCCCTTTGTCAAAGATAAGGTGGCCAAGTGTGCTTAGCTGTTTCTGCATCTTCTGTTCTGTTCTACAGATCCTTGAGTCTGTTTCTTTGCCAGTACCATGCTGTTTTTATTACTGTGGCTTTGTAGTATAATTTCAAGCCCAGGATTCGGAAGCCTCTTGCCTTGCCCTTATTGTCCAGAATTTGTGTTTGGTATCCTAGGTCTGTTCTGGTTCTGTATGGATTTTAGGATTATTTTCTCTAACTCTGTGAGGTGGGATATTGGTATTTTGACTAGAAGTGCAATAAACTTGAGTAGCAGTTTTGGAAGTATGGCCGTGTTCACTATATTGGTTCTGCCTACCCAAGAACAGGACATAGCTTTCCATTTTCTCATAGCCTCTTCTATAAAATTAAAATTATTATCTATAATTATAATTTTAAAGAGTACTATAATTTTCAGTGTAAAGATATTTAACTTCCTTCATTAGACTGATTCCTAAGTACTTCATTTTACTTGATGTTATTGTTTCCCTAATTTCTCTCTCAGTGAGTTTGTTATTTGTGTGTAGTAATTAATTGACTTTGTATCCTACAATGCTATCAAATCTGGTTATTAAATCTAGGAGTATTTGGTGGAATTTTTGAGCTCTTCTATGTAGAGCAAATAATAATTTAACTTCTTCCCTTTCTATCCCTATTCCTTTTATTTCTTATCTAATTGATTGCTCTGGCTAATGTTTACAGAACTTTATTGACCAGAACTGGTACTGATAGACATCCTTTCTTATTCCTGATTTTAGAAAAAACATCCAGTTTTTGATCATTTAGTATGATGTTGGCTGTTGGTTTGTCAGAGTGATACTCCTCAGAGGTCAAATATCTAGAATATATAAAGAACTCATAAAAATTAGATCATTTAGTATGATGTTGGATAAACTTAAATCATACTGGGAAGTAGGTGGCGCATGCTCAGTGGGAAGGGAACAAGGGAGGAGTTGGAGAAGGGAAGGGAAGGAAAGGAAAAGGGGTTAAGAATGAAAGTATAAAGATGGAAACAAAACTTTTGAAAATGGGGAGGGGAAGAGGGTCTGAAGGAAGGGGAAAGGAGGGGGAAAAAGAATTAAGATAGATTATGTCCAGGTACAAGTTCCCTATGATGAATGTGACCACTCCAAACTTTAGCAGAAAATTCCTGCTGAAGGCAGGTAGCTGTCCACGTCCTGCTGAAGAAGCCTACAAGAAGGAATTTCCTGGCCCAGGAATCACTTAGAAGATTCCTCAAGGATGACTAAAGAAGTATTTGCTGACCTCATTATCCTGCCTCCTCCTGAGCAGGGAATTAAAATATTTGTCCTCTGTGCCATTCTTTAAAGAGAAACCAAAAAGCCAGGCAAAGCTCTGCTCTCTTCTTCAGGCCTACCTGGTGCTTCTGGCCTTGAAAATGAGCTCCCTCTTGGCCTCTGCTGTAACAAGACCAGGCACCCCTGTAGAGGGGACTTTGTTTTGTTTTTAACTATTCTTTCCAACCTGACCTTTCTTTAATTTGTTTAGAGGCAGCTGTGGTTACTTCACTGCTGTATCCCTCACAGATCTGAGTGTAGCTCAGAGCTATGAAGACGTGACTGCAGGCCTGGGGCTCGGGATGTCTGGACTTGGCCTGTGCACTGCTGTGAAGTGGATGAGTGGAACTGTGCACGCCGCTCAGACGTGGGGGACCAGACCTGATGAGGGTGAAGACGTGGATGGAAACTCTGGAAAGAACAGTCTGACCTTCTGATGACACTAGGCCACCAACACAATGGACACACCAGTCTTCAGTTCATTTTAACACCGTGCAGGCCCAGTTTATAGATGAGAAAATGGAAGCACAGATGGCTGCTGGGCCAAAGGTCATAAAGCCTCACCTTAGGCAGCTGGCTTTGAACCTGAGTCTTTCCGACACTGGAGCTCTTTATAAGCAGTGTCTAAGGCCACATGGCCCCACAGAAAGCCAATCTTTTAATCTGGTCCTTTCTTCCTCTCTACCCATATCTTCATGTCCACAGTAACTTTTGTAGCAATTCATTGCCCACTATGACAAAGTGAAGGGTAGGGGCAGAAATAGAAGGGATCAGCTTTTTTGCTTTACAATTAACCAAGGGTAAGAGTAACTGGGGATTTGTTGTTTCCCAGTCTCGTAACTCTGAGACTAAGGAACAGTGGGTATAGAATCTTATCCCTCCACACACGCAAACCTGTAATTGCCAGTGGGCCCCTACCTGAACTACGTTGGGCCAGCCCCTGTGGCTTTTCACTCAGCACTTCTGGGAGGCTTTGTCCTAAGATGCTGTGTGTCACAGTGAGGGGCAGCCAGGCATTTGGTGAAATTTCCCCTTCTCCAGCTGCGCAGTTGTCTTTGGGATACGAAGTCAGCTCAGGTCCCAGTATCTCCAAGACCAGTTCTGAGACTAACGGGACTGAGTGTGCCAGCAGTCAGCCAGGCAAGTTCCCTAGTGCAGGCTGTGCCCTGTGGAGCAGAAATGCCCCTGCCACCACGGGGTTTTCCATTGCACTGTGGGCTTTGTTTTATCAATTACCTCAGCACATGATCTCTTATTGTCATTGCTCTCTGGATTAAAGCAGACTTCGGCCAAGTGTAGTCTCTTCTCCAAGACTCAGTTTCTTACCGGTGAGATTGGACTCTTATATGCAGTTCAAAAATCTCCGAATCCTCTTCATTTTGCTGGGTTCATCAAACCAAGACAGAGGAGAAGAGAGAGGATGGGATGACGGGGAGCAGCACAACCTTGTGTGCTGGGCCGGCTGGGAGGAAGAGTATCATCTACTGAGAATGCAGAAAAGAGTAAAACCAGCTAAGAGCTGCTTTTTATTATGAACTGGCAATTCCAAACAGGTGATGATAAAATACTCTTTCCCACAGGGTTGTTTGTATCACTGTGATCTCAGTCTGTCACTTTGTGGGACGCTTTTGCTTCCTGGTATAGAAACTCATGTCACAATGGCTTAAATAAAAGAAAGAGATTTTGTGGGGAAAAGACCAACAGACGCCCTTGCACTCAGACAGAGCTGCATGGAGGACGCCTAGAGTGCCATCAGAGTTCCGCCTCTCCCCCTTACCTTCGCCTTTGCAGCTGGAGTCTCTTCTCAGGGAACCAGAGTCTCCACTGACAGCTCCAGGCCCGCTCTGTGCCACTTAGACTACTTCACAGACACTAGCAGGCCACACATTTCGCTGTTGTCTGGATCTGCTTCTGGGGTATCTACTGGCCTGTCCGTACTATTTTAATAATTGGGTTGTCTGTAATTATGCAAGTCTCTCTGTGCCATTTTGTTATTTTAAAATATATTGGATTGACTCTTTTGAAGAATAATATGTGTGCTGTCCTGGGCTCATACTGAATTCTGACACACGGGGCAGCCCTTGGCCATCAGGCTAACTCATTTCATGTGGCCTTGGATTAAGGCATCTTCTGGGTATATTTACATGTGTGAATTATACAAACAAAGATGACACTATGGGACATATAGAGCCAACTTGTAGTCTGGTCCAGGTTAAATCCAACTGGTCAGTGTTCATTCCCTTAACACGATAACTTAGAATGATGTTGAGTAAAGTCATGAAAACTAATGAACATTTAACCATGGCAGTAATGTTATTATTGTAGACTTAGTTTCTAATTGAGATACTTTTTTCTGCTATTTTATGTTTGTGTTAAGAAATGTAAACAGTGAAAAAAGAAATGTTAGTGGTTTATTCCAAGTTGCTATTTGTTTTTTTTTTTAGTCAGGGTCTACAAATGTACAGGGTCTCACTGTGTAGATCACACTCACAGTGATCTGCCTGTTTTTTGCTTCCCAAAGAGCTGGGATTATAGGTGCATGCCACCACACTCAGTCTCAATCGCTGTCTCAGCATGCCCTGGGGCCAAGGCCAGCAGGGCAGGGCAGGCCAGGGTTTTACCCTGGTGGCTGCGCCTGCCTAAACAGGTGCTTTAATCTGATGAGCTATTTGGCCGGCCCCTTCAAGTTGCTAAATTCTTGACATTTGTATTAGTCTTTAGATCAATTTATGTAACTACTACGCTAATAAAACTAGTATTACTTAACATGTAATAATGAATTATTTTGTCATTACTTTAAAATTGTGTACTGACCAATTACACAAAAATTAGAAAATTGCAGGGAATTAAAACCCCCAGAAATTCTATCCCAGTATGCAGAAATAAACACCGGCGATGCCGCGGGGTGGAGGCTCCCTGCCTTTCCTCAGGTCTGTGTGTGAACAGGGGTGTGCATGCCTAGAGAGGCGGTGTGGCAGAGCAAGTAAACCACAGGCTCTGGACCCAAAGCAGCCAGTGTTTCATCGCAGCTTGCCCACTTACTGGTTTTACAATAGCGGGCAAATTCATTCCAATGCCTACTTTTCCTCAGCCACATGAATCTATTTCAAGAGCTGTTATGAGAATAATAAAATATGCAGATAAATGCTGGAACATGGAAATGCCAATAAAACTGGGTAATTATATATTGCATAAGCATAGGCCCACATTTTTACAAAGCCCATAGTCATGTAGTTTTTTCCACTAAAAATCAAGTTTATTGAGGTATAATTTATATGTGATATGCAGTACCCATTTTTAAATGAAGAGTGACATGAATTGTGAAATGTAATGTGCTCTTGAAGCAGTCATGATGCCGAACGTCTCTCGTCAGCATTCCTGGTCTCGTGCCAGTCATCTTCTACTTGTCCCCGACTCCTGGCCCAGGCGGCTTCTGGCCTGCCCTCTATGACTGTACATCCACTCTCCATTTCTAGAATGAAAAATAAGCGGAATCATGCATGTGCATTGCTTCTTATTCAGTAAGTCTTTGAGGTTTATGCCTATATGAACTTATCTCATTGACTCACTAATGTTTCATTTTAGGAGTATGTTACAGTTAGCCGTGCCCCGTAAGTGGACATTTCTGTTTCCAGGTTTGACTTCTCTGAATAAAGCTATGGATATTTTGTGCAGAAGCCTTTTTGAAGTTATATGTTTCCATTTCATTCTTTTTTTTTAAACAGGGGGGGGGGAGTATGTATTTAGAATTAGCCAGCTGGACTCAGTGTAGATGATCCCAATTATGTTGGCAACATCCAGGGCATCATGATCGGGAGCCAGTCCAACATTATGCCTTCTTCTCTCCATCAGGCCTGATTAGGGGATTGACCTTGGCGCCATCGAGGTCATAGAGCTTCTTCACAGCTTGTTTGATCTGGTACTTACTGGTTTTGACATCCACAATGAACACGAGTGTGCTGTTGTCCTTGATCTTTTTCATGGCTGACTCTGTGGTCAGGGGGAACTTGATGGCATAGCAGTCAAGCTTGTTTCCCCTGGGGGCACTCTTCCGAGGGTACTTGGGCTGCCTCCAGAGCCACAGTGTCTTGGGATGGCAGAAGGTGGGTGATGTTGGTATCTTCTTGTTGTGGCTGTGGATGCCTTTTAGCCAGGCCTTCTTGGCCTTTGAAGCTTTTGCTTTGGCTTCGGTGCCATCTTGGTATAAAGGTATGTTTCTATTTCTTTTGAATAAATATATAAAATTTAAACAGAGCAACTAGTAGTAAGTTACCTTGTCAGAGGTACAGGTTGGGGCAAGTGCAGAAAGTCTGTGGTGGCACTCTTATAGGAAAGGGCCACATCCCCAAAGGAAGCAGTCTCCATCTTCGGTGACAGTGACTATCTGCCATGATCTTACCAGCTAATGAAAGACTGCCTTAGTAGCTGTCATCTATTTATCGTACTGTGCTTTCTGAGTCAGAGAAAAGGCACCTTTCCTCGTTCACATATAGTTTGCAGTAAGCTGACTCAGGATGCTTCATTACGAATGATAGTATTTATCAGACTGACTTTGCTGAATATTATCAGGTAGGAACTGTTATTTTCCCTTTTGGTAGAGGCCTGGAATGGTTAGGCAACTTGTCCAAGATCACGGAATAAAAAACAGAGGGGCTGGGATTTGAACACATGAGAACCTCGGGCTGCTTCACTTGAAATCTTGCTGCAGGCTGCCTTACACCTGCTGTCTGACTCCTACTACGAGCTTAGTAGTGCGTTCATACTGGGGATTGGCTTTAGGAACTCTGCTGTGAGCTGCATCCCCAGCCCCTCTCCTTTTTTATTTGTCTTTAAAATTTTGAGGCAGGAACTCACTAAGTCCTTGATCTGCCCAAGCTGGCTTTGAATTTTCAATGCTCCTGCCTCAGCCCTCCAGAGAACTGGGATTACAGGTGTGTGCCACGCCCCTTGCTTCAAGCTTATTCTTGTTAATGATAGTCTTTGCTTAATTGTTGATAGTTATTCAACAAAGACATGTGGGGATATACTCAGACTAATCAGTGTTTAGTTATACACAAATCAAAAGCAAGTGCTTCCTCCCCTTGACTGACCAACAAGGAAAACAGTATCTTCTGAAAGAGCACGGATTTCAGTAGATTGTAGATGGGGCCGTTCATTATTCCATCTAAACCTTCATCAAATATTTATTTACTAAGTGTTCTGTGGTGGACACAGAGAAGCTCCCTTTTTCATCAGGATTAGTCTTTCAGCAAGGGTGTCTGCTCTCCTTTGTCACTGACTGACTGAAGGGTGGGCAGACCCAACGCCAGTTTTAGCCAATGAGAAGCGAGTACAGAGCTGTGGGATTCTGGAAAAAAGCCCTGCCTCTCCTGTCTCCTAAAATGGGCTGTCACCGTCTCACAGGGTGAGGTCTGTAGAGGAAGACCCACAGAGATCTGCTTCTCCAGTTTGTTAGGTACAGCTTTTTTTTTTAAACAAATTTTTTGCTTCAGCTGGTTTGTGATGATTTTCTACCCCTTACTGCCCAGTTTTTGAGGTTTTACCTGGAGGGTGCGGGAATCTCACCCAGGGGAGCCGTGGGTAGGGCAGCACACCTAACCCACTGCGCTGCAGCAGGCTCCCGACTCAACTCCCTCTGCAGAAAAAGAACTTTCGGGACACGCAAAGAGGCAGGAGTAGGGTTTATTCAGCAAAGACAGTATGGTGCACACTCAAGAAGAGAGTGCAGGCACTCGGGGAAATGAGACACATTGCAATCTGGAAGCGAATATCCAGTATTTATACATTCTTGAGGGAATAGAAAGCTAGGGAAGAGGGTGCCCACCTATTCCCTGTAGTCCTCCTTGGAAAGGGTAATAGCAGGCACAGGTTTTCTGGTTTGTTTTTTTTCATAGGTTACTTAAATATTCTTTGAATTAGTTCAGTGTGTTGTTTACTTTCTTAATTGGGCCATTTTATGGCTTGCTAGAGATGAGTCTGGTAGGAAAGGAGTGCCCAATAATTTTGTAAATGATATTCCTTTATGGCTGAATAATTCTCTCTCTCTCTCTCTCTCTCTCTCTCTCTCTCTCTCTCTCTCTCTCACACACACACACACCACACACACACACATACACACACACACACACGATAATCTTTACCCATTTGTTTGTTGCCATATGTCTAGGCTGTTTGCAGATCTTAGCTATTATAAATTGCTCTGCTATAAACGTGGGTATGTGTGTAGCAGTATAGTATGATGTCTTTAATTCTTTTAGGAATGTACTTAGAAGTATAACTTGGTTAAATCGAATTTCTACCTTAAGTTTTTTGAGTAGTCTCCATACTGATTTCCATACTGGTTCACTGTCTTAAATTCCCCTCAGCATTGTGGCTGCGTTTCTTTTTCCCCATATCCTCACCAGGGTTGTTACTTTTTATTTTCTCGACAATAGCTGTTCTGATTTGCATTTCCCTAATGACTAAAGAGGAGGAACTTTTTCTTCATGTACATATTGGTCATTTTACTTCTTTTGAGAAGTGTCTATTGAGTTCATTTGCCCATTTTTGGTTGGTTCATTTTTTTAGAAGTTAGGATTTTGAGGTCTTTATATATTTTAGATAGTAGTCCTCTACCAGAGGACTGGCTGGCAAGCCTCCCCACCCCTACTTTGTAGGTTTTCTTTTTACGCTACTGCTTTGCAGTATAACTGGAAATCTGGTATTGTAATGCTTCTAGCTTTTTTTTTTTTCCTCAAGATTGCTTTGGCTATTTAGGGTGTCTGTGTCTGTTTAGGGTGTCCATATGAATTTTAGGATTTTTACCTCATTCTCTGAAGAATGGCATTGGCATTTTAACAGGGATTACATTGAATCTATTGATTGCTTTTGGTAATATGGCCATTTTATTTTATTTTATTTTTTTGC
Organism: Octodon degus; assembly: GCF_000260255.1. Lineage (NCBI taxonomy): Eukaryota > Metazoa > Chordata > Mammalia > Rodentia > Octodontidae > Octodon > Octodon degus. The sequence goes on along the minus strand of NW_004524761.1, from coordinate 2,180,062 downwards.
AGAACCGGGGATTGAACTCAGGCCCTTGCGCTTACCAGGCAAGCACTTATTCTACTGAGCCATCTCCCCGGCCCTAATATGGCCATTTTAACCATATCAATTTTGCCAATTTAAGAACAAGGGATATCATCTCATTTTCTAATGTTTGATTCAGTTTCTTTCATCATACTTCTACAATTTTCATTATAGACATGTTTTACTTCTTGGTTAGGTTGATTCTTAGGTTTTTTTTTTTCTGAATCTATATGTGAATAAACTTATTTTCCTAATTTCTTTCTCTGTGGATTCGTTATTGGTGTATAGAAATGCTATTGATTTCAAGAACTGTGTCATAATTCTAATTTTCTCCATAGTTTTGACACCATTTGCTATTGCCTGTCTTTTAAAATATAACTATGCTATAAATGGCAGCACATTATATTTTGCTGAAGAGAACTATAGATTTCATATTTTTAGAGACCTATTTATTAAAAATCATTTTTTAAAAAAATCTTTATCTTTGAGGTACTGGAGGCTATATCTAGAGAACTATTCCATTATTTAACTTTTACATTAGACTTGGAAAAGTTTTAATTATGATCTGCACTTTGACCAGCTCGTAGGTGGATCTAATTAAAAATTTCAACTATAAGTGGAAAAATTATTTAGATAAAATTGAAATTTTATTTTAAACCCTTTAGCTATATTCCTCTGTTCCAAGCTATGTTAAATGCTCCGGAGCAGTGAGCACAAACCTTTTGGAGCTTAATGGACATCCCACCATGGCATGTACGCCTTGAGTTTGCCTTTGCTGCTCTAGACTATTAAATGGAATTGTTTAGGCAAATGCTAAACAGATTCTCAAAGACATTATTGAACTCACGTAGCACCAAAACTGTACGACTGGCTGTGGTCACTGTCCTTGAAAATATTTTATTATTTTTTGTGTGTGTCTGGCTCAGCCCGCCCTGGGGGTGGGGCTGGCGCAGCATGTGGTATAGGAGAATTGAACTCTGTGGTCCCTACACTGCCTAAGCTTGCCTAAGCAGGTGCTTTAGACCACTGAATTATCTCGCCAGCCCCTTTGAAATGTTTCTAAATTAGTCACTGAAATCATATACTAAACTCTTCAGAATTGGCTCCATGGACATGAAAAATATTTTCTCTTTGTTACTGTTTATGTGACCTTTTACCACTCAGAGCACTGGCAGTGTATATTAAACTCATTGTGGTTGAAATCTTTGGAAACAGATATTGTTAATATTCTCATTTTCAATTTTTTTTATGAAGGACTGTAATAGGCAGCTAGGTTACATAAAATACCATGGGCAGTCAGACAGGGCTGGGCCTGCAAAGGACCCAGGCAGAAGATGAGATACCTGGCAACTGTGGGACAGAGAGGCCCCCCAGCTGTGGGCCAGACCTCAAGTCAAAAGATCAACGAACTGCACCCACATGCCTCCTAAGGGTGAACATCAGGGGTCGGCATTCTCAATAGGTATTGATCACTTTGAGAAAGCCAGGGAGAGCCTCTGACCCAACCCCACAGGAAGAGACTTTGCTTTGTATTTAGACCACTGAGATAGCTCAGTGCTCTAAAGCACCTGCTTAGGCAGGCTTAGGCAGTGCAGGAGCCGCAGGGTTCCATCCCGCAGCACCATGTGCCCCACCAGCTCCACCCTCAGGGCGGGCTGAGCCAGCCACAAAAGAATTATACAAAGCCTTGCCCACTTGCTATGTGACTGACTTCTCCATCTGATCCTGATTTAATCAAAATTTACCTGAACAATTATACTCATAATCTTACTGGCTGACTATAGTTTTGTCTCACCTCATGCCCACTTTGCGATTCCCCATGTTTCCCGCCTTGGATCTGCCTCGTGTCAAAGATTTCCTCTGTAAAAATCCCTAGAAAGGGCAGGGTCCTTGGCAGCCCACTCGGACCCCTTCTGTTTCTCAGACAAAAGCTTCTTTTCCCTACTACTTATATTCTGCTCTTAATTTTATTGTTCCTAAATTTGATTTAAAAAATATTTATTTATTTGGTACAGGGTCTTACTACACAGCTGGGACTCATAGAGATCCTCCTGTCTCAGTCTCCCCAGTGCTGGGATTATAAGAGTGTGTCACCACACCCAGTTTTGGTGGCCCGCTCTGCTAGGGGCCAGCACGGAGTGTGGTGGTAGGGATCCAGCAGGGCCCTTATGCTTGCCAGGCAGGCACTTAGACCTCATAGATATCTTGCCAGCCTATTCTTTGATTTCTAAAGAGCAGGAATTTGTAGGGGACATCTAGCAGGTTGGGAGTTTCTTTCCCCTATATCAGTAATGTTTCCATCGCATTCTTTTTAGTACCTGCAATGGTTGCATTCCTGTTGGGGACTGGTTTGTGTACAAGACACGTCTTAATACACCCCTCCCTAGCCCAGTCCTTCATCTCTTAATGCCCTTTCCATATAAGAAAGCTTTCTTTCCCCAGTTCTTATTATTTATCCTTTATTTTACTGTTTACTTTTTTGGGGGTTATTTCTCATATAAGAGAAATCATGTGATACTACACTGTGTCTCTAATTTATCTTACTTAATGTTATAGTCTCAAGGTCCAACCATTTTCCTACAGATGACTCCAGTTTATCCTTCTTTACGGCAGAGTGATACGTTGTTGTGTATAAATACGTTTTATCCTCCCATTGGTTACAGGGCTTGCTTCCAAGATCTAGCCATTATGGGTTGTGTTGCTATAGATGCAGGTGTGGTCATCACAGTAGGGTGGTGATTTCAACTCTTTCAAGAAGATACCTAGCAGGGAAATAGCGGAATTTCTGGGTTTAGTTTTTTGAGGAATATTTGTAGTGGTGATACTAGCCTACAGTCCCACTGACAGTGGAGAAGGATTCTTTGCTGCCCTGCCGCCTTGGCAGCATCGATTCCCTGATGGCTGTTCTTTCTGGAATAAGATGGAGGCTCAGTGAGGTTTTCATTTGCATTCCTCTAATGTCTGGAGAAGAAGATTTTTTTTAAAAGAATTGTTTGGCAATTTGTATTTCTTCTTTTGAGAATTGTTTTTTCATTTCACTTGCCCAGTTTTGATTGGGTCTTTTATTTGGGGGTGTTCAATTTTTTTGAGTTCTTTTTATATTCTAGATATTAGATCTCTGAGGAATAGCTAGCAATTTTTTTTTCCATTTTCTAAGGGAAAACAGAAAGATTTCAGTCGCTTGTAATTCAGCTCATGTAGATGTTCTGATGTTATTTCTTGATTTTTTTTCCATCATAGCAAACTTATTTTAAAAAGAATACATCAAATACAACAATGGTATTTATACAATCCTGAAATTGTATAAATTCCTTACTGCTGTACTTTATTTTAAATCAAATGTTATGAAAGACCTGTTTAAACTCCTTAAAGTTATTTAAGCAACAGCGACCTCTGCATCTGTTTTATCGATTTTTTAGAACAGTATTTATTGGTTTACAGAGATGATAGATGTTTTACCAGCTCTTATTCTTCAAGTTGAAAATTTCTTTTATTTTTTTTTTTTCTCCTGTATTTAGGACAGGGTCTATCGAGTCTACAGAGTACACAGGGTCTCACTACACAGACTGGACTCACAGTGATTCTCCTGTTTTCAGCATCCTGAGTGCTGAGATTACAGGCGCGCACCACCATGCCCTGTCTCAGTCACCATCTCATCGCATCCTGGGGCTGGGCCTGGCTTGGCATGATGGAGATCCAACTCCAGCTGCTGCTCTCTGCCTAAGCAGGCGCTTTAGTCTGCTGAGCTGTCTGACCAGCCCAAACATTTCTTTTTTAAACTTCAGGTTTATTGAAGCAGAATTTACGGTATCTGGAGCTGGGTGACACAGATAGTGAGCACCGCAATCCAGGCAGCACCCTGTGAACCTCTTTGGTTTGGAGTCAGGCTTCCCTTATCCTCAGCCCCTGGCAGTCCCCGATCTGATTTCTGTCACTGTGGATTTGCCTTTATGTAATGCCGCATGCAGGGAATCACATGGCATGAGAACTTTTGTGACTGATTTCTGTCACTTAGCACAGTGCTACTGAGAGTCACCCATAGTAATGTAAATAGCAATTGTTCATTTATTGTTATCATGTGACTATAAATTCATTGCATGAGTACACCCCAATGTAGCCTTTCATCTTGTGGTAGTTTCCATTGTGTGATGTCTTTCTTGGATGCAAAGTTGCTCTGGGCACTCATGGGGTGAACATTCCATCATTTTCTTTTAGGTTAGCACCTATAAGTAGGATGTCTAGGCCGGTGGCGGCAAATCTACTGCCTGTGTGCCACAACTCTAAGAGATTTGCCCTCCCTGATCTAGGCCATATGATTGCTATGTGTTTAACTTCTTTTCCAGAACCTTCCATTCTACCTTCTGTGGTGGCTGTGCCATTCTGTAGGTCCCTCAGCACTTTATTGGCATTCTCTACACCCTCACTAATGTTGCTGTGGTCTTTTAAGTTTAATAGATTGTAGTAGAAATATCAGAGTATCTCATTTGACTTAGTTTGTATTTTCCAAATGACTATGTTCATCTTTTTAAAAAATTTTTAAATTTATTTATTTATTTGGCACAGAGCCTCACTATACAGCTCAGAATTGTAGTGATCGTCCTGTCTCAGCCCCTACCCCCAGCACTCGGATTACAGGCGTGAGCCACCACACATGGACTTGGTGGCTGGCATAACAATGCGGAATGTGATACCAGGGATCGAGCCCGGGCCCTTGCACTTGCTAGGCAGGTGCTTAGAGATATCTCCCCATCCCTGCTCATCTTTTTTAAAAAACTTTTTTCCATAATTTTATTGAGAAACAAATAGCAATGAGACAGTTTCAAACCAAACTGGTAGGACAGTTTCAATAATTAACACATTGCATACATTCTTCCTAGTGCTTAATTGCTGTACAAGATGCTGACATGATATCCTATTTACAAACACCACTAGAACGAATCCCTCTATTCATTAAAAGAATGTAACTATATATCTATCCTAACCACTTTGAGTATACAGATACAAAGTGGACATTCATCTGTATACACTTTTTTTTTGTTAAGTTCCATTATTTGACTATTATAGGTGTGTAAACTCAGCAAAATATTCTAAAAGAGTCCAGTAGCCCATAATACTATTGGGTCTTCTGCTTGACTGCCAATGTCAGAAATTGTTGACCTGAGTCTGCTACAGCTCAACATAACAGCATGGCTTTAGTTCTTATATTTCGCTTTTATACTTTTCTGCTGGATGGTTAAGACCAAGGTAAAACAGGACCTATGCAACAAGAGTTGTAGCTTTTGGGTCTGAGAAGGTCAGTGAAATCCCTTCAGGATTTATCCTGAGATCCTGTACCTCAGATTGTAGAACCTTTGTCAGTGTCAGCCATGTGGTGAGTCACGGCCATTGCTTGGCCAGTGTGCTCTCTGTGAAAGCCTGAGAGAATGCCTGCTCATCTTTTTCCATCTAAATTTCTTCTTTGGTGAAGCACATATTCAAATATTTTGCCCATTTCTGAAGGGTAGAATTGTTTTTCTTATTAAGCATTGAGAGTTCTTTTCACAGATACAAGTTCTTTATTTCATTTGTGCATTACAAAGAGTTTTTACTTGCAACTTTCATTTTCTTAAAATTGTCAGTGAGGAATAAACATATTTGTTTTGTTTCTTCTTCGAGGCCTTTATTATCTAGGTTTTTCCTGTGTTACATTTACTCACCACAGAAGTTTTTAAATGCATTTTTTTTTAAGAGTAGAGAAGTCATCCTAGGAAAATGGTGTAGGGCTGTGTTTCTTTTTTTCAACTCTTAACTTCCCATCAGTATGTGTTTGCAGTACTTAATGATTACCTTCTTGTAGGGAGGTGCTGCAAGCACAGAACACACCTTGATTCTTTTTCATCCCTCCCCTTCCTTCCCTTCCTCCCCAGCTTCCCCTTCCCTTTATCTCTTGGTCCCTTTCTGTTTGCGGAAGATCAGCTGCATGCTCTCTACTATCTTTTATTTTCCTATTTATAATATAAGTTTGCCATATAGGAGAACACAGGTAACACAGACTTTATTTCGCCTAACATCATGATCTCAAGGTGCATGATTTGCCAACAGATGACTTGTTTATCCTTCTTTTTGGCAAAGTACTGTATTGTGTCTAAATGCTGCATTTTCTTTACTCATTCATCTGTTGATGGCCATATAAGCTGCTTCCAAGAGTTAGTTATGAGCTGTGCTGCTATCAACACGGGCGTGTGTGCATCACTGTGATATATTGTCTTTAGCACTTCAAAGAAAATGCTTTTAAGAAGACACCTAAGCAGGAAATCGCTAGATCAAATGGAATTTCTACTTTTACTTATGGGGCACCTCTATACTAATTTCCTTAGTGGTTGTCCTACTTGACATTCCTACCAACAATGTACCAGGGTTCCTTTCCCTGACAGTCTCACTAGCATTTATTAGTCTTTGATTTCTTGATGATAGCAACTCTTTCTGGAGGAAGACAGAATCCCAGTGTTGGTTTAATTTGCATTTCACTAATGGCCAGAAATTTTGAAAACTTTTTCATGTATTAAACATCCATTTGTACTTATTCTGAGAAATGTCTATTTATCTCACTTGCCCATGCTTTGATTAGGTCTTTTGCTTAGGGAGGTTAATTTTTTTGGGTTCCTTATATACTCTGAATACCAGTCCTCTGGCATGTAGGCCGCCTCTTCACCCTGTTGGTTGTTGCTGGTTGTTGCCTTTTCTGCACAGAATCGAATCATTTTCATATGATGTAATCCCATTTGTTGATTCTTGATGGTATTTCTTTTGCAGTTGGCGTTCTGTTCAGGAAGGCCTTGCCTATGCTATGTTTTCAACGATTTTACTGAATTGACCTTCCAGCAGATTGCTTCTTTTTTAACATTTAGATCTTTGATCCATTTTGATTTTTAGTTTAGTACAAGATGAGAGATAGGGGTCTAGATTGAATCCCCTGCATGTGGATAGTAGTTCCCCGACATCTTTTGTTAAAGAGGCTATCTTTCCTCTAGTGTGTTTCAGTCTGTTTGCCAAAGATCAGGTAGCTGCCCATATCCATAGTTCCCATAGCTATACCCAGTATAATCTCATCCGCCATAGCCATTATAGTTTTGATCACCACCATAGGCACTATTACAATTTCCATATCCTTGGTCTTAATAGTAATTAAATCCTTGGTTCAGGTTTTGGCCCTGATCTCTACCATGATCCCTAGTACCACCTCGTCCACCAGCTGCCGCACCTCTTCCTCCTTTTTGTCGTTGCTGTTACTGCTGATATAACTCTTTGGGCTGTGCAACTTTGATTTCATGCTTTCCAGAACCAGTTTGATAGTATGGATATGGACAGGGATATGCAGACTACGGTGGTGAGCAGAGCGCTTATGGCAAGGCCTCTCAAGGAGGTGGCAATCACCAAAACAGTTACCAGTCATACTAAAGAGGAAGACATTGGAGGAAATGGGAGATGCTAAAGAAATCTTCCAGGACTGCACTGAAGATTGGTCTTCTGTTGCTCTAAGGATTATTTTATAAAAGACTTTCTAGTGTACAAGATACACTGTCCAACTGTATATAGCTGCCAATTACTTTTCTTTGTTTTTACTTTGTCCTTTGCTATGTATTATGACTGTGAATTTGTGGTTATACAAATTTTGTTTGTATGATTTCTCATGTTAAACCCCAAATAAATGCTTCCTTATGTGATTGTTAAACAACAACAACAACAACAACAACAACAAAGATAGGTAGCTGAATGTGCTTGGGGCTTTGTGCATCTTTATTCTGTTCCATTGATCTTTATGTCCATTTTTGTGCCACTATCCTATTGTTTTTATCATTGCAGCTTTGTAACAAAACTTTACATATGGGATTGTGATACCGCCTGCTTTGCTTTTGTAGGCTGTGCTTGGGCCTCTTCTGTTTCTATGTGAATTTTGGGATTGTTTTATCTAGTTCCATGATAGATGCTATTGGTATTTTGATTTTGATTATGTTAAATCTGTATATAAGTTCTGTAAGTATGGTCATTCTGACAGTGCTGGTTCTACTTATCCAGGAACAGGGAACGTCTTTCCACTTTCTGATGTCCTCTGCCACTTCCTTTTTCAGAGTATTGTAGTTTTGTTGTAGAGGTCTTTTACTTCCTTGATTAGGTTAATTCCTAAGTATTTTGTTTTTCTTCTTGATATTGTAGTAAATGCTGTTGCTTTCCTAATTACTTTCTCAGTGAGTTGATTATTGGTGTATAGGAACACTATTGGTTTTGTGTCTTGATTTTTTTTGTGTCTTGCTACATGATCAAATATGGTCATTAATTCATGGAGTTTTTGGTGCAATTTATTGGGTCTTCTACATCACATCATTTGCAAATAATGATAATTTGACTTCTTCCTTTCCCATACATATCCTTTTTTTTTTTCTTCTTCTTGTCCAATCGTTCTGGTTATTGTTTTGAGTTCTGTGTTTAACAGGAATGGTAATAGCAGATATCCTTGTCTTGTTTCTGATTTTAGAAGGGAAGCTTTCAGTTTTCCTCCATTTAATGTGGTATTGGCAGTCGATTTGTAATAAATTGCTGTTTCAAATTGAGATAAGGCCCTTTTAGATTATTTTCTTCATGTAGAATTGGCTCTGTAGCACTTGTTTTATGGTCAAGAATTTCTTAAAGTGCTCTTTGTTATGGAAATAGCTGATTTCTCCTTCAGTTTTAAAAGATAGTTGTTTATCACATATCAGTTGGTGTTGAAAGTTGCTTTCTTTATGTTGTGAAACACTTTACTCCAAATTCTTCCAGCCTTTTAAGGTTTGGGTTGAGAACCCTGCTTAAATTTTTGGTGGGTTTTTCTATGTAAGTGATTTGTTGCTAGTTTTCTCTTTTGCTAGCTTGGAAGATTCTGTTCTTGTGTTGAAATATCAGGATTTTGATTATGATGTGTCTGGAGAGGTTCTTTTTTTTATCGGAGCTGTTTGGGGTTCTACATGCCTCATTTACTGTATGTTAACTCATATCCCTATATTTGGAAAGTTTTCAACCTTTATTTCAGCAGAAAGCTTTTGTATATCATTTGTGCTATCTTCTAATGTTTTGCTAATTCCAGTTAATCTTGTGCCATGGCAGGAGTCTAATCAGTTTTTCTAGTGTTCTTGTTTTAAAGGTATCTGTGAATAACTGATCACTGATATTAACCCTGTCTTCTAGATCTCACACTCTAGCCTCATGTTGGTCACTTCTGCTGCCCATACTTTTGATATAAATTTTAATATTTTGGATTTCTATTTGGTACAGAAAGCCCTTGATTCATGAACATTGAAACTGTGAACTTTCACAGGTATATTGTATAGGACTCATTTTGTTGCTTAGTAACAAGTGCACCTACAAACAATTCTCCCAGAATGGAACTTGTTCATAAGTTGGATATCAGGGAAGTGGCCAATAGCCCCAACTTCCTGTATGAGGGGTATGGCAAAAGAGTGAAATAAGAGACAGAAAGATGCCTGATGGGGGGTAGGAGGACAGTGCCTTATGATGGGCAAAGACAGATACTCCAAACTAGCCACTACTTATTAGCCAGTGCAGGTGTTGTGGTTTGTGTCTAGTAGCCCCTCTCCCCCAAAAAGCCTCATGCAGTCACTGGAGTGGCTTGTAGAGTTTGTGATTAATTTGTGATCCAATGCTGAGATTATGGTGTGAGTGCTACACCTGCCCTGGGGCGGATAGCCTGAATCCAATGTAAGAAAGGGAGAGAGGCAGTCAGCCCAGTGGGCTCTGCTGGATATGAGTGGCTTCTGGAGCTTTCTGGATTAGTGGCAGCACTTGTAGATCCATCGGCTGTGAAAGCCACACATGCTGGAGCCTGGCTTCTTACCATGTAGAGTGTGACCCTGCATCCTTCCCAGCCTGAGATGAAATTTTTCAGGTCTATGTCTAGTCCATACCCTCTCCACAGCTGACTTTTTTGGCCATCTTTCTCCTAGTCACTATGGTAATCCTGAAAAGCCTGAAGTAAAGTTCTGTAGTAGTTCTGTGGCTCAGTCTGAAATAAGCCCTTCCTGAGTGGCTGCTGATTAAACTTTCTCAAATATGGTGGGCTTTGCACTGGATTTCTCCAAGTCTATCCTGCTGTACAGAGGAAGTTAGTTTCTGAGTAAAATCCCATGCTGTTTTTGCAGTTTCTAAGAGTAGTGGACTTTTTTGGAGGTCATAGCTGCTGGCTTGATCTCTTGTTTCTCCCTAGAGCTGTGAACCTGGGCTTAGCTTTTCTCCTCAGGGGTCAGCCACGGCCAGAAAATCCCATCTCTCAGCACCTCTGCTCTCCCATGCTGAGGAGACACAAAACGCAGAATGGGCTTGCAGTTTACTGGCGGCCATGGCCAGAGTGTGGAATCCTTAGGCGGAGTGTCAGCCAGAGGCAAATACAGGTCTGATGAGTTGCAGGGTCTCTGCTTTCCCCAACTGCCTCTTCCCTGACCAAGATTCCCTGTGAATGAGGAAGGGCTGACTCCCTTCCTGCTGCCATGTTTTGTTTTTGTTTTTGTTTTTTTTTTTTTTAAATCCGGACATATTAAATTTTAATAAAGTCTAGTGTCTCAATTTTTTCTGGTTGAAAAAGATGTGGCACTTTTATATAATGGAGTACTACTCAGCTATAAAGAATGATAAACTTGAATCCTTCATATTTCAGTGGATGCCACTTGAAGATATACTTATTAGTGAAATAAACCAGACCCACATCTGTAAATATTGTATTGTCTCCCTAGTATAAGGACTTACAATTCCGTATATGGTTAGGTTTCTAAATTTCTTTGTAAAAATATGTAAATGCTTATTTCTACTTTTATATAGTTATTTTTCCTTCATATTCTGTAAGGACTTAAAGTTCAACATATCAATATCTGATGGAAAATGCCTGTTCCATGATATGCCAAAATGTTTGATATTTAGACAGATAGGGTAAACTGAACTACATTTATTGCAGGTTAATAATTAGCTTCTCTTTTAGAGGGTTAACAACCTAAGTTAGCAGTTCAAAATTGGAGAAAAGGAAGGGCTGCAAGGTTAGCCAACATTTTGGCCCTAGCCTTTCAAGGTCAGTGAAGACTCGGGACATAGGAGAACCTGTACTGCAACAACATGTAACTCAGCTGTGCTCCAAATTT
>NW_004524761.1:2146832-2167870 GCF_000260255.1 Octodon degus | reverse complement strand
AAGTAGGTGCTTTAGACCACTGAGTCATCTCACCAGCCCTCCAAGTTAATTTTTAAAAAATATTTAGGCAGTTTTTCCAACACATATTTTTAGAAAAGGTTATTCTTTCTCCATTGAATTACTTTTTTTTTTTAAAGGGTGTTAGGCTGCTACCAAACAGCAAAAGTCTAGAGAGCACTTACACACTCCTGGCATGCAAAGCCTCCTGAGCACTACCCCTTCTCTGCCTCTCAGAGAGAAATTTGTTACAGCTGATGACCTATGGGGATGCGTGATCGTCACCCCATCTATAGCTTGCATTAGAGTTCACTCTTGATGTACTTTCTGTGGGCTGGACAAATATGTAATGGCATGTGTCCACCTGTACAGTACCATCTGGAATATTCTCATTGCCCTACAAGTCCTGTTGTGCTTTCCAGCTCATTCCTGTTTTGCTCCTTGTCCCTGGTGCCACTGGTCTGTTAGCTGTCTCCACAATCAGGCATAGCACAGAATGTAGGAACACTATGGCGTGCAAATCAAAGTACGGAGCCTCTTCAGTTGCATTTCTTTCACTTAGTAGTGTAATATCCAAGTGTTCCAGCATCGTTTGCTGAAGTCTTTGCTTCAGTGTATTGCCTTTGTTCTCCTGTCACAGCTAAGTTGGCTGTACTTACGTGGGGCAGTTTCGGTGCTTTTCTGTTCCATTGACTCTACACTTTTTTTCTTTTTTGCACTTTATATTGATTGATTACCATACCATTATTACGTTAAGTTGAAGTCAGGTAGTGTTGGTTTTACAATTTTGTTCTTCTCTTTCAATATTATGTTGTATATTCTGAGGGCTTCCTTTCTTCACTTAAACTTTAGAATTGCCTTGCCAATATTCACAAAATAACTTCCTGAGATTGGATTGCAATTGTACCAAATGTAGATCCAGATGAGACAAACTGATCCTCTGATAATATAAGCCTCCATACTGTGTGCATGGAGTATATCCTTTTGGGGATTGTTAATATAAATGATACTGTGTTTTCAGTTTGGATTTCACTTGTTCACTGTTGGTTTGTGTAGACAAGACAGCCATGCTGTGAAAAAAAGTGTTGCTTCATCTTTCCCAATCAGTGTATGTTTTATTTCCTTTAAAAAATTCTCTTAGTTTGAACTTCAGTACAGTATTGAAAGAATGTTGCAGGGAGCACCCCATCATCTCGGTGAGAAGGTTTCTAGCTTCTCACTACTGAGTACATGTTAGCTACAGGTTCCTTTTGCAAGTGATCCTTTACCAAGCAGAGGATGCTTCCCTCTATTCTAATTTACTGAAAGTTTTATCATAGAAGGGTGTTAGTTATTGTTCCAGTGCTTTTTCTACATCTATCAACTGTGTAATTCCTCTTCTCCCTCCTCCTCCTTCATTTCCAGGCAGGGAGATACGAGTACAAGATATATTACTTTTGCACTCTTGTGTCTTGATGTGATAGAAATTACATTAGTTGATTTTGAAGTGTTATATATTATATGTATGGAATACGTTTCTTTTGGTCATAGTATATAACCCTTTTAGGTGTGAATTGATCATCTTTTGTTGAGAATTTTTGCATTTTTATTCATTAGTGATACTGCTCTGTATTTTTCTTGTCAGGTCTTTGGTTTTGATATTAGGGCGATGCTAGCCTCATGGAATGAGTTAAAACAGTATACCCTTTGCTTCTGTTATCAGAGATTATAGAGATTTGAAATAATTTCTCCTGTAAATGGTAGAATTTACCAATGAATTCATCTGGGCCTAGTGCTATTTTGGAATGATTCAGTTTAATAAATATAAGCTTATGTAGAGTGTCTGTTTCTTTTTCTGTGAGTTTTGACATATTTTCAAGGAATTTGTCAACTTCATCTGCATTAACATTGTAGGTATAGAGTAGTTCATATTTCCGATTATGCATTCCTTCCTTGGAGGTTAGTCAGATTAGTTGTATCTTGTATTAGCCATGGATTTTCTTTATTCCTCAGCATGGCCAAACGCTTATCAATTTTATTGATCCACCCTTCCCGAGGAACCTGTAGTTTTGGCTTTTATTCATTCATTTCCTATTTTCCATTTCATTGATTTCTTTTCTAACTTTGTTTCTTTCCTTCTGCTAGCTTTTTAACTTGCCTTTCACTAGTTTCCAAAGGTGGACATGTAAGATTGCTTTTAGATTTTTTTCCCCAATGCATTCATTCTGTGCTATAGATTTCCCTTTAAGTACTATTTTGTTTACGTCCCACTTGTTTTAATAAATTGAATTTGTTTTCATGGGATTTAAAACACTTTAAAATGTTATTTGTAATTTCTTCTTTGCTCTATGTTTATAACTGTGTTACCTCCACGTATTTTGGGCTTTCCCTGTTGTCTTTCTGTTACTGACTTGTTTAATTTTGTCTTGGTCTGAGAGAAGACAATGTATGCATGTTTTCATTATATTAAATTTATAATTTTTTTTTTGTACTAGGGATTGACCTTGAGACCTTGCACTTTCCAGGCAGGCGTTTATGCCACTGAGCTATATCCCTGGCCCCCATAAAAGTGTTTTTTTAATAATCCAGAAAGTACTTTCAGTTGATGACAATTCTTCCATGGGAATATGAAACAAATGCATTACGTTCGCACTTCCTTTGTTAAAAATCACTTGTTCAAAAAAAATTACTTGTTCATAGATAAGGCTATGTACATCAACTGGTGTGTGTGTGTGTGTATTTACATGTAGACTTTCTATTCTGCTCAACTTATCTGATGGTCTGTTTTTACACTAGTATTGTGCTGTTGCGATTACTATAGTTTTAAAATATGTTTTAAAATCAGGAAGTGTTCTCTAATTTTGTTCATTTCCCAGGCAGCCTAGTTATTCTAGGTTCTTTTTATTTACAAATGAATTTTAGACTGCATGTTAATTTGCATAGAAATCTTCTGAGTTTTTGTTGTGATTATGCTCAATCTATACATTGAGAATTGACATGTTATTTAAACAAGAGATTGATGCATTTAAGTCTTCTTTAAATTTTCTCAGCAGCATTTTGCTTTGCAGAGATGAGGTTTATCAGTCTGTTGGATTTCTTTTAAATAGTTCATGTTTTTGAAGCTATTACAAATGGCACTTATAATATCAATTTTGAATTATTTATTGCTGGTGCACACAAGTCATAGTAATTTTTGAGCCAGGACTGAGTCTGGTGAAGACACCCCTTTGTCCTGGGACCCAAGGTGTGGCTGGGGTGGGGGGGAACCCTCTTGCTTACGCACATTTGTGCTATGTGATTGGGTACTAAATTTGTGGGCAGCCTGCTTCTGGGTCAGGAGTTTGATGTGGCAGAGCAGCTCCCTTGCTGTGACCTTTTGAAAGTCAGCCCTCCACACAAGCATTTGTAAACAAGCACAGAAGAATGAAAGAAATTAACTTTCCTGTATTAACCTGGTATCCCAAGCATCAGAAAACTTTTTCTATAAAAAAAACAACAACCCAGCTAATAAGTATTTCAGGCTTCGCAGGGCACACATTCTCTGTCACAACTATTCAACTTGCCCGTTACATTAACAGAGTAGAATGAATGTGCTTTAAATCATTACAAAAAGATAGATCAGGCTAGCTTTAACCACCTGCCATGGTTTGCTGACCTTTTGTATTCTACAATCTTGTTAGTAGCTTTTAAAGAATGTGTTGAGTTAAAAATCGCTAGATAAAATTAGCCATTTAAAAACGGACAATTTAGTGTTTTTAAATCTTTATTTGGTATAGGGGCTCGCTTTGCAGCACTCATAGTAATCCTCCTGTGTCAGCCTCCCATCACTGGGATTACAGGTTTGTGCCACCAGGCCTGGTCTTGGGCCAGCACAGTGAGCCCAGGGTTCCCACGCTGGTACAGTGTGCACTACTGGGGATCAAACCTGGGTTTTTGCACTTGCCAGGCAGGCTCTTAGACCACAGAGCTATCACCCCAGCCCTTTAGTGCCATTGAATGTTATAGTATTATACCACCACCATCCACTGGTTCCAAAATAATTCATTTCAAAGCAAAACTTTTTTTTTTTTTTTGTATTTTAGGAAAGGGTCTTCAGGGTGTCCAGAGTCTCACTACTAGATTGGACTCGTAGTGATCTGTCAGTTTACATACTCCCAAGAGCTGGGTTTATAGGCACATGCCACCATGCCCAATCTCAATTGTCGTCTCAATGTGCCCTGGGGGCAGGGCCAGCATGGCAGGCCCGGGGAGTGAACCCACGGTCCCTGCGCCTGCTTGTAGGAGCTTTAATCTACTGAGCTATTTGGCCAGCCCAAAAGCAAAACTGTTAATGCTAAACAATTTCTCCCCATTTTGTCTTCCTTGGGAGCTGGTCTATACTGTATTATGTATAGATTACTTATTCGGCATGTATCCCATAAATGGAGTCATGCTGTGCATACAACTTTTTGCTTTTGACTTCATTTACAAAATGTTTTAGGGGTTCATTCATGTCATAGCTTAATCAATCAGTACTTCATTTCTTTTTAGGACTGAATGACACACTATATGCTGTTTATCCATTCTTCATTTGATGAGTATTTGTACTGCTTTCCTTCTGACTATTATGATAGGGATTCAATGAATGTGTATAAGCATGTTTGAGTACCTATTTTCAGTTCTTTTATTTTTTTAATTAATTAATTAATTAAGTTGGTACAGGGCCTCACTACACAGCCCAGACTCGTAGAGATCATCCTGTCTCAGTTTCCCCAGTGGTGGAATTACAGGTATGCACCACAACGCCCTCTTTCAGGCTGGCACGGCATGCCTGGTGTTCCAGGGCCGATACCACATGTGGTACCTGGGATCGAACTTGGGGCCTTGGCTTGCCAGGAGGATGCTTAGACCACCTAGCTATCTCCCTGACCCCTTCAGTTCTTTTAGATATATATGTTGAATCACTTCTTGGCCTTTTGCCTAAGATCAAGCATAGATATATACCTTGGAGAATTGTGAGTTAGCTGATAATGTTAACTCTTTGAAGTTTAAGTTTACCCACATCAAATTTACCAACATGTGCAACCATCACTACAGTGCAGTTTTAGAGCATTTCCATCATCCCCCGAAGTTTCCTCACAAGCTCACTTTCATTTAATCTCTGATGCTACTTCTAGCCACAGACAACCATTGCTGTTTTCTGGCTGTACAGATTTGCCTTTTTTGAACATGTAAATGAAATCATGTAATAGGTGACCTTTTTGTCTGGATTCTAAAAATGTAACACATCTTTGAAGTTCATTGATATTACAGCACGTTCTGAGTTGCTCTGTTGATACAAGCACCTCCCTTTTTATGGCTCTACGTAACATTCCATTGCATGGATAGGCCACAGTTGGGCATCTGCTCACTACTTGATAGGCATTAGGGTGTATTTTCAGTTTGTGGCTCTAATGCTGCTCTTCACCTTTACACACAAGTCACTGTACATATGATTCATTTCTTTTGAGTAGATTGGGATTTACTGAGTTGTCTTCCATTTTTAATTCCTCGGGGCAAGAAGCCCCCTTGCTGTGGTTTTATGTTTACTGCCTTAGCGGTCTTTGAGTGGGATCACTTACACGAATACAGCACAATGGGTAGCAGAACTAATCAGAAAGCACTTGTGATGTTCTATGAGCTTTTGCTTAGTTTTTAGGTGCAGTTCCTCTTTCTACTTTGAAAGAATTCTGTTTGAGTCTTTATAATCCCAGCAATCTCAGGTTTTGTATGGCCTGTGGTCTTACTTCTAACATAATCCCATGTACATACTCAGTAATTTATAAGACAAAGGCACATTAACAACAAAAGCTTGATTTATATTATATATACTTTAGAACTCCATGGACTGTTCCTGGTAAGAGTATTGTTTTGGCTGGATATCGTGACTCTTAGGAGCTCATAGAAGGGACTTCTGGAGGACGTATAAGGGTGACGTTAGGCAGGAGGGCCTGGCTGGGAGTGTTGAGGGCACCACTTGAAAGCATCCCTCCCAGGCTCCCTTCCTGGCTCCCACAACTTGAGGAGCATTTCTCCCTGGTGGATCCTCTGACTACCCGTCGCTGACCAAACAAGGACTTAAGCTTCCAAAACTCAAGCCAAAATAAATGTCTTTTCCTTTAAGTTGCAGGTGGTGTGTCCTCGCTGTGAGAAAGTGACTAGGAGAGGCACAGCAGAGGAAAGAATATAAAAACTGTTTTGTGTTCAGGTGGGGTAGGTAGAATGAAGAAAGTTTTGCAGGTTACTTCCTGTGGTCTGTGTGAACCGTTCTGAGATTAGCTTCTGTGACTGGATGATTTTTGCCGAAGTTTTGTCTCATTTTAACTAGGAAACAAGTCTTAAGAAAGGACATGAAGCCAGGAGTGGTAGCTCATGCCTTTAATCCCAGCAGTGTGAGAAATTGAGGTAGTAAGGCTGCAAACTTGAGCCATTGGTGCTTGAGCCCTTGCTGAGACTCTGGGCAATTTAGTGAGACTGTCATTTTTTTTTTTTTTTTTAAAGGCTAGGGATTATGGGTCAGTGCAAAAGCCTTGGGTTCAGTCCCCAGGTACAGGGGGAAAAGTTTTTCAGCACTAGGTGAAGATTAACCTTGTATGTGAACTGTTGAATGCGATGGTGTTCCACAAAAACACGAGGCTAATCCTTGCAGGCGAAAAGTCCAGTAATACTGAATACGAGTACCTTAAAGTTACTAAGGCTGTTAAAAGCCACTTACTGCCAACTGAGAGATTAAAGGCCTAAAATATTTACCTAGTGTAAATGCCTCTGTGCTTTCAGCCTTTTCTACATCCACTGTCTTAAGTAGCTCTTGTCAGCCTAGAAACAAACTTTGACTTGCATTGTGATTGTCATTTAGACCTTTCTTTCAGTTCGTCTGTGGCCTCTATGCACCGTATCACTTTAAGAAATGTCTGTTGTTTTTCTGTGCACATCAAGTGAGACACAGGTCCTTACTGCATTGTGTACCTGACAAACCAAAGGGCATTCTCTAATCTCTGGACAGCCACTTAATGTTTCTTTTTAAATATCAGCCTCCTCAGGGGCCTAAATCAAAACAGATACAGTAGAATAAGGGATCAGGTTAATTAAGTTCATGTGAGAAGATCAGGACTTACATGCTAAATATGGACTCATTCACTCCAGTCAGAAGCTTTTATTAATAATTTATCAGTAGTGGGTGAGGGTTTGAACTCTGGAGCCAGATAACCACTGTTTAAAAACGTCCTATTTAACCATTTACAAGCTTTGTGATCCTAGGCAAGTTACTTAATTCATTAAGTCAGTTTCCTCACATAAATGCAAAAAGATAATGGCACTACTCTTAAGACCTTACAGGGTTAAGAATGAATGACTGTACTGACATGTGAATGGCACATAACGTGTTCAGTAAAGCATTAAACAATCCTAACTAGTTCCTTAAGTGGTTCCTAAAGAAGATGCTGTTCAATATGTTATAGCTAAATGGTTTCATTATAGAACTTTTCTGTTTAAACTTAAAAGGAGATGAGTGAGTTGCTCAAATTTTAGCCTACAACCTTTTTCTATAAAACAAGTATCTTTTTCATCACTTTTATTCATTCATTCACTGGGTGAAAATTAGCTGCTATAATGTGTGATGGTGTTTTACAAAAATGAGGTATTTGCAGGTGGATGGTCCCATAATATTGAATATAAATCCTAGCACCTTGTGTGTTATCGCTGCACTGTACCTAAAGACACTGAGAAAGGTTTATTACACAGGTTTCCAGTCTCTTAGTCAGGGGAAGCAATGTTTTCCATATTAATTTCATTTTTTCCATATCACGTAGTATTTATCAGCTACTTGCCCTACAAGATGGTTAAAGCAAATATGGTTTTTAAGTCTAATACTTTTCTTCTTAGGGATAGCAGTCCTTAGAAGTAATTTACAGGAAAGTCTGTTAGCTTCTCTGATGTGTAGTCATGGCTTGGACAGTGTTTTAGAAGGTATTGTAAAATTAACTGATTGTATAGAATAGCTTGTTTACTGCTTTTTCCTCTCTTCCTTTATTTTCTGTGTTGTACAGCACATTGCTGTACTGTGGTTATGAGATTACAACTTAAAATAAATATTAACTAGGTAACATTCATCTTTCCTGGTAAGAACTTGTGTCTGCTGCAGCCTCGGGAGTCTTCTCTTCCTTCTCTTAGGACTCTCTGTGGTGCTCAGCGCATAGTCAGCGGAGGCACGAGGGAGATAATCTTTGGCTCTCTGACACCAGTGTACAGCTCACTCTGAACTTCTGTCACACTAGCATGCATCACAGCCACACAGACACTGAAACATCCATTTTATCATCTTCAGTTTCCTGAAGTGGTCACTGTACCTTCAGTAGAAGGAGGAAAACAAAAAAAGACAAACTTAGAACTGCGCGAGTTTTACAAAAGCATGCTGGGAGTCGCATAATGAAAAAGCAGAGTTTATTATGATGTTTCTCTATATTTGGCATTGCTGTAAATGGCTAACTAACATTTATGGCCAGCTCGGTACAAATGTGTGGTTTTGGTAATACCAGACAGCAAATTTAAATGAAAAATAGAAGTTAAACATTTCCACACTTTACAATCTGACATTTCACTGCATAGGTAAAAAGACATTTTTTAAACTACAGATTATTCAGCATGAATAAAAAACCCTGCAACTTTTATTTTTAAACAGGAGTCACTGGTTTTAATTTTTACACATTTTAAAATTACTGTGATAAAAAATAATGAAAAAGCTTCTTAATAATGCCATACACAGTATAATATAGATTTGTCCCCATTATATAGCATTTGTTTAATATACAAAATAGAATATTGACACACTTGAATCTATATGTAGTTAAGCAAGTTATTTCAGGAGGGTATTTTCAAACAACTTTTTATCAGAAAATAAAATCTTTCAGACATTTTTGAGAGAAGCTAATCCTTTCCTGAAAGCCTGGTCACTAATCCTTGGTGGGCCAGGTTGCTAAGAGTCTGGAGTATGATAGAACTTTCACCTAAAGTGGTTTTGAGTGTTCTCTGCACATTTCTTTTTTTCCCTTTGAACACTGAAACCAGGCACATGAAGACACCTTCATCTACAGCTGCAGTCACCGGGGTGACCAACCGAGCCAAAATCTCACTGAAGGCTACTATGACTCTTGCACTTCGACAGACCAAAG
This sequence comes from Octodon degus, assembly GCF_000260255.1. NCBI lineage: Eukaryota > Metazoa > Chordata > Mammalia > Rodentia > Octodontidae > Octodon > Octodon degus. The sequence continues at coordinate 2,158,709 of NW_004524761.1, read as the reverse complement.
TAAAGGACTGTTGTTCAGTTCATGGTGAAGTAGTTTGAGGGTCCTTAAAAGGGAACCACTGATAGGACAACTGAAAATGCAATTGTTCATCTCCTCCCACCTACCCCCCAAATTCTAAGGTACGGCTGGCTTTCCTGTGTGCGTGTGCACGGAGCGCATCCTATGCTTATTATGGGCTCTTCAGCCACTCCTAGTGGTACTTTTCCTTTTGGGGTGCCCAAGTACTGCCCCCGAGAAAGAAGGCATTTCTTTAAGTTCCCTCTGATAGTCTTGCACATTTGGGTATACCAAAGAAATGTCAAGCCCTCAGCTCTTTAGCTCTGCTTGTACAGTATCCCACGGCAATGCCAAAAAACACTGAGCCGGTCACTTTTTACCACCAGTAATTTAAAAATACTTTTTGGCTTTGTTGTGAATCATCTAGGCTTGTCACCAACTCTCACTAGCATTACTGTTACAGCTTGGGATGGCAAGAAACCACACACCTAGAAAATGAAGCTGCTTTCAAACTAGCTTTTTTTCACTTAAATCCATAATTATACTGAAACACAATTAACTAACTTTCTCACATATTTTAAAGAAGCATAGTTCTTTTTTCACTTAATGAAAAGCCTCCTGGTTTTATGACTGTCAGTGAACTTCCTTTTTTTTGAAAGTCAAGGTTGCTGGGACTAAAGATTAAAGTGTGAAGTGCTTTCTGGTTTTAACCACATAACATTATATAAATGAACAATCTACTTTGAGAAGCTCTGTTTTGAAATTTAACACTGTCACTGCTGATATTCAAGTGGTTATTTCTTAGGCACCATAAATTCACAACAGCTGGGTTACAAAGCATCTTAAAGTACTTTGAGAAAATTTGAACCATTACCAAAGGAACATTCCCTTTTAGAGAGCATTCAAAAAGCAAATGATTACATTTTTATTAAATAATTTTTCCAGAATACTGAAAATAACAAATAACATTCAAAAGCATTTAAAGGAAACATAAACATGTCCTCATTTTACTTAGAAATGAACTCTTGTTGTAGGATAGAAAGGAATTAGTGTATTACTGGCATCTTATGAGAATCTGTACTATTTACATATTGCTGGTACCTCTATGCATATTATTGCCAAACTTCTTCAGCCTGTTGGAAAGGCTGTATGTGAAAATAACCCTGCTATTAGGTGATGCCTATAAATAGGTAAGTACCACCTTTCTGTCTTGTTTACACACTGTAAATTCAAGGGGAGATTTAGTAAACTAAACTTGTGCTAACAGACTCACTCTTGGAATGAGAAGGGTAGTCAGAAGGGGAGGCAAAGAATTAATTCCTCTGTGATCTGATTGGGTCAGAGCTTCAGCAACCTTCACGGCACACAGAGCCAGTTTCCATCTTCTCCTAGAGCAGCGGTGGCAAGCCCAGGGCATGCATGGTGCTGTGGGTAGGCTGGATCTCTGAAAGCTCTAAAAGGTCCGCCATCACTGCTCTAGAGCATACCTGTTTGTTTCTGAGACCACTGTTTCCTTATGAACATTTGTACACACTAAGAAGCATTTAGATTAGCCATCAACATTTCTTTGACCCCTACAAAAAATATATAACATGTGATAAAACAATCTCATCTAAAAATCATTCTTATTTTACACTATACAAGCTATTTTACAATCATTTTAATAAATTGCATGTAAAGCTGCAGTAGCCCTTCCCTTCCCAGATTAGTGAATACCAATATGATATATATCTGAAACTATAACTAAATATAAAAATATATTAGAAGTTTCATACTTTAATATTAGATTTTAAATTTTGTTACACAAATAATTTGGCCACCTTGAATAGAAATCAAATTTCTTGTGGCTCAGTAAATGTGTTAAGTTTTGACTTTACAGAAAGTTCGTAAAATGCGCACAGAAAGGGCTACTACAGCTTCTGTTTTAAAATAATTCTCAATAGTGAAGAAATTCACAGGCCTTGTGTTAAATTCTATGGCACAAGTAGGGATGTGTAGTTCTACAAACATAGATGTCTGACATTCAGTTCTAAGTCACAAAGATCAGTAGCGGAGCTTTCCTGTACCACTAGGAAAGAGAGACCAATTGGTGACAGATGGGAATGTGAAAATGGGTGTTGAGTCACTTCTACTGTATCAGATTTAGTTTTTGGGTAAAGGTTGGTGAGAGGAATTACTTGGTCTGATTAAAATCCTTCAGCTGTGTTACAGCTGGTTATCTGGAATCCTGACTTTTAAGAAGTTATACACACTACTTCAAAAGGTCCCAAAGCCATTCAGTTTACCAACTTCCTTGCCATCTAAACATCGCAGAGAAGAATAGGGCACTGGATACAAACAGGGCCTCTTGATAGTTACTTTTTAAAATTAAGTTTTTTGTAGCCATTATCCACAGTTTACCCAGCAGGTTACTGGGTTGGGTGCTCTATACCTGTTAGAACAGCTAATGTGCACAATCTATGTAATTCTCCACTGAAGCAGATATATACAAAATATGAAGTTTTTTTTGACAAGAATACTGGAGATTTGAGTCAATTTTGTGGTCTTCTGACAGCTAAGTGCCATCAGGTTAGAAGCACCAACCCATTTTCACGCAGAAGATTAATGTTTAGAGTTTGTTAAGGAAAGCTATGAACTAGCTGCCCATCTTAAACAGCTGTACAATAACTTGAATACAAAAATTATATAAGAAAAAATGAGCAAGCGTAGTTCACTGAATATAAAGGAAATTGTTAAAAGCAGACAGTAATAGCTATAAAAGGCACAACTTCCCTTTTCTGATATACACTTGTAAACTTTTTTTCAGGTTTCCATGCATAAATCAAAAAATGCTATCCTAACTATACATGGGAAAATACACCAACAAAAAGTCTAGAAAAGTGTTGTCCAGCCAGCTGAAAAGTATGAGCAGGAAGTTCATCACTCAGCTTGGGCACTGGTGGTGCAGGTGCCATCCTTTTCTGACAGTGGAGATCACTCCACACTGTTCTAACGTCTAGGATACACCAGATAATACATTTCAGCATCTACTTACCCATCACCTTAAAGTGATGACTCAACTGCTTCTCTTGCCAAGACTTGGCCCTCTATAAACCACATGTAGTGCGTACTTAACAACAACAACAACAACAGCAACAGCAACAACAACAACAACACAGAAAAAAACAAAGAAAATAAAACAATGAAACCTCTACAAGACAAATTGATAGTTTGTACAATAAAAGCTATGAATTCAACTTTCTTTAAGGCAATCTTTCTTAGTAAGGCAGTCATTTTTGATGAAACAGAAGTTTTTTGATATTTCCATTTGAATATTTTGGTAGTTGATTGGTGATGATTTCAGCTAACATCTCAGGGAATTCAATACTCATGGTCTTATCCAAAAAAGTTTGGAAGCAATAGTTAAGAAGATTTTCAACTACCTGCAAGGAAAGATACAGTGTAATTAGGCTTCAAAACTGATTAGGATGAACATGTCCCACCAAACACACAAGTCTTTACTTAAATTTTGCAGGGGAAAAAGCACAGTCAAATAAAATAAACACTTAGGGGCTGGGGAGATGGCTCAGTAGACTAAGTGCTTCCCTGGCAAGCACAAGAGCCTGAGTTCAATCCCCAGTTCTGCCAAAAACAAAACAAAACAAAAAAACAAGTACCAAAGACAATTTCATGCAATTCTGCATATAAGTTAAATTTAAAACAAATATTTTATACTGAATTTCAGTCTAGAATATATAAAGGCCCTGTTATTTTAATAGACTATTCATACAAAACAGGAATTCTACTGTTAGAAAATTTGTATATTAAACCATATTGATTTTTTATACACAAGAATAGATGAAATAATATTTCATAATTGGCCTTAGAAAAATATATGCAAAACTGAAGTTCACAAATTGGGGGCTAAGTGTAGGGGGCAGAGGAGAAGATTGTTACATAATTACATACACTAATAAAAACATTTTATCTGTCACAAAATTCTTGTACATATAGCTTTATGCTTGACACTTACTTCATGCATCGAATCCAAAAGTTTTGTCAGTTGATAAAACCTCTGCCAGTTCTGGCTGGAGTTTCCTTCCCTTTTGACAATGGCTTTTCCCAGCTCTTTGATGTAGGTCATTCTAATTTCATCAAATAGTTCTTGGCTCTTCAAGCCTTCCTTAGGAACTAAAAGGTTAAGATAGAGTCAACTGAAGAATTTCCTTGTAATTTTTCATACATCAGGTATGGCATTTAATACCATGCTTCACAGCTTAGTCTTAGTGCGTTCTAAACTATGGGTTTTCAAAAGATTGTAAGACTGCAGCTTTGAAAGAATGCAGGATAACAGAAGGTCTTAACCTTCAGTGAGTCATTTGGTTTTTAAAGTTATAAAATGGAACTGGGGGCTAGGCGTCAGACAGTTCAGTGGCATAAGCACCTGCCTGACAAATGCAAGGTCCTGAGTTCAATCCCTGTACCGAAAAAAAAAGAAGGGACTGGTAATGACACTTTCCTTCTATTACTAGATGTTTTAGAGACCAAGCAGTGATTATTCAGTTTGGCTGTCATCTCACACTCAAATTTAATTCTAATTTTGAGATAGAGGTTTTAACAATAAGTGTTATTTCCAAGAGTTATACTTCACAATATTTATGGCATCATTAGTTGATTAAAACTTGGAAATTAGCATGCAATACTTCCCCTACACTGCCCCATACTGGGGACTGAACCCACTGCTTTTGTACCGAGCTGCATCCATAGCCGCTTTGAAAGAGGATCATGCTGAACTGCCCAGGCTGGGGCTAAATCTGTGTTTCCCTTTGGCTTTGCATCCCAGGGTACTGAGCTTACAGTCAGGAGGATGCAGTACTTTTTAAGAAACATGTTAGCATACTGCGTTTCCAGCTTAAAAAGAAATAGAAAATATCTGCCTTTCTTTACGTACTTACAAATATCAATAGCTCATGGAATCTGGATTGGAAAATTTATATAAACTTTTTGGCATATCACTTTAAAAATTAGTGGTAATTAAAGTAACACAAGTTTTGAATTTCAGAACTCCTCAGAGATACTATTATGGTTTTTTGACTTCTTGTTTAAATATTATCAGTGACCATATTCATGTCTTAAGGGCAGAATAAAGAAACTATGACAGACTGTGAGAAGTTTAAGTGTGTAGTAGCTTGCTCTTCACAGAGCTTTGCTGTCTTTTATACTGTGCACAGTACTGGATACCTTTCTGTTTTACCTTCCAGTGTCTTCATTTAGATATTTTTTGTACATAGCATAAAGTTGAATTATTTTAAAAATCCAGTCTTTCAATAAGCTTGGCGGATTTAGCTTCATCTCTACAGAAATTATGAATTCACCTGCACTACCTTCTCGTGCCTTCATGTTCTCCCATCTGTGCTCACTGGACTCCTTCCCTTCGTGCCCTCAGTGGCTTGGCAAGCTGCACACTCCAGCTATCTTTGGAATTTAGGCATTCAGTGTTATTGAACTCCACTTTGGGTTTATATGCAATTACTGAAAATTTTAGTTTTATTTTTTCAAGCCACTCATGATGTATAACTTCTTATACAGACTATATATTAAATACACCTATGTATTTACCACTTTATTCATTCCTTATTGCTTCTTAAAGATGACATTCCTTTCCTTAAGTTTATTCTTCAGCATCTTTTAGTGATAGTCTGTGCTGGCAAAATTTTTATCTTCATTTTAAAAATAGAATATCGATACATTTAGATCATTTTAAAGTGATTGTTGCTATAAGTGGATTAACAGCTTCCATGTTTGTAACTATTTTCTACTCATATTTTCTACTTTCCTTTTCCTGCCTTCTGATTTTATTGAGCATTTCATAATTATATTTTGTTTCAGTATATTACTACGCCCTTTGTTTTTAGTCTTAGTCTAGTCTTAGTTTATAACTTACATTTGCAACTAATGTACAGTACATCCTTTTCAAAACAACACTATGCAACTACTCAGGTAATACAGGTGGGTGGGTACCTTCTACGTGGTATTACAACGCTGTCACTTGCTTTACTTCTCACGTTTTAATCATCCAATTCATCATTACTTTGAACAGTTATTAGATCAACTAAGAAAAATGAAACTTTATTTTATCATCATGTATTCATTCTCTAGTGCTCTTTGCTCACACAGATCCACGCTTCTGACATGTATTCCATTCCTCTAGACAGCTTCTTTTAACATTTCTTGCAAAACAAGTTTGATAGTGACAAATGCCCTCAATTTTTTTTGCCTGTGTATCTCACCTTCACTTGTGAAGGATAACTTTGCTGTATTCACTCTTTTGGATTGCTGGTGTTTTCTTTCAACATTTTAAGTATTTTAATTCACTCTTGCATGGTTTCTGATGAGAAATCTAAAATATGTAAGCAGTTTTCTTCTCTTTTGTGAAATTTTGTCTTTAGCTTTCTACTATTAAATAGGATATTCAAGATACAGATTTCTTGCTATTTAGTTTGGTGTTTTCTCAGCTTCCAGGACATAGCTTTGGTGTTTAGTTTGGAAATTTCTCAGCTTCTACTCAAGTACTGTTTCCTTTCTCTCTTTTTCATTTCTGGTTTCCATATTTGTTATACCTTTTTAAGTTGTCCCAGAGGTTTGGATCATTGTTTCTTCATTTTTTTTTTCTCTTTGCATTTGAGTTTGCGAAGTTTCAATTTACCTATCTTCATGCTCACTGATTCGATTCTTTCCTTAGCTGTGCCCAATCTTCTGAAAAGCCTGTCTACCTTATCCTTACATTTAACTCGATATTGCCTTAGAAAGTGCCTTAGCATTTTAGAATTTTCACCTGTTTGCTTATACTACCCATCTATTCTTGTGTGTATTCCGCTTTTCCATGATAGTCCTTAATATATAATTAAGTTTCCTATCTGATACTTGCTTTCTTCAAAGTGATTTCTCTCTTCCTCTGAGGATGCCTTAAAGTTTTTTGTTGAAAGATGTATCAGAAAGGACGGGCAAATTTAATCTTGCTGCAGCTGTGGCAGAGGCTTTACTTTCTTTTTGCTTTTCCTCTGTGGTCCTTGTGTTTCTCCTACAAAATGCTTACGTAGTTTTTGTTGTGCAACTACTCTTTCAGTTGCAATCCACCATTACTGTACTGAAATGCTGGTAACAGTATCGGGCAGGTGAAATGTTTTTTAATTTTCAGGATTAAATCTTTGCTATTCTACTTGTCCTGAATCCCTGGGGATTCGGAAATGTTTCCTTCTCCCTTTCTACATGAGACAGAAAGACTAGAAGGGGCTGAAATTTCTCCATTTGACTTTTCTTCCAGGTCATGGCTCTGGTAAACACAGGACCCTCAGAGTTAGCCTTGTCACAAAGAACACGTGCCATGCATCTATAAGTGCTCTATCCAAATGCTTACCCTCTCCCTTCTGCCACCACAAAAATGAAAGATTTTTTCTGTCATCATCACTGTAAGTTTCTGAAGGTAAAACCTAAGAAGGAATGGTGAATGGTGGTTTTCTGAGAGGTTAGTCTTTATTTTAGTCTCCAGAAATCCATTCAAAGTACAATCATCTTTCTAGCCATACTGGCTTGAAGCTTGTGTCCCAGTAAAATGACCTTGACTGCTTCTTTGAATTTGTGTATTTCTCCAGATTTTGAGGTGATGGTTTGCCCTAAGACAATTCTCAGATACATCCAGAATAAAAAGTTTCTGATTCTCAGGTTCTATACTACAGCTTTTTCTTGCTTATATACACAAACATACAAACTTTTATATGTATTCTAGATGGATTTTAGATGAATATGTCAGTACAAGAGTGTCTTCAGATATGTCTATAATCAGCTTTTAGATCCACCCATTACTTTCCAATTTCACTTCTACTTCTAACCTTGCTTTTTTAAAAATGTATTTGGTTGTTACATGGTCTCACTATGCAGCTCAGACTCAGTGATCCTCCTGTTTTCAGCCTTCCCAGGGCTGGGATTACAGGTGTGCACCACTATACCTGGACTCTGTGGCAAGCTCAGTCTGCCCTGGTGGTAGGGCTGGCACGGCATGTGGTGCCAGGAATTGAACCGTGGTCCCTGGGCTTGCCTAAGCATGCTTAAGCAGGAGCTTAAGGTACAGATTTCTTGCTATTTAGTTTGATGTTTTCTCATATTCCAGGATATAACTTTTTCTGCTGAGTTACTTGGCTGGCCCCTCTAACCCTGTTTTCAAATTTACTAAATATCACTAACCTGACCAAGTTCTATAAGAGAAAGCTAGCTTCAGGATGACCCTAAACTTCTGAGTTTCAATTTTTGTTTTTAAAAAAAAAAATTTAAGACTTTTTTTTTTTTTTTTTGCAGAACCGGGGATTGAACTCAGACCCTTGCACTTGCCAGGCAAGCACTTATTCTACTGAGCCATCTCCCCGGCCCCTAAGACTACTATTGATACTCTAAACCAGTATTATATAAAGTGAGGGTCTATCCATAAGATATGTATTCCTATCCTTGTGATTCTACACCTTTTTAAAGCATCTGTAGTATTTAACTAGCTCAATTTAGTTTTAACTACAATGAAAAGAATACATATAGCTTAATTAGTTTGATACATATGAAATCTAAACAATTACTTTTTAAAATTAAGTTTACTTTTAGACATCAATCTGATCAGAACTTTATATAACTGGAACAGTAAGTTTACTTCTTTAACAAGAATGTGTTGACATTAGTCAAGTCTTTAGCAATGATCTTCACCTGTAATTTTTCTACTGGGTTATGGAAAATTTTGTTGCTTTGATTGAAATAGTAACATTCCTGATCTCAATTAACAAAACATCAGCTAGTGCAAAGATAGTGTGAAAGCATTAACACTGATATGTGCACTGGACATGGTTTCAGTACGTGAGTACTATCCCTAACTTGACTCTGAGCAACTATGAATCCATAATTACCAATGAAATGAAGAATTTAATAGACATGACACATTTACTCATTAGTATATAAAGATATTCAACTTGGCATTTTATGAACATTAAATTAATACATAGCTTTTGGTGAAATGGCTTAAAGATTATAAAAGATTTTATTTTAAATTCGTAACAAAACTTTAGGGAGGTACAGAGATTTCTCATGTGACACCTCCCCATTATCAACATTCTTCCACAAGAAATATATCTGTTACCACTGACAAATCCATGGTGCTACTTCATTATTGCCTAGCGTCTATACAGCTCAGTGCTCATTCTTGGTGGTAGACCTTTTAAGTGTTTGAACAAATGTATAATGGCATATACTCAACATCCCCATAATACACAAAATATTTTATGGTAATATACAGAATATTCTTATTGCTCCTCCTAATCCCTGATCTTTTTCATTGTCTCCATAGTTTGCCTATTATAGAATGTAGGAATATAGTGGGACTCGTGCAGCATGTAGCCTCTTAAGATTGGTTTCCTTCATGTAGTCTTGCACATTAAAGTATTTCTGTATTTTTTCATGACTTTATAGCCCATTTCTTTGTAGTATTGAATACTTCACCTGGATGAACCAATTTTTTTATCCACTCACCTACAAGGACATCTTAGTTGTTTCCAAGTTTTGGCAATTATCAATACAGCTATTATATGCATCCATGTGGAGGTTTTCTGAGAACATACATTTTCATCTCCACTGCATAAATACCAAGGGGTTCAGCTGCTCAATCACATGGGAAGAGAGTGTTTAGTTGTGAAAGTCTGCCAAAGTGTCTTCCAAAATGTCTGTATGCTATTCTGGATTCCCACTAGCAATGAATGGGGATTCCTGTGGCTCCATATCCTTACCAGTATTTATTTGGTGATGGTATTTTAATTTTCTCTTTTTCTGATGATATATTACAGGGGGCATCTTCTCATGTTTGCCATCATTTATCTTCTTTAGTGAGATGCCTGTTAAGATCTGTGTTCAATTTTTTTAAATGAGGTTTGCTTATTGAGTTTTAAAAATTCTTTGTACATTTTGAATAGTCCTCCAATATCACATGTCCAGACCTTCCTTTTATCACTTAAGGTAAACTCCTTAGGTAACAAGTAACAACCAGAGAAACAAAATCAATGCTGTTGCTTTATTTCTTTTTGTCTCAAATAGCAATTTTATTGAAGGAAGGAGGATGAAAGCACTATGCTCGAATTCTGACTAATGCCATTCCCTGGGCAGCTTAAGTCCATATTTCTCCCGTGCCCATTTGTCTCATTAATCTTGGCATCATTGAATATGCCTTTCTAAAACTTCACATTTAAAAAAATCATTGACTATCAAAACACAGGAACAGACTTGCTAGAATTATTAGTATTTTGTATATAAACTTTTGTTTCTAGATTTTCGTATTTCATACTGAAGTGAATAGATATTCTACTAACCTGAAGAGAGAAGAAGTAAGGTTTTCATACAGAGATACTCTTCATAAGATACCTGAAGCCTTTTTAACTCAGAGGAAACATACAGCATATGTTTACACTGGTCATACATGCAGGGTAGAGTCATTCTCTGCCTGTAAGAGAAAATAACAATGAGCTAGGAAGAAGGTTAGTTCCAAAGAATACGTTTCTTTTGGTTTGTTTTACAAAACCATGAACTTATAAATGGAAACATAACTATTGCTGTTAATGCTAATTTATTGTAGAACCTAGTTTTGGAGAACTTTCCTTAGTGGCAAACCAAAAGCACATGTGTCGTAGCAGACTGTTCATATCACTGAAAGTACTGAAAGTTTTACTGTCACTAGCGTACGGTATCTAAGAAAGACTTTTACCAGTGTATGCTATGTATTTTATTTACATTAGTATAGGGTTCATTCCCATAGATTTTATTATCAGGTGTTCATTTAAATCAAGGTTTAGCATGTGAATATGGGCTATCCACTTGAATTTTTTTTTTAAATAATGTTTCATCTGAAGACAACCATGTGTGACACTGCTTAGTTACATGTAAGGGCCAGAACTAGCACAGAACTCTAGACTTTGCTATTCAAGTCTGCCTCTGATAGACATGTTACTGGGCATTCTTTTAATCCAAAGTACTACATCAGTTCTTGATTATGAATCTCAGTAGTCACTATCATATCCATTACTTTTTTTTCTTTACTATAGAAATATGTGACACTAAGAACCTCAAAATGGGCCTAGTCCTGGTGAGTGCATAGGAGAGCTGCCTCTCCCCCCTACTCCACCTTGTCCCCTCCAGACTCAGCTCAGGCCTGGCATACAGGCCTGGGGTGAAACCCTGCAGCTGCAAACCCTGCAGAGAGTGTAGGGGACAGAACCACACAGCTAGTCCAGGAGGAGAACATCTTGCCAGAGGGACACAACAGGTTCACCCCCAGGGCAGCAGCATGAAGGAGCTGAGCACAACAGCCAGAACCAAGCCAGGAACAGCTGGATAAATCAAAACTTTGTAGATCTGCACCTGAACTTCAGCAGGTGCTAAGGTTAAAACTGCAACAAAACAAAGGTCGGAAGACAGTGCTACACAAAATGACAAGAAGGAACAAAATGCAATCTCAGAACCCAAGCCCACCCATAACAAGTTCAGAGGACACTAACACAGAAAAAATGGGGAATCACACAGCTAAAAGCAATGAATCAACAGCTTCTGAAATAAAGAAACAGCTGCAGAAAGGTATAGAGGAACTCAGATTGGAAATGAAAAAAGAAATCCCTGAATTAGTAACATCTCCAGTAAAGAATCAAATGCAGAAACATATGGAGGAAACCCAATGCCCACCCAGAAAAAGTGCAGAACACACTAGCTCAGCTCAAATGTATGAATTAATAGCATCAATAGTAAATAAGCAACAGCAGAAAGTCATAGAGGAACTCAGTGCGGAATTCTTTTCTACTAGCTCAGCTCAAATGTACAAATTAATAGCAT
>NW_004524761.1:2145482-2146732 GCF_000260255.1 Octodon degus | reverse complement strand
GCTATCATAAAGAAATCACCCAACAACAAATGTTGGAGAGGCTGTGGGGAAAAAGGAACCCTTCTCCACTGCTGGTGGGAATGTAGACTGGTGCAACCGTCATGGAAATCAGTGTGGAGACTCCTTAAAAAAGTTGGACTGGAAATCCCCTTTAAACCAGCTACTCCTCTACTGGGAATTTTCCCGGAGGATCTGAGAACATCATATCATAGGGGTATATGTGTGCCTATGTTTATAGCAGCAGAATTTATGATAGCCAAATCTTGGAAACAACCAAGATGCCCATCACCTGAGGAATGGTTGAAAAAGATGTGGTATTTTTACACAATGGAGTATTATTCCACTATTAAGAATGATAAACTCCAAGCCTTTATCTTGAAGTGGATGCCGCTTGAAAATATACTCATAAGTGACATAAACCAGACACATGTGTAAATATCATATAGTTGCCCTAGTATAAGAACTGAAAAGAAGAAATACAAATAGAAAGGTATAATACAAATAAAAGGAAAGCAGGATCTCGAGGACTGACTAATCAAGAGAGGGAAAGGAGAAGAGCTAGGAAACATGACAATGTCAAGACATACAGTTATATGTAGAAGATGGGCAAGGCAATGATCCTGAGAATCTCCAGAAGATTTTTGAATCTAGCAGTTAACTGGAAAGATTCTCACCCTGACTAACTATATACAGTGACACCTGTGAACTAAGCAACTGTACTGAAGATGGCAATTTGTAATAGTAGTTTCATGCTCGGAGTGGCTGTCAGTCTGGTTTTCTGAATATGGGCTGCTTGTCATGACATGCCAGTTGCTGCTATGCTGTCTCTCAGGTAGATGACTGTTCAAAAAGAAGGGGTGGTGAATGAAAGCAAGAGACAGGGAAAGGAATATTGTGGGACTGTCCTGCTTCAAGGTTGTATATGGTTAGATTTTTAGACTTATATGTAAACATAAGTATATAATTCATTATGCCTATTTTTAAAATATATTCTAATTTTTAGATTTTTTTTATTATATTCTGTAGGGACTTTAATTTCAACATATCAATACTTGATGAAAAATACCTGTTCCATTTTATGCCTAAGATGTTTGATATGAAAACAGATACTGAAGTTAAACTTAACAGCCTAAATTGTATAGTAATAACTATAAGCTTTTTTTCTGGGTGGTTAACAACCTAAGTTTGCAGACCAAAATTAGAGAAAAAGGAAGGCTGCAAGGAAAGCCAACATTTTGGCCCTAGCCTTC
>NW_004524761.1:2137890-2138427 GCF_000260255.1 Octodon degus | reverse complement strand
CAGGGGTAGCAATCCTATTCTCAGACAGTCTCAACTTCAAACCAACAATGATCAAGCGAAATAAAGAAGGCCAGTATATACTGGTTAGGGGAAAAAGTCACGAGGAAGAGGTTAACACTCGTAAATATGTATGCACCAAACACGGGAGCACCAAACTATATAAAGAAAATTTTAATGGACATGAAAAAAATCTAATTTCCAGTACCACAATCTTAACAGGAGACCTTAACACCCCCTTATCTCCAAAAGACAGGTCAACTGGACAAAAACTTAGCAAAGAAATAACAGAACTGAACCACAGCTTGAAACAAAAATGGACATCATGGACATATACAGCAAGTGCTCCACCCAAACACAGCTGAATACACATTTTTCTCAGCGGCACATGGGTCATTTTCTAAAATAGACCACATACTGGTCCACAGGTCATGCTTAAGTATATGTAAGAACACAGAAATTATCCCATGCACATTATCTGACCACAGTGCAATGAAACTGGAAATAAATGACAAAAGAAACCAGAAAAAAACTTTCAAT
>NW_004524761.1:2103136-2134980 GCF_000260255.1 Octodon degus | reverse complement strand
CACTGACCTTATCAGACCCAAAAGCTACAACTCTTGTTGCATAGGTCCTGCTTTACCTTGGTCTTAACCATCCAGCAGAAAAATATAAAAACGAAATGTAAGAAATAAAGTCATGCTGTTATGTTGAGCTGTAGCAGACTCAGGTCAACAATTTCTGACATTGCCCGTCAAACGGAAGACCCAATACTATTAGGGGCAACTGGACTCTTAAAATATTTTGCTGAGTTTACACACCTATAATACTCAAATAACTTGGAACTTAACAAAAAAAGGGTATACAGATGAATGTCCATTTTGTATCTGTGTACTCAAAGTGGTTAGGATAGATATATAGTTACATTCTCTTGGAATAAGGATTTTTTTTTTTTTGACTCCGAATGCCCTGAGAGGTGGTTTGGCTGGCTGGAGTGTTGTGCGACCTGAGGCTGATAGCTTTGCGGAAGCTGCCACTTAAAGAACTGAGCTAGGGCCAGGCCCCCTTAAAGGAACAGCTCGAAAGCCATTCAGGTTTTTTTTTTTTTTCTTTTTCTTTTTTTCTGTGCAGGGTCTCACTACGTGGGTTGTAGCGATCCTCCTGCTTTCTGCCTCCCCACGGCTGGGATTACAGGCGCGCGCCACCGCGCCCGGACTCCATCGCCAGCTCAGCGCGCCTGAGGGCGGGGCCGGCGCGGCACCCGGAGCCAGGTATCGAACCCTGGTCCCCGCGCTTCATTGTGCAAGCACTTAGTCCGCTGAGCTGTACCGCCGGCCCCTGTACATTCTCTTAGAGGGATTTGTTCTAATGGTGTTTGTAAATAGGATATCATGTACGCATCTTGTACAGCAATTAACCACTAGGAAGAATGTACGCAATGTGTTAATTATTGAAACTGTCCTACCAATTTGATTTGAAACTATCTCATTGCTATTTGTTTCTCAATAAAATTATGGAAAAAATAAAGAGAATTTAACAGTAAAAAAAATAGGCCTAGTTTATGGCTTGTTAAATGAAAAAAAAAATTTAACAGCAAAAAAGTTATTTCACTGGTGTTGTGGTACATGCCTGTAATTCCAACACTCATGAGGCTGAGGCAGGAGATCAGTATGAATTTGAGGTCAACCTGGAAAACAGTGAGTTCAGAACCAGCCTAAAGTACATAGTGAGACCCTGTTTCAAAAAATAAAAAAGGTCATTATTTCTACTGAAGATGCAGTTCATTTTCTATGATAAAATGAATGAATTAAGACATGAATTGTGTGGGTCAAAAGATCATGGGAGAGTTTCCATGGCTCTTTAAATTTAAGATCTTGCACTAAGGAGGCACCTTCCCAATCCTCCACTAGCAATTAAAAGTCTCAAGGAGCCTTTTCCCATGTAGTCTATTATCCATGGCTAGAATCCTTCCTGTAACTGAAAACTTCAATGAAGTTACCATGTAATAGAGTATCAGTACATTTATAGTGGCTGTAGAAAACACTCTACACACTGTGACGTGAGAACAACTATAAGACTGTTCTACAGTTACACAGAAGACTGGACCCTGTACTCTCACACCCTATATCTGCCTATCACAGACACTGCAGCAATACATAAACACAATGGGCTGAAAAAAGAAAGACGGGGCTTTTCTATTTCATATGTGGCAGCACAGGAACATAAGAGTGTAAAGAATGCCATCTTCAAAACTAATTTTCCTCTCGCTATTGATCTTCCTAAAGAGTTGAACACTGAGTAAAGAAAATCCTTTAACCACTAGATAAAATCTCTAAAAATATCTTACATATTCAATAATGGACATGAAATGAATATAAACTGGAGAACATCTCTGTAAGGAACGTATGGGACATTAACATGTTGTACTTGAGTGTTATAAAAATAAAACCCTAGAATTAGATTATTTTAGTTTTATAAATAAAAGGGGTAAACTGTCATTTCATATAAACTTACTCATAGTTTTAATTCCAATTAAATGACTTCAACTTGCTTAATAGAAAGTGACTGTAAACATTTTTTTTTGAAAGCATGGTTTCATTCTGAAATGAGTGAAAATGTCTTGAGTCTCCATATAAACTAAATATATTTACCAGTTAACTTAAAATTGGATTAAACAATCTTGTTCCTTTATGATGTGGTAATTTCAAAGTTATTTTGGCAACATGTGGTCCAGGTGACTTCCTGCTCTGACATAGACACTGAGCATGAAGGAGTGCCTGGCCAAGCAAGGCACTAGCTATTAGCTGAAGGCTGCACATCTGGCCCCTTAGGGTACACGAGCGACTGAATGCAGTACTTACAAGGCAAATCCTGATTACAGAGACATTAATCACATGTCATGTGAGACTCGCAATCATCATGTTCTATCTGCCCTTCAAGAGGAGGAACAGGGAAGGATTATGCCACCTGATCATACATGGATTTCATATACCTCATGTTTTCTCTCACTCTGAAGTCTGACACCTCTTTCAAGAATTAACTGCCTCGTTTGAAATGGACTTTTGTCTAGTAAAAATAATCAATCTGAAGATATTTAATTTATTTGGTGTTTATCTGTGTATCTCCTATGGATGACATATAAGCAAATAAAGATTAGGAATCTTGTTTGTCTTCTTTGCTTAAGACATGCACTATATTAGGCACATATTAGGACTGTAATGAATATTTGTTCCTCCCCTTTTAACTTTTCTATTTCTTGATCATAAAATAAAATCTAAACTTTCATTTCATGGCCTAAAAAATTCTGTTTTATTCTGGCTTCTCTTCTCTAAAAAGTCGAACAGTATACTCAGGTGCCTTTTCTCAGTTCCTCACACAAGTCAAGTTTGTTTCAGGTGTTTTTTTTTTTTTTTTTTGCTTTGGAAGCTGTACACTTTCACACAGTTTGTTCTTTTATACAACTGAATGATCAACTTAGATTTTCTTGCAGTCTTAAAATCTAAGACATTCTCTTTTTTACTCTCTTCCTCCAGTTATACCATTATATAATGACTCTGAGATAATTCTGGTTATTTATTTGAATCCTCCTATCAGAAGGTCAGCAGGGGCCTTATCTATTTTGTTCACTATTATATTTTAAATTCCTATGATGATGCTTGGCATTTGGTAGTATTCATATATCCCTGAATAAATATAGTGCTGAAAAATTAATAGCACCAATGGAGAAGCAATACCAGGTTTAACTTATAGTTCAGCTGGCATTTTTTTTTTTTTTTAGACTGACTTTTCTATGCTGCTAGTCCAGTGGCAAGGAAACCTGAAATCTCTGCTATATGTAGTTCTTTTTTAAAAAATGTATTTAGTCTACAGGATCAGACTTGCAGTGAACCTCCTATTTTCAGCCTCCCAAGCACTGGGATTATAGGCATGCACCATCACACCCAGTCTCACTGGCCCTCTCTGCATGTCCTGAGGGCGGGCCCAGCACTGCAGGCCAGGGATCAAACCCCAGCCCCTGCATCTGCCTAAACAGGCTCTTTAATTTGTTGAGCTATCTGGCTGGTCCATGTAGTTCTAATTTATCCTGAGAGATAGCTAGCTTTGAGTTTATCTAGTAGTAATATAAAAAGAGGTGTTCAGATAGACTTGCCCTGAAACCTGTGGCTTTGTGCATACTGCCTCAGAATCTCCTCTTTAAAGTATGTGGGACTAGTGTCATCCAGTCCCTAATGAAACACTTAAAATAATGGGAACCTACTGCACTGTAAATTAAGATGTTCCCTTTAACACAGAGCTCAAATAGATGCTCTTCTATAAATATTTTTTAAACCTGGCACACCCAACAGGGAATATCTGGCACATTTTCATATACTATGTCTTTAGGCTGTGCTTGCCAATTTCCTTTTCTCTTTCCTTTAAACATTCCACATTCATTAATCAGTGTTAACTTTCAAACGCCTTGCCACTGTGCCACATAACTTCAGGTGTCCATATTCTTAATGGGGCACTCAGTTCTGAAAATAACTAGTGATGGGTTGACTCACACTGTCTCACATGCGACTGTGATTATAATGTGGTTTAAAATTTCATTAATCTTTTTTTCTGGGAGGGCAGGGTTGAGGGGTGGCTTTCAACAGCATCCAGTGCTCACAATTAAGGTAAGTTTCATCTTTTTGTGTATCAGTACAAATTTCCTTTTTTGACAACGGGTGTGTGTGTATGTGTGTGTAAACTCCTTATTTACATTCTAATAAAAGGAGGCAAGTGTGGGCACAAAAACTAGTAATAGAAAGTAAAGTGATAAAAACTAGAGATATACAACACCATAAACTGAGGGTGTGTTTGCAGAAAGATTCAGCTGAATGGGAACAGTGTGTGTGTGAAGAACACAGGGAGAGTAAAATGAGGCCAAGTTCTAGAAAGGCTGAGAGCACATGCAGCATACACTGGATGGAGATGTGAAGATGTTGGTACACTGCAGAAATGCTTGATGTGATCAGAACTGTGCTCTAGAAAGAAAGCATAAGCCAACACAACAGGGCTACACCATCAGTAGAGAACTAGTTGACACCTGCAATATGATATGGAAATGAACATCTGAAATATTTCACAGAGGCATAGGTGTGAAGGGTAAGAAAAGAGCTGATTTGATTTGTTCTCTCTCAAAACAAATCCAGTAATTTGATTTCATGTTCTAAGACACAGATATTTAATGAACCTTGCCATGCAGAGAGATACTTCTTATTTCTGGGCCCATATCTCTCAAACCCTTAACCAAGACATCCTCGTCTGTAACTGTCCCTACTGGAGCCACATGAGTTCTCTCATGCTCCTTTTCCTTTCTGGAGTAGGCTTATATAACTGAAACATCACAGTAAGATTCCTTGTAACTTGCCAGACTTCACTGACCCTACAGATGCCCACTATTAACAAAAAAAATCCTTAAGTATGTATGCATATTTGTTCTATTATTACCTATGACCTGTTCTAAGCATTGATAATTCTATTTTGAGTTGTCTCAGTTCTTAGATAGCTGGGAGGGCTGATTCAACCCAGAATTAATCACACTGTCATATAGACAAAATGATTCACATATGACTTACTCATTAACAACCAAATCAGGAGCAAAACACAGCAAATTTCCACTTGATTGTCTGTATGATCTCCACCCCAGGGCAAATGCCATGAGAAACATCCATGAGTACTGCAGAAGGATCATTTGATCATCCAGGTGTAAGTTCTTGAATCCTGAATTGAGAGAAATTAAGATATAAACATTCTAGTTGCCAGAGATCATCCCTCTGTGAACTGCCAAAGAGCTGTTAAATCAATTAGCCTGGTGTGGGAAAATTCTTAACAGATGAAAATTAATGTAGTTTTCTTTTGTCATCTGACACTTTTAAGACCCAGAGCTCAGAAATGTTTGTCATTCTATGTATGAAAAGAGTTTTGTCTATTTTGTGACTTTTGTCCATTTAACAAAAAATGAATTAAACTGTAAAAGGATAAATGAAGAGTTCTGATTTGGAATTATATTCGCCAGTGAATGTAAAAGTTTCCCTGATGTTCACGCTACTTTCCCCCTCGACAGGACAGAGAAATTAGGTCATTCAGTCCTGTTCTGCCTCTAACTGTATAACCACAAGCTTGTCAGTTTCCCTCTTATCTGTAAAGTCAGGCTGACACTGTTGCTTTTGGTGTGTTCCATGGAAATTTGTTCAAAATTACCTTAAAGACTAGATAATATTTTACATTCATGTACTACATTGTGACAAGTCAACACTGTTGATGTTTACTGATTTTGCAAACAACCTGAATGTAAGTGGGTTCTTAAAAATAATTCCACATTTTATTCTCCTAGATGTCAGTTGCTTCTGACATTATTTTATCACCTACAAAACTACTGTTATGAGAAATAATCTGAAAAGTAGAGAACAACGTAAAAGTTTTATTGTAGTCATCCCCCTGGCCATAGTCACCCCACTTTCTGCTTCTCCATCAGAAGAACAAGATGAGTGGTGAGATGAAGATGATAAACAGCAAGATAGTTTTGGTTCAAAGAAATCCCGAAGTTTCATAACGTAGCTCCGTCATTCCTTTGAGTCTTACCTGGTATTGCCTTTGCCCATTTCACTGCTGCGATCACTTGGCGCCCACCTAACATGTTGAGAGTGGTCATGATCCTCCAGGTCGAGTCTGGAACAGACGCATCGTAGCCTGCATATAACACCTCAGGTTCAATGACCTCCAAGAGTGACACCAGAGTGGGGGTGAGTTGTGGTAATGTTGCAGGAACTACTGTTTTGTTAAGATTTTCTGAAGTATCCTGTGAGACTCCTGTAGTAGCTTGCTGAATTCCTTTTATTTTTTTCTTTGTTTTTCGAGCTGTGGGTATTTAAAAAAAAAAAAAAAAAGGAATGAATTATAATGGGAATAGCCTCTGAAATTTATTCAAGAAGTACTGTATTTTATTTTTTGTATTTTAGGGAAGGGTCTACAGGGTGTTCAGGGTCTCAAGACTAGATCAGATTCGTAGTGATTTTCCTGTTTACAGCCTCCCAAGAGCTGGGATTACAGGCAGGTGCCACCACGCCCAGTCTCAATTGCCATCTCAGTGTGTCCCAGGGGCAGGGCCAGCAAGCCGATGGAACTCCAGGCCCCTGTGCCTGCTAGCAGGTGCTTTAATCTATTGAGCTATTTGGCCAGCCCTTCAAGAAGTATTTTAAACTTCTGAAACTATTAAGACTAAAAGAGGAGAAATATTTTAACAATTATCATAAAGTGATATGAAAGAGCAGAAATTCTGTTTTCTTCTGAAAGCAAAGGATTCCTAAGAAACTTTCTTGATACTGTTTTTCCTGGTAAGCCAGTAACTTATTTCTTTCAGTTATATAAAATAAGTCTTATAACACTACTAAAACACTATGAACAAAATTATTGTAATTTTTTGTAACTTGTGCCATTTTTACTCTAAATGTTGAAAATTTTCAGGTGTGCTATATAAGGTAAATGGCTTCTGTCAATGGAAGAATCTGAGTCTGTAAAGATTAAAAATTACAGTTTAGGATTAACTGACATTATGGTACTATATATAATGAGAATGATATGAAATACTTGTTCAAAGACTCTTATGATGAGGTGACAGATCATATGCTAAAATTAGCATTAGTTGTAGCAAGAGAAAAACCCACTTTGTACATGATGGATACTAATGGGAAGACAAAAAGAAAAACTTCTCATTTAAAGTTATCAATGAAAAATTTCCCTTTTATATGGAAAATTTATAATGATGACTATGAAGGATAATGAAGTATCCCTTTTCATATTTATATAAAGTTATCTTATATTTTAGACTTTGCATGAAACATTCTAATCAAATTAAAGCATGGATTCTCTGCATTTTTAGTAAACTTATTCATATTCCTGAAGTTATTTTATTGATTGCTATAAGAATTACAGTATTCTCTTAAAGTGACAGTACTGAATATGCCAAAGGGCAAAAGACATAAGTTTTATGAAAGAAATGCACCTGCCTCAGCTGTGAGCATATGAAGCATCTCACAAAGGGAAAAGTCAATGCAAATTAAAATAATCTTTAGATCTTCTGTCCTTAGAATGATAAAATACAGAGTTTGTGGAAGACAGATATCATGGTTAACAAAGCCAGTCATTCATATTAAAGACTTCTGTGGGCAGTCAGAAAGCTACTTTTTTAGGAAAGTTAATGTTTTAAATAGCATTTTAAAACAGAGAAACAGGATCATATACCTGTTCTAATTTAGCAGCCATGTTATCTTCCAGGCATGATACAATAAAGCAGTAAAGAGTACCAATCTGAAATCAGCACACTGGATGTAAATCCTGATTCTGCTATTTTACAGTTAGGTTCTGTACAAGTTACTTCTTGTGCCTTAATTTTTTGTAAAATAATGGCATTAATTCCCACCTCACAGGGTTGTTTTTAGAATTAGAATAGTTCCTATTACACAGGAAGAATTGTGCAAGTCCTTATCATTTACTCTAACTTACAGGAAAATGTACTTTCTATAGTCGAGTAACTTAGTCCTTAGGGCTCGTTGTGTGGTACAGAGAATTAGATTCTTTATATTTAGTCTGTCCTAACAAGAAAACCACATGGATTCCATGTTTTTCTTATCTGATTAAAAATACAAATCTGATCCTATTTATGATGTTATTTTTAATCTGATCCTTACTTAGCTTCTACATTTAGAATTCAATGTTACTTCTTTCTAGATGCTTTCCCTGACTTCCAGGACAGAACTACATGGGATCTTCCTGCTTGTTTCTACAGCACTACTCCTGCTGTGGTACACCGCGTTGTTTTGTTACCTAAATAGTAAACTGTAAAAACACTAAATTCTAATCATTTTATGGCTAATAACTCTTGCTGGTGAATACTTGTTGAATGAAAGCATTAGTATCACAACAAACACTAAACAACACATGAGTTATGAGATCGCTACGTTGATACAACTAGCCATTTCAACTGCAGCGGAATTCCAGTTTTTTTTCAGAGCAAAGTTTTTAATGATGAGATCAGTGTTCATTATACAACTTGTTACATAAACAGGGATATGAAACTCTAACACAATTACTTTCAAGTTTCTTCTTTACTTGAAAAGCAAGACGCATACAATGTTTCCAATAGTTCTTTTTCCTTGCATAGCTATAAGAAGACAGATTTCTAAGTAAAAAGCCTGCTTTGCAAAGATAAAAAACAGAAAAAGGAGTATGTACTGAAACTTCTCTAACTTCATGGAATAGTTTTGAGAACTTAAAAAGGAGTTAAGAGTTAAGTTACGTTAAACTGTGTAAGTTTATTATGTAATTTCCTTTCTTAGTGTATATGTAGTCTGCTTGTACTGAATTCAGTGTCCATAACAAGAACCAGTGAATAAACTTAAACAGAATGACATATTCACAAAAAAGTTCTATTTTACTGGGCAATAATATAAAATTATCGTAGTCAAACATATATATATATATATATATATATATATATAATTATCACATCAATCTACTTATGTCTTAAAAAGTAAAATAATCAATTTTGACCAAGATGAACAAGTCCTTTCAGTTTACTGTATTACCTTCTAGGTTCATTCCAGCTTGAAGACATTTTCGATAGCGACAGGCTGGGCAATTTTTTCTTCGAATTTTATCAATGATGCAATCATTTCTTCCAGCACAAAGATAATTGTGCTGTCCTGTATGGAATAAAACATACTTAAAATTTCAAAAGTCTTAAAGAGGTTTTATGTTATTTGTTTTGAATAAGACACAACTGACATTCAAAGGCACTGACTGATTAAGGAAGGTAACTGTACTTGCCTAAACGGAAATTAATCACAAAGTTGAGAGTTCATCTACAAAAAGTTTATTAAAATAAACCTGTACTGCAGTATATATACATAAAAGTATCCAAACAGTAAGTACAATACTTGGTTAAATTTTCAGAGAATAAGAAATTCAGCACTCTGCCTCTCAGACTGAGAAACAGAATTGTATCCTACAAACCTCGACTCATTACTCACAAAAAGTAATCACTTGATTTTATAAGTAATCACTTGATTTTATTATGACTTCTGGCCTGATACCAATGAAACTAAAGAAAGAAGAAACTTTTAAAAATACCATGGGAATCTCAAAGGGAAAATGGCTATTCTTCAACATTATGCTGCCATACACAAATAATATGTGTCCTTCATCTTAAATGTAAGATGAGTGACAGGTAAAGAGTAATATTCTTAAATATTAAGATTGTCAGTGACTAATACTAAACTCTCATGGCAGATCTTAGACCATTATTTCACATGTTGTTAGAATATAATGCTCGATTTACCTCTGATCTCAAATAGTGAAACTGTTACTGTCTCAATGTACCCAGAGTTCACTAATGTATTAAGAACAATTACACTTTTTAAAAAGGAAGACTACATGTATATTCTTATAGTCTTTTTTTAGTCTAGTTATTGAATGTCTAAGGAATGTTGATGAAAACTAAGAGAAGATCTCCTGGCCTGGTGAAAATGAGAAGTCTCCTGTATAGGACCTGCATGTCTACACAGATACACTTGTGCTCTAAAGTATGTATCTGGGCTTGAAAGCATATTTTCATTGTGTATAGATGGGAAAAACAGAACAACTATGAGTTAGAGTATCAAAGGATTAAAAAATTTTAGAGTTGGAAAGGGCCTTTGAGAACATTAAAATCTAAACAAAGAAAAGAGTCACTTACCTAACATGGCCCACTTTTGCTTTTATTATTAATTATATGTCCTAGCCAACAAAAATGATGAACATTTAAAAATTTTACCTGGAAACATGTTATAAAGAAATTAATGTAAAGCAGAAATACAGCACAGAGGCCATGTGGCTTTCCATGGTGGTGCATGCGGGAGATAAGATAGCTTTGTTTACTGGTTTAATTATGTCTGGATGCTTTTAGGTAAGGTTTGCATATGCTCTCTAATACCAGTTCTGCCCTTCTTCACCAACAACAGCTAATCCTTACAGGCATTAGAAAAAGAACATGTAAAAAATATTTTTTCGGGTTGGGGAGATAGTTCAGCAGTCTAAGTGCCTGAATGGCAAGTGCAAGGACCCAAGTTTGATTCCTGGTACAGCATGCTGTGCTGGGCCTGGTTCTGGGTATGCCAAGACAGCCACCAAGACCAGACATGATGGTGCACACCTGAAATCCCAGTGTTGGGAGGCTGACACAGGAGGATCACTATAAGTCCGAGCTGCATATTGAGACCCTGTATCCAATAAATAAATAAATGCTAAAAAATTTAATGTTCAAAATTTTTAAGGCTCTATTCCCTCTAAATTTAACATTCAAAAAGCGAGTTGTCAAATTTCCTACATACAACAGCACTGTTTCACAACATGGAAAACACCTGAAGCCCCCTTTTGGCGTGTTATGCCCACATTGTTTGGGAGATTACACCGATGGTCTTTATTCACAACTCTAGTTGACAAATTGGGTGCTAAGACAAAACTTGTATCCTGGTCACCTGGGTGGAGTAGCATGAGTAATTTTATAGTGCGCTAATGTATTAAAAAGTAATCCAGACAAAATGACTCACTTAGCTCTCAAAGATATGCAAACATAGCTGTAGACAAATAATAATCCCTATACAGTGGATGAGTAATTATGTTTCTTTAAAAATTAGTATCATCAGAACGTTAGGTAATACATTCAGGTCACATGCTTTCAAACTACTTTACAAATAACTAAATTACATTTTTTTTCCCCCAAGAGGATTCATTGGTGAAATTAGAGTCCTTTCTAATAATACTTTGCTATGGAATGAATAATTCCTTTAGGGAGACACTGCTCTTGTTCCTGTCATCAATCTAAATCCATAACCAGAGTAAGGTTTACATTAATAGAACATTCAGATAGGGAGGGAAATAACTATCTTTAAAATACCTTTCCTGACTTCAGGCAGAATTTATCACTTCTTCCTCTCTTATAATCTCTATACTTGTAATTGTTACTCATCTTTCATTTTGGTGGGCTGTGACCTACAAGAGGACAGGGTTCAGGTCCAATGGATCTGTATCACTTAGCATGGTACCCTCACTTAATAGGATAAAAAAAGCAGAGGGAGCTGTTTACCCTCCTGTTTCCACTCATAGTTGGTTCATTCTGGTATACTGGCTGTATGAGCTGGTACAGTTTGTGGCTTTGAAATCATCTAGCACATGGGCACTGAAACCCTATGGTTCTAATAAAATGAGTATTATGTTACTGCCTGAATTTAACAACATTCATTTCACACAACAGCACTGTCTTAGGATTGCCTTTGGTTATCTCATTAAACTCCCTCCCATCAATTTATGTTAATTTTAGCTCTACTTGTGTTTTAAAAAAAATCTCCTTCCTACCAAAGAATAGGAGTCATATTCTTCACTGATTTTCTAACCCTAGTGGGTTTTGCATATAAGTAGAAATTTTATAATCTACTGTGAGAAATGGGAATCAAATATATAGAGAAAAAAGAACTCTTCAAAACACACACTACCTTCCACTGCTCTTTTGAAAAATACTTTACAGCTTCCACATGTCAAGACCCCATAATGACATCCCGAGGCTTCATCTGAGCACACCAGGCAGAGTTTGGGAGGTGGTCCCGTTGCTGTTGAGGAGCTAGATGGAGGAGAGCTTACATCTGGCCTCATTCCAGGGCTACAGGAAGAAAAACAGAGTTATGAACGAATTGTCAGGACTGTAATAGCAATGTCAGATTATATTTCTCTTAGCTTCTCACTCCATGTCAGCTATCACTCTTCAGGTTGTAGAACTATAGTATAATATAAATATATTTAAATGACGAAAAAGAGGTAATTTCTTATGGTTGTACTCTAAAAGAATGGCAAGGTCATATATGATTTAGCAATTATAATTTTAATTATTTATGATTTATGTTTATAATCATTTTATTAAAGTTTAAAAAATATGACCAGAGTGTAGTTTATGAGATTTAAGTCATGTAACTACTACCACAATCAAGAGAGACATTGCCATCACTCCAAAAAGATATTTCCTACTCCTTTAACTGCTTATGAGACCAATCTCCTTCCGCATCCATTCCTGAAGTACTAGGGACTCGACTCAACACTTCACACTGAGCTATATACCCTAGACCTTTTTTATTTTTGAAACAGAATCTTGCTAAGTCAGTCAGATGATCATCTTGTTTCAGGCGTTTTTTTCCCCCTCTCCTTACAGGTTTTCTCTCTTGTATCTTTACAGTCAAGTTGCATTGCAGTTTACCCATGTCCTCTACCAGAAAAACAACAAAAAATAATTGAAAGATTGGTTTTATATCTTATTTCTGATATTACACTAGCTTAAGCCATAGTTAAGGCTTAAAAAGACTAATTTAGATAGAAATAACTACTTTCATAACCTGTTGGTTTGCAATTCTGGAAAGAGCATCTAGCTTTCAACAAAGAGGACTATTTTGCTTTCCTCTCTCAACAAAAACACCCTAAGAAGAAGGTGAAAAATATGAAACTGTTTCTCTTACCATGTCTCATTTTTCATTTTGCAAGCTTCTCACCACAAAATGTGCAGGTCTGGTATTTATTTAAATATATATTTTTATAATAAAACATAAAAAATATTTTTAA
Source organism: Octodon degus (assembly GCF_000260255.1). Taxonomy (NCBI): domain Eukaryota; kingdom Metazoa; phylum Chordata; class Mammalia; order Rodentia; family Octodontidae; genus Octodon; species Octodon degus. The sequence continues at coordinate 2,121,902 of NW_004524761.1, read as the reverse complement.
ATTATTTAAATATGTATTTTATAACAGTTTTATATTTAAATATATACATTTTTAATGGAAACAAATCTTTTTAAAGTAACTTTTAATATCAGAAAAAGAAAATATGTCAGTGCCTTTGCCATCTTAAGTTAGGTGATCCTCCTGTTACAGGCCCTTTAATATAAAACATGAGATTTTAAACTCTAGTTAAATTTATAATTCCTATGGCTTTACTTTACACACACATGATAAAAATGAAGTAAAAAAGAGGTAATACTAAATTATGTTGCTTATCATTCTTAGTCCGTGGTTTTTAGAAAGAACATACACCGAATATATGTTCATTTTGAAAGGCATAAATTTTTTCTTGAAGATTTTCAACCTCAGTGAAGTTCAAAAATTGTATAATACAGATATACTGTTAACCTACAGTTACCAAATCTTAACTTTTTGCCACATTTGTTTATAAAACAGTGAAACGATCTTCTTAATGCTGCAGGAAAAGTTACAGTGGCTTCCAATATTGCATTTTCCTAAGGAGTTTTCACCTTACATGTCAACTTTAGAGTAAAAAACTGTATTATGTAGCTAAAAAGAATTTATAACTGTCTGCTTATAATTAGAAACTGCCAATTCTTTACCTGGTCATATGGTCTCAAGCAGACTTCCAAAAATATGGATGGTGGCAACTTGATTTTGGACTCTACATAAAGTGTGTTATCTATCATTTATATAAGTATAATACATGTTATAGTTTATGTCCCCAAATCCTCATGCACTCATAGGTGGGGCAAAAGAGATTAAAGTAACACCACATAACAATGTACATTTTGCCCCCTTTGAGTGGGAAAGCTAAGATGTCCTGGTCTTACAGGCACTACTAGCTATGGAAGATGCTGCAAGGTTCCATTTTGAACTTGCTAAACCTAAAGAGCTGTAAGTAAAAAGCCAGGAACAAAAATACCTTGTTCAAGTGAGTCTGCAGGAAACTGCTTGCTATTCACAATGCTACGTGTGCAGGACACCGAGGCCTGCCTAAAGTTGAGAGAAAAATACATATAGCTTTGTTTCTGTGTAATTTTCTTGTAAGAAAAGTAATTGATGAACGGATGATCATGGATAAAACATTCATGGATATATTATTAATTACACACCTTAAGAATGAAATATGCAGGTATATTTTACACCCATCTATTCAGCAAACACTGTTCAGTGTTTGCTGAATAGATGGGTGTAACATACCTGCGTATATTACAACTTCCTGGCAACTGAACGTTAGGCTTTGTGAAGATACTGAAGCCTTGGCTTGTATGAAATGCATTACTGAAATAATAATCATCTTTGAAACTGCACTAGGAAGGACAGCAGGGCCATAATATTTTGTAGCCATCCTTTATGTAAATGTCACAGTACTGCAAAAGAACAGTGAGTCTTATAGAGAGACAATCTGGGTTCAAATCCCAGCTTCAGTGCTCTTAACAGTAGTAGGACCATCTCCTAGACAGCTGCTTTTAGCCTCAGTGTGTTCCTGAATTTTTGTGTGGATTATATAATCATAGTTTTGGCTTGTCAAACAAGGCTCTACACTACCCATTGGGATTATCTGTTTTTCTCCAACTCCTTTTCCTGCTGGAAGACCCTAAGCAAAGAAAAGTGCTGTATGTCTTTTCTGTGATCCCAGTGAAGGTTAATGTCAGAGGCTGAAATTCAGGTAATTAGATATAATTTTTTGATACTTCACCAAAATTCATTAGTTTTGTTAAAGGTTAATGTTTCAATATGGAATCTGAAACCTTATTATGATTTATTGTCTACATTGCACTTTGAATGGATCTTTTTCCATGCATAGTTTAGTAATAACAGTTGAGTATCCTTCACATAAAAAGCTTGTGATCAGAAGTATTTCACAGTCTGGCATTGTTAGATTTTTGGAGTATCTGCAAAGATTTTACCAAGTGAACATCTCAATGTCTGAAATGATAAGAATTCTGAAACTACTGAATATCATGTCAGCACTCAAAAAGCTTTGGAGTTTGAAGCATTCCAATTTCTGGATTAGGGATTCTCAACCTACACCAGACATTAGTAATCTTAGAAAACTGGTTCCCATGGGATGAGCTAGGAAACATGACAATGTTAAGCCATGCAGTTATATGTAAAAGTTGAGCAAGGCAATGATCCGGAGAATATTCAGAAGATTCTTTAATCTAGGAGTTAATTGGAATGATTCTCACCCTGACTAACTATATATACTGATATCTGTGAACTAAGCTACTGCACTGCAGATGGTAATTTGTAATAGTGGTTTCATATTGGGAGTGCCTGTCATTGTGGTATTCTGAACACGGGCTGCTTGTCATGACATGCCAGTTACTGCTAAGATGTCTCTTGGGTAGGTGGATGTTCAAGAAGAAGAGGGTGGTGAATGAAAGCAAGAGACAGGAAAAGGAATACTGTGGGACAGTCCTGCTTCAAGGTTGTATATGGTGAGATTTTTGGACTTATGTGCAAACATGAGAAGCATAGAATTCTTTATCCTATTGTTAAAATATAATCTAATTTTTAAATGTTCTTTATCATATTATGTAGGGACTTAAGGTTCAACATATCAATACTTGATGAAAAATACTGTTCCTTATTATGCCTAAGATGTTTGAAATGTAGTGAAATAGTGAGGTTAAGCTTGATAACGTAAATAATAACAATAAGCTTGTCTTCTGGATGGTTAACAACCTAAGTTTGCAGACCAAAATTAGAGAAAAAGGAGGGCTACAAGGAAAGCCAATATTTTGGCCCTACCCTTCTAAGGTCAATTAAGACTCAGGACATATGAGAACTTGTACTGTAACGTGATGTACCTCAGTAGTGTCCCAGATTTTCTGATCAAGAAGGTTATGGGGCCAAAGAGGAAATTGATCGATGACGTGGAGTGTGCCTAAGGAGAGTCACATGAGGAGAAGACACTCTCTCAGGCTTTCACAGAGAGCACATTGGCCAAGCAATGGCCGTGACTCATCCACATGGCTGCACTGACAAAGGTTCTACAATCTGAGGTACAGGATCTCAGGATAAATCCTGAGGGCATTTCACTGACCTTCTCAAACCAAAAAGCTACAACTCTTGTTGCATAGGTTCTGCTTTACCTTGGTCTCAACCATCCAGTAGAAAAGTATGAAGATGAAATATAGGAAGTAAAGCCATGTTGTTATGTTGAGCTGTGGGGGACTCACGTCAATAATTTCTGACATTGCCAATTAAACAGAAGACCCAATGCTATTATGGGCTTCTGTACTCTTTTAGAATATTTTGCTGAGTTTACACACCTATAATATTCAACAACGGAACTTAAAAAAAAATTGGGGTATAACTATGAATGTCCATTTTGTATCTGTGTATTCAAAGTGGTTGGGATAGATATATAGTTGCATTCTCTTAATGAATAGAATGATTTTTTCTAATGGTGTTTGTAAGTAGGATCACAAGTCTGCATCTTGTACAGCAATTAACCACTAAGAAGAATATATGCAGTGTATTATTTGTTGAAACTGTACTTTCGATTTGATTTGAAACTGTCTCATTGCTATACGTTTATCAATAAAACTTTGAAAAGAAAAAAAAAAACTGGTTCCCTGAGTTTTCCAGAGCTGACAAATACTGACATAATCCATTACATAATATATAAAAGTTACATTTACCGAGATCATAGTGGTAGACAAATTCATTTGAAACCTGTATTCTATCAATTGGCAACAAATACTGTCAGTTGTTTTCTTGAAGGTACATACTAAGTCCAGTTCAGTCATTTTTGAGAAAAACATCCTCAAATATAGACAGCTGAAAACTGTAATTTATTTCTCCTGGTATTCTATGAAAAAAATACCTTCAGAACTTAACCTTATACACATGCTTTTCTTTCAGTATTTTTTATGAATATATATTTATTAATTTTTAAGTTTTGTTGAGAAACAGCAATGAGACAGTTCCAAAACTGATTAACAGGACAGTTTCAATAATTAATACATTGCATATTGTTTTCTGCATAGTGGTTATTCATAGTACAAGATGCATACATGATATCTTGTCCAAATACTACTAGTACAAATCTTTCTTCCCACTGAATTAAGAGAAAGTAGCTGTATATCTATCCTATTTTGCATATACAGACACAAAATGGTCCTTCCTTTGTATCCCTTTTTGTTTAGTTTTGTTAGAGATGGGTATTCCATTGCCATTTAAATATTGTAGGTGCATGAATTCAGGAAAATAATCCAATGTAGTCCAGTAGTCCATAATAGTAGTGGATTATTCCTAGGACTGGCAATGTCAGAAGTTGTTGACTTGAGCCTTTCACAGCTCAGCATATTAATATGGTTTTACTTTTTATACCTTGTTTTTATACTTTTCTGTTGGCTGGTTAAGACCAAGATAAAGCAAGACCTATGTAACAAGAAATGTATCTTTTGTATCTGATAAGGTCAGTCAAGTCCCCTCAGGATTTATCCTGTAACCCAGTACCGTAGTTTGCAGATCCTTTGTTAGTGTCAGCCATGTAGATGAGTCATGGCCATTGCTTGACCAATTTGTTCTCTGTGAAAGCATGAGAGAATGTTTTCTCTCCATGTGACTCTCCTTAGGCACACTCTCTACGTCATTGATCATGTTGCTCTGTGGTCTTATAATCTCCTTGATCAGAAAATTTGGGACACAACTGAGTTACATGATGTTACAGTATAGGTTGTTTTGTGTCCTGAGTCTTCACTGACCTTGAAAGGCTAGGGCCAAAATGTTGGCTGTCCTTGCAGCCCTTTTTTTCTCTAATTTTTGGTCTGCAAACTTAAGTTGTTAACCCTCCAGAAGAGAAGCTTATTATTACCCTACAACATATGCAGTTGGGTAAAAATTAAACATGACATGCCCATGTTTTATGTATCTTTCCTCTTTGAAACACAGATATTAAAGACATATGAATGGTTGAGAACTTTCTTGTTTGGCTGTGAATAAAATGACATACACTAAGTCACTAGCAGTTCTCTCATTTTTGCTTTTATAATCATCAATGTGTATTTCAACAAAGTGAAAGGGCAAATAAAGTCTAGAATATCACAAAAATAGTTCTGATAGGGTCTTGGGGACTTTGAGAAGTCCACTGCTAATTTTGTGACCCATGACAATTGCTGTTATGGAAAATAGTGAATGAAGACCCTAAATTAGGCATGCTACAATTCACAACTTAACTCTGCAATGTAGGGGCTTGGTGACCTTTTAGTGACTCTCAACTGCCACATGTTATTTTACCTAGCAAAAGGATATAGTACTGCTTATTAAATTATTAAAGGCTTTTCTCCACTCAGAATTGGACAGAGAGGCTAACCTTTTAACAAACCCAAGTGATGTGTGGTTGCTTTAGCTTTCAATTTAAGTCAATTTAATCAACAGTCTTTTAATATGGTACAAGAAATCCATTTGAAGAAAAAGTAAAATGGTTATCACCTGAGAAAACAAGTATTAATGTGGGAAAAATCCTGCACATATAGCTGCTATAGCTGGATTAATTTTTAACCACAAATGGAATAGGTATGTTTTCAATGGCTTATCAGTTTTCACCCAAATTCATAAGGAGGACCTCAATGGGAAGGTTTTCCCTTCCAGGGAACATTAGAGTACTTCTGGTGGTCACAACTGGGAACATGCTACTACTGGCATCTAGTGATAAGAAGCCAGACACTTTGAAAACATCTTACCATGCACAGGGCAGCCCCCCAACAAAGAGTTACTCCATTTCAAAAGTCAGGACGGAGAAACCTTTGCCATAAACCTTTCAACAGTATAAAGTGCAGGGTAGAAAAAAATCAACAAGGACTAGAAACATTTCTAAGTCTTCAAACTCTTTAAAACTGGAACAACTGCTCTATGAAGGAAGCACAAAATAGTGTTTGATTCAAATCAGATCCAAAGAGAGAAAGTTGAGGCTAGAAACTCTACAGGCTGGGGATGAGTTTGGGTCAGAAATTTATTTTTTCCTCTATAGCTAAGCACTAAAAGACAATCTTTACACATTAAAGTCACCTGTACTTTTCTTATCTTTGTTCATTAGGAAAAATATAAACTTAGCTGTACACACCAGGTGATTATATATTGTGACTGCCCATTTATCACTGTTTTACCTGAAGGATTACTGATTTGTCTGATAATAAGCTATGGAATAGTTTTCAAATCAAATACCAAAAGTACACTGGAGTAAAACTTTCATGATACTGTTAGATGGTTTTAGGAAAATATACTTTATCTTATTTAATCAGCCCAAGAAAGACTAATCATTCCCTTTGCTTTGCACTTACAGAGTGAGAGAAGTTTTAACTTTACCTGCATATTAAGACCATTTCTACAAACTATGCATTATTTATACTCACTCATTTTAGGTAGGGGTTTATATCCATAAAACCTGTATAGTAATAGGTAAAGAGAATTTTCAGTGAAGGATTTCAGTGAAGGAGGATTTAAACATTTTTTTTTTCAAACCAAAGACACCAATGGCTTTCTACATGGGCTTAGTTTCCTTGACTGTAAAGTTGAAGGCATAAATCAGTATCTATCTGTAAGGGGTTCTCCAGGCCTTTGTCTTTATGTGAGAAAATATGGTCATCTTAAATCAGTGCTTTCTCACTATAAGGATCACTCCTCTAGTCATTACATTACATAATTTCATCCCTAATTACAGTGTCAACCTTCACTCTTCAAATCAAGTGTCAAAGATGGAGAAAAACATTTTAAATCTCCTAAACCCCAAGCACTCCCTCTTCAAGCTGTGTGCTCTGTTTTGTTTGCTCAGCTGACATTAAGGGACATGAGTTCTTAGAAGAAGCAGTGATGCAAACACTATACTAAAACTAAGAATGGCAAAGTCAGAGAGTAAAAATTGTTTTTATTCTAAGTTGTAAAGACTTGATTTTTTCCCATTTGATGCATACTTACAATTAAAAACACCCAAGAATACATGGCTTGATATACATAGAATTATCAGTGTTTGTTATTGTCTTCTAACTATGTCTTCACACATCTTAAATTGTAACTTATTTCAAATATCTTATCACATTCTTTTTTTTTTTTGTTTTTACTTTTGGGACAAGGTCTTTAGCTAAACTGTCTAGAGTCTGCTGGGATTACAGGCATGTGCTCCCATCTCTAGGTACTCAGCTAAAGTATATCAAGAAAAGAGCCCATATTTGCTTCTGAAGTTTCTCTTAAATGTTCAACATCACTGGTCATTTGAGAAATGCAAATTAAAAGAGCACTGAGATTCTTTCTCTTCTCAGAAAGAATGGTTACTGTCAAAAAGTCAACCAAAGAGCTGGCCATATAGTTTAGTGGATTAAAGTGCCTACTTAGGCAGACACAGGGACTGGGGTTCGATCCCCTGCATGCTGAGACAGCAACTTAGGTTGAAAACAGGAGAATCACTGAGTTCCATCTGTGTAGTGAGACCCATCTGTGCAGTGAGAGCCTGTAGACCCTGTACCAAATGCAAAGAGGAAAAAAAGAAGTCAACCAATAACATGCTGGAGTGGCTGGGGAGAAAAAGGAACCCTTCTCCACTGTTGATGAGAATGCAGACTGGTACAACCACTATGGAAATTAGTATGAAGATTCCTCAAAAAACTAGGACTGGAGTGCCCATTCAACCCAGCTATTCCCCTACTAGATATTTTTCCTGAACTGAAATCATACCACAGTGATTTATATGCATCCATGTTTTATAGCAGCACAGTCTGTTGTAGCTAAATTTTGGAAGCAACCCAAATGCCCATGAACTGAGAAATGGATAAAGAAGATGTATTTTTACACAATGGAGTATTATTCAACTATAAAAAGGATAATTTTGAGGCTTTTACTGGTAAATGGATGCACCTATAGAACCATACTCTTTAAGTGTAATGAATAGACCCACATATGCAAACCTTGTATTGTCTCTTTATTGTGAGAACCTGAAAGCTAAAATAAACTAAAGGGTACAGTAGATACCACGAAAAGGAAATGAACCTATTCAAAAGGAGAGAATTACTGACATGAGAAGGCCAGGAGAGGGAGTGCAAGAAAGAGATATATCTACGTATGTAAAGATAGTTTGGATAATTGCAGTGTGGATTTCTGCTGGTCTATATAGAAAGGAGCAGTTAATGCTTAATTTTTTTTGTCTTTTTTCATTTTTTTCTCTTAATTTCTTACAACTTTTTTCTTTTCCAGTTTTGCATGCATATATCTGGCAATCTCAACAACTAATTTTAAGACAGCACTATGCAATATAACAAATACTACTGAATTCATATTTTGTTTAGTGAAATTCTGTATCATTTGTAATTTTTTTTTTTTTTTTTTTTGTGGAATCGTAGATTGAACTCAGGCCCTTGTGCTTGCCAGGCAAACACTTTTTCTACTGAGTTCTCTCTATGGCCCCAATTTTTTCTTTTTAAATACTATTTTGTATTTGCTTTAAAAAAATGTCTATCATACTCTGTATAGTTTTTGAACAGGGTCATGCTATGTAGTCCAGCCTAGACTGGAACTCTTGATCTTCCTTTAGTCCTCCCAAGTGCTGGGACTACAGGTATGTGCCACCATGCCTTATCTTTTTCTATTCTTAGATTTGAATTCCATTTGCCATGCTTGCTAATTTAGACATGAATATAAAGAGTCTGCCAACTCCAACCCTTTCTCCACATCCTATTTATTTCCCCTACAACAGTATGTCATGTATTTTTTCCTTCTAGTGTGTTCTGGTGGCCACCATCTAATGTATGCTCTCCTTTGCCATCTGTCTTAACCATTGCAGTGGTTTACACTTAGCAATCCTGGCTTTGGCTTCTTGTTCCACTCCACCTGCCACACTGCTAAAACTTTTTTTCTTATTATGATTAAAAATCTCAGGTGCTTTTCCGCTGTGTGTAATGCAAGTGTAGTATGTTCACAATTTGGTTCATTTTCCAACCCCATGTCTTCCTACTGCTCTGCACAAACCTTTCAGTTTATCATTTTAAAGGTCGTGCTTGTCTGGTGTCACATTTTTTCTGGAAGGTTATGCTACGATTTGCTCTCCAAGCCTTAACTGTCCAAAACAACATTTCAAAGCTGGTCCACAGCAGACTTACACAGATGACTGTTACTTTTTGATACAGTTTCTATAGGTATCCTATTTCTACCAGAAACTCCCTCTTCAAATCACCAGCATCTTAGACAAGGCCAGTGCATGTTATTTTATTTAGCTTACTTTTTCTTTAAATATTTACCTGTTAATTTGAAAGATTTTGAAGTTGCTAACATGCTAGATTTTACCTAGAACACTGGCTCCTAGTAGGTACCACTGTGCGAATTTATTCTTTATATACATTATTGCATTTACTCCTCTTTACAGTCCTATTAGACTGGCACTATATAGAACATTTATAAGGCCGGGAGATGGCTCAGTGGAATAAGCGCTTCCCTGGCAAGCCCGAGGGCCTGAGTTCAATCCCCGGTTCCGCCAAAAAAACCCCAAAACAAAACAAAACAAAAAACATTTATAGATGATCAAACAGATTTTGGGAAGCTGACTTGCCTAAGATGACATAATTAGCAAGTAACTAGGTCAGAACTCAAACCAAAGTTTTTCTGACATCCAAATCGACATTCTTAGCCAATAATCTCCTTTTTTGGTTATGAGAAACAGAACTGAGAAAAGTATATACAGGTTCTCAAACTGAGAATAATGTTCTCCATTTTACATTTCAGTAACAAAACCCAAAAAGGTATCAAATTTCCCTTGTCTAATTCTAATCATAATTTTCAAATGAGTATTATTATTTTTTTTTTCTGTTTGCCTAGAGTTATCAGAGCAGATCAAACTGGTCAAAAATAGTTGCCTTAAAACTGTGACAATCTGAGATGCAATCACTTAATATACCTATATATTTTATATTACACAATTCATAAATTCCACATTTATAAAAACAAAAGGAATGTATAAGCATTGTGTCTGTACTTGTATTATATATAGGAAAAGAAAAACTCTCAGAATGAACTTCAATCAGATTTGAGGCCACGTACTCTCTTTCTTAGATTTGTATGTAACTGACATATCCATTTTGCTAGTCTAGATTCTTTAATATATAAATTTCCTTTAGGTTTTGATGATGCTTTCATATCCTAGCTCTTAACTATCCACTGAAAGAATTTTCCAAAAAAGTTAAGTCTAGTTAGTATAGGTTTAATAGTGAAAATACTGGTCAATTTGCTCTATTAGGTCAAGATGGAAAGAAAGCCTTCAGAATGATACACAAGTTATTTAATTAAGATTGGCAAGATAGCATATTAGATGAACAACTGAAGACTGAAAAGGGTTTCAGGAGTGAAAAGAAATGTCCCAGCAGGCATCACCATATTGGAAACCACTTTTGCATGCCACACTCTATGGCTGGTCACTTTTACATAAATATGTAATTAATTGTTACTACTAAGCTCACCTTGCATATAAAATACAGAGAAAACGAGTCATTTCTGATGCAACTTTGGGCATAAGGTACTGTTTGGATTTGGGTGCTGCTTTGGCTGAGATGCAAGCCAAAATCTACGCATCTCGCTTTCTCAACTACTGTCTTGCAGGGACCTACAGGGTGGTAGCCATTAAGCTCAAAAAGCACTTAAAAGATTATACGGGTTATCAAATAGTCTTGAGATAAAGTTAAGCACCAAATTTGTTTTTGCCTTCCATTACTGATAAGCAACGGAGAAGAGATTACTGCTGATATTACATTAAAGTAGAAAGTAAAAGACACAAAAGTACCTAGTTATTTTCATTTTTGTTGTATAGATCCTTATACTGACATACTGGCACTCTAAATTATTTTTTGAAAGTCATGCTAATCACTAAAATACTAAATTAACATATGAACCACATATAAAAATATGAAAGTGGAAATTATGTGTTTTAAAAAAATTTTTTTATGTATTTGGTACAGGGTCTACAGGGTCTGCAGGATCTCACTACACAGATTGGGCTCACAGTGATCCTCCTGTTTTCATCCTCCCCCCGGCCCCTGCGGCTGCCTAAGTAGGTGCTTTAGTATACTGAGGTATTTGGCCAGCCCTCAGTGTTTTGTTTATTCATAACACTTTGTACTTAGCTTTGAATTATATTGTGTATTTGATAATGTATTAGACCTTAGAGTTTGGGGTGATACATTTAATTCTTATGAAATATACCACTCCACTAAGGTACCAAGTTTGGCATACATGATGATATGAATAAAGTTAGTATTATATAGGCTTAACTACATGGGTGGTATCTAGCCATACTATCAATTTTACTGATGAAAGATTTATATATACTGACTAGCAAAAATGAATGTAGCTGGCATTTGAGTGGGCTGAAAACAAAAAGTTTAATTATTAATAAGGCACCAAAGTACACTTAACCTGACTACATAGTAATAGTTGTAATTTATTTTGCGCTTCTTATGTTCAAGGCATTTGATGTACATTCTATAGTCCTCATTACAACCTTGAAAGTAGGTGCCACTAATCTCACTTGATAGATACAGAAACTAAGGCTCATAAATGTTAAGAGAAATAGTCCTGGGGCCATATGTAATGCACTGTTTGGTCTCACTGTGCAGCTCAGGCTCGTGGTGATCCTTCTGTTTTCAGCCTCCCCAGTGCTGGGATTGCAGCCATGCGCCACAACGCCCACACTCAGTCACTGGCTCAGAGGGCGCGGGGGCAGGGCCAGGGCCGGTAGCTCATATGGTGCCTGGGATTGAAGCCCAGCCCCTGCACTTGACTAAGCAGGCGCTTAGTCTGTTGAACTATCTCACTGGCCCTAAGGCACTGTTAAGAGGCCAAGCCTAAAACTGAATTCAAGACTACAAGACTACTGCTATTTTATTTTTAGTACATATCCATAATAAACTTGTGGCTATCTAAATGTATGGTATATTATAACTACAAAATATTTGTAGCCTTCTTTCAAAGAAACTAAGGTCAAGTTATCCTCCAAGTAATAGTTATCATAAGTAACAAATTAATATTTTTTGCCAATACTCAGTCATTTATTTTGAGTTCTCCAAAACAGGTAAAATGGCTGGCTGCATTTTTAAAAATACATGTAAATTGTTCCAAAATTCTATATTTCCTATACTCTGGTAAAATCTTCTTGGTAAATTATGTAACTAAGAATCTATCAAAACATACTGAAAAAATAATGTATTGAATTAGAGTAGACGTACTCTGATTTATATATATTTGTTTACATATTTTCTCAATACATAATGGCAGAATGATAAGGGATTATAAATTACCATGTAGTTCCATTTGAATAAATTTAGCAATAGAAAACAAGTTTTTATTTTTGCTTTTCAGAGTCCAAATAAAGACAGATTACTGTAATTCATTTTAGAATACTCACTAGAAAATAATTTGCATTTCTTTAAACCTAGTACTTGCTAACATTGTAGAAACCATTCAGAAATGAAAAAGAAACTTTTAAATCCATTTATAGGTCGAGTGTTTCATCCCCCCCCCCCCCAAAAAAAAACCAAAGTGATAATGGATTTTTATTTTAAAGATATTCTTCAGAATGTAAAGATTTCAAGGGCATTTTGAGAAGTGATAAATAATTACTAGTAAGGCAGTAGATACAATCTGAGAGCCTGGGAAGTGATAAGCATTTATTATCAAATAACAGTAATTCTGCTTGCTTTTAACCTTTTCCCTTTTTTAAAAAAGTTATGTGCGCATTTAAAATAAAACCAACAGTATACTCCCTAAAACAAACTTGGTTTAAAACTTCTGCACAAGTTCATGTCTCCAGGAAAATATTGTAAGAACTGTTAGTCATAAGTGAACAAATCTTTTCCTGAAAACAATCTAAGAATGTTTTTAAGAATTTGAGTATTAGCCATTAGGAAGCATTTTTTAATTTAATTTAAAATTTTTTCCCCTGTATTTTAGAGAAAGGTCTACAGGGTGTTTAGGGTCTCGCTACTAGATCAGACTTGTAGTGATCCACCTGTTTACAGTCTCCCAAGAGCTGGGATTACAGGTGTGCGCCACCATGCGCAGTCTCAGCACACCCCTGAGGCAGGCCCAGGGATTGAACCCCTGGCCCCTGCGCCTGCTTGCCGGCATTTTACTCTGCTGAGCTATTTGGCCAGCCCTAGCCTTATACCACATAGTGATCCCTGATTCAGGGATCACTATTTTTTTTTTTTTTTTTTAAAACAGTATCAGGGATTGAACTCAGGACCTTGCACTTACCAGGCAAGTGCTTATTCTACTGAGCTATCTTCCCAGCACTCATTTTTTAAAAAAATGTATTTGGTCGCTGCAGGGTTTCATTACACAGTTTGGACTTGTGGTTATTCTCCTGCTTTCAGCCTCCCCAGTGCTGGGATTACAGGTGCGCGCCACCATGCTCGGACTCTGGCTGGCTAGGCCTGCTCTGGGAGCAGGGCTGGCACAGCATGTAGTGCCGTGGATCAAACCGCAGTCCCTGTGCTTCTAAGCAAGTGCTTTAATCCACTGAGCTATCCTGCCAGCCCAGGATGCATTTTTAAACTGTGTTTGTATGTAAACAGTTCTACATGTAGAAAACGGAAGGTGCTATCACACTAGTGACGGCATTTCCACCAAGTAGCATCTCCAACATTTAAGAAATGAAATTTCTGAAAATACAGTCCTCAAAGCCAATGTTTTTAAGCCTGTTACATTTTCAAACCCTAATCCAACAAAATAATTTTAAAGTCTTTCACAACTTCAAAATAGTTAAATACAACAACAAAACTTGGAGGTTTGAGGGGAAAGAGAAGGTTTATAAACAAAATTTTCATCTATAGTGTAAAACACAACACAAAACATCTACCACTGCCAAAAGATGAATCACAAAACTGGTATTTCAAGGTCAAGCCATTAACATGTTGCTCAGACAGCTACAACTACAGATGAAATGCGTCATTTTTAAGTTATTTTCCCACATTATCTTTATTACTGACCACTCACAGCACTCAGGACACTAAAACATCACAACATGCACTGTTGCTTACTAGGCAGACATTCGTGTGTGAGTTTAGCTGTGCTGGGTTTCTATCACAACAGGCTGTACTCACCTTATGTTCCTTATACTTATCCATCACTTTCTATAAGAACTAAAGACCCTAAATCATAAATTTCAGCCATAAGAATTAAGAGTAGAAAGTAAACTGAAAAAAATCTTTCAAAATTACAATGGAAGTTGTCAGTGAAAGTTCACCTAGTCAGCTGGAGGAGCAATGTTTCCATTTCTGTGCACCAAGAGGGCATATATAGTAGCTGAAAAGCACCCTTGTTTGAAATTTCAGTAGTGCTTAGAGTAAAAATAATATAAAAATGTTTATGGGATTTCAGAAATGTGGCATAAATTCTAAATCTTAAAAAAAAAGAGCACCAATGACTTAAGGAAATTCAAGCTACAGAAAAAGTGAAGGGCTCGTGCCTTTGTGTGACTGCACTGGGTAACTAACATGACCAGCTGACTGTACTTGGAGGCTAGATGGTTCTGCTTTTAATGGGGCAAACTGGTTGCCTTCTTGTTACCATCAACAAATCATGTGCACCATTTTCTACTTATGAGGGAGAGAAAAACAATATACTCTCCATAACTTAATTTATCTGTAAGATCCAAAATGTATTTTCTACTTCTGCCTATACTGGAGATTGAAACCACATACTTCACATTGAACTACATCCTCAGACCTTTTTATTGAGATATGATTTTGCTAAGTTGCTAAATTGCCTAGACTGGACATCACATTAAATGGGGGAAAACTGAAGCTTTTCCTTTAAAGTCACAAACAAGACAAGGATGACCACTATCACCACTCTTGTTTAACATACTACTGGAAACTTTAGAAAAATCAGGTAAGAAAAGGTGTATGAACAGGAAAGAAAGAAGTCAAAGTATTCTAATTTTCAGATGATATAATCCTCTACATAGAAAACCCAAAAAATTCAAGCAAAAGACTTCTAGAATTAACTAAATTCAGTAAATGTAGCAAGATATAAAATCAATAACATTCCTGAAATGACAATATTTAATACAAAAAATTCTGTTCTTAAATATTTGCATTATTCTTTGGTTTAAAGCAGAATTCTAAAAATCTATTTCAAATAAATTGTGGAAGAATATAAATTATTTAACTGACAACATAATATATGTAAATTCCATCAATTTTTATTATGAATTACACAAGTATTAGTGCTATGGGCTTGACAATAAGTCTTTTAGCAAAGAAAAGTCTTACAGCAGGAAAAAGAAGGCAGAAATGACTTTTTCATCACATCATATCCTGGCTGTGATCCACTTGATGTTTATCCAGGGTGATGAGATTGTTGAATCATAAGTTGTTCCACTGATGCCATGTTCAGGAAGAGAAATTGCTCTCTGAGACCTTCAAATAGAAATCTGGGACAGCCATAGTCAAAACTATTAATAGCAAGGTGCCATGCAGGTGTTTCACAGAAGAAGAAAAAAAAGTTTAGAAATAAATTTCTTGTGGTAATACAACTGATGTTAACACCCTGGATATGTAGCATGCATGTGGCTACATGCTCTACAAAAATGATTTCAGTTATTTTAATGTTGGTAACATAATGAGAATGAGTTACCATGGACATACATTTGGCAAGTCAACTTTTAAGAGAAGCTAGAAAGGTTATGCAAAGGTTTCATAAAAACATGAGAAAAGCTTACCCCAAAATGTTTTAAAATGGGACCACAAAGTCCTGAGAAACATGCAGAAGTGACTGAATTTCTAACTAGGAACCAAGAAATACTGTACTGTATGCTCTGTCCTTAGCATTATGCTTCAAACTAGTAAACATTGTGTGTTCATGAAGCTTCTATAGTTCAGTTGGAGAGACATACAAGGAACTGGCCAATTACATACATTAGATTCATGCTGTTTGGAGAGAACTGGAGAATCTTTAAGTGGACATACCAGCAAGTTTACCTAGAGGAGATGACATCTGTTCTAAGTTGGAAAGATGAGAGGTAGGTTGACAAAGAGAATGTATCATGGAGTACAGTTGTTTCAGAGGACCTTAAAGTCGTGATAAAAAAGCATTAACAAAACAGTGCTTATTTTCTAGAATGACCTGTTGCCAGGTTTTATTTTCAAAATAGCTAATACATAAGAAATTCAAAGTAGTATTGTATAAGTTTTTGAAGTTCCAAGATACCACTACTATTCGGAAAATACTATGAAAAATCTACGAACTATAAATGTACAGAGGGCAACAGTACAGGGGCAATTGCTAGGTTAAATGTCATTAGACACAAATGTAAGACAGCATTTAGTGAAGGGAGGATGAAATGGCAGAAGTCTTGATGACCATGGCAATACATTTTCATCTTTAGACTGTTAAAGTACTTATGTGCAAAACAGATTTTCTCCGCACCCCCAAAATGAGCAACAAGGAAGAGTCTAGATATTTTCTACCACCATAAACACCATGTTTTGGCTTCCCTGGAAAACTTCTTGATTTCTGAATAAAGCCACTGAGCTTGCAGAAGACACAAATCCTTTAATTCTAACATCTGTAATTCTCTGATTCAGATATACACAGGCAAACAACTAGGGATGAACAACAATAGCATTCTTTTAATGAGAACCAGTAATAGTAGTAATGCTTATATATGTAGGTACTATTATTCTCATTATCTAGGCAAAAGGAAAATGAAAGCTTAGAGAAAACCAGTAGGAGATTTAGGTTTCACTTTCAGGCACGGAGCTCCTGAATTTATGAGATTAATCATCAGGGTGTGTCACATGCTGCTTCTCTTACTAAACATTAAGTAGCAATAGTCCCTGTACACTTACAGTTCTTAGATTTTTCACAGTTTTTTTCAGAATAGTAGTGGTATCTTGGAACTTCAAAAACTTATACAACTCTACCTTGAATTTCTTATGTATTAGCTATTTTGAAAACAAAACCTGGCAACAGGCCATTCAATTTAGGATAAGGAGTGACATTTCTTTCATGCACAGACAACAATTAGAAAATCAAATAAAGGTCTTTCATAATTCAAAATAACTTTCCAAAAATACATGGATTGTTACATGGTTCTTGAAAACTGATTTCTGATGTTATAAAACAGCAATAAGAGAGTGTCCTCATCTGTGTTAGTGTTGTAGAATTTACAACATCGTTTTTAATAGCACAATAAAGGAAATTTCTCATTAGTGGCAGTGTAGCATATGTAAGGAACAGCTTCTCTTGCATGCTTAAGTGTAACTACATAAAATGTTAAACATCTACATGCTCAAAAATACACAAATGTTTTTTTGTATTTATCCCACTAGAGTGTGTTTATTTCTTTACAAGTATTTGGAACTGGATCTCACTACCCAGTTTGGACTCATAGTGATCCTCCTGTTTTCAGCCTCCCCAGCACTGGGATTACAGGCCTGCGCCACTATACCGCACCAACATCCAAACCACACACCCACACCACACCCAAACTTACTGGATGGCCCAGTGTGCCCACGGGAAGGACCAGTGCAGCATGTCATGCTGAGAATCGAACTCTGGTTCCTGCACTTGCTTAAGCAGGTGCTTAGTTTACTGAGCTATCTTGCTGGCCCTACAGGGTATTTAAATTACTTCATCAAAGTAAAAAATGGAGACTAGCAAGTTCACAATCTTGTCGTGTTGCAGGCTATAACCTTTCCCAAGCTGCGGCTACCCAGATGTTGTGACTCAGCCCAGAACCTGCCCCCACCTCCCAGTCACCAAAGCAAGCTAATATGTGAGGAAGAAACATATCTGCAGACCTGTGCCCAGCTCTTAAAGTAATCATTTTAACAGGGTGTCACACTGGTAAAGAATTAAAGGTTGTCTTCACTTACAAATTCCACTTAAATTACCCATCATTTCTAATATCTACTAAACGACATAGTGTCTTTTCTGCAAATTGATTTCACTGTATGCAGTTAAGCTGTTCTGCTACTCAAGACTTTCAGCCTGAAAAGGCCATCTCTGTGCCATAATCAAGAATGTACAATCACATTCCCATTGTAGAAACTCAGTCCAAACTAAACATCAAGAAACATTATCATTTATGCAAAATGACAGTAAGAAAGGCAGTTAATACCTCTGTCAAGTATGTGCTAAGATGCAGCTTCTGTGCAGTTCTTCAAACCTAACAGCACAGAATATGGTGCAGATTTCTTCAGTTATCAAACACAACTCTGCTGCCTATGCCTACAGGTACAAGAATGAGCGCCTCCCACCCTTTATGCACCTGTGTCAGCTTTCAATCTCTTCCCTAAATTTGGATCTCTGAACATCTTTCCACTGGTGCTTTTTTGGATTGAGGTTTTATACCCTTAAAATATAGGCAGCTGGACTGAGATTCCCTGCATGCACTTCTTCAGTATTCATTTCAAATCTCAGGGCCTCCAAAGTGTCTTAATCATTCGGGCCCATAACTTTATTGACTCTGTTCAAAGCATCAACTCGCCTTTCTCAAAGCATATACTGGAGATTCAATTAAAACATTTGAATGAGAGAAATCATTCCTAAAATTTATCTGGAACCAGAAAAGACCTAGAATAGCAAAGGCAATTCTGGGCAATAAAGCCAAGGCAGGAGGCATTACAATTACTGACTTGAAATTATACTAAAAGGCTACTGTGATAAAATCAGCATGGTACTGGCAACAAAATAGACCTGAGGATCAATGGAATAGATTAGAAGACACTTAAGCCCCTACGAACACACT
>NW_004524761.1:2101841-2103036 GCF_000260255.1 Octodon degus | reverse complement strand
AGAATTTATAAAGAACTAAAAAACACTAGGGCCCCAAAATTTAAAGACCCAATCCAGAAATGGGCACCTGAGATTAACACACGCTTCTCAGAGGAAGAAATTAAAGAAGCGAATAAATATATGAAAAATTCTCCACATCACTAGACATCCACGAAATGCAAATTAAAAGTCAAAATGGATTAAAGATCTAAACATTAAAGCAGTGAGATATCTTCTCACTCCAGAAAGAATGACTATCATAAAGAAATCACCCAACAACAAATGTTGGAGAGGCTGTGGGGAAAAAGGAACCCTTCTCCACTGCTGGTGGGAATGTAGACTAGTGCAACCGTTATGGAAATCAGTAGGGACACTACTTAGAAAAGTTGGACTGGAATAACCATTTAAACCAGCTATTCCTCTACTGGAAAATTTCCCAGAGGATCTAAAAACATCATATCATAGTGATATATGTGTGCCTATGATTATAGCAGCACAATTTGTGATAGCCAAATCTTGGAAACAACCAAGATGCCCATCACCTGAGGAATGGTTGAAAAAGATGTGGTACTTTTACACAATGGAGTATTACTCAGCTATTAATAATGATAAACTCCAAGCCTTTATATTGAAGTGGATGCCACTTGAACATATACTCATAAGTGAAATAAACCAGACACACATGTGTAAATATTGTGTAGTTTCCCTAGTTTAAGAACTCAAAAGAAGAAATACAAATAGAAAGGTATAATACAAGTAAAGGGGAAACAGGGTCTCGAGGACTAACTAATCAAGAGAGGGAGAAGAGAAGAGTTAGGAAACATGACAATGTCAAGACATACAGTTATATGTAGAAGATGGGCAAGGCAATGATCCTGAGAATCTCCAGAATATTTTTTGAATCTAGCAGTTAATTGGAAAGATTCTCACCCTGACTAACTATATATACTGATACTTGTGAAATAAGCAACTGCAGTGCAGACGGTAATCTGTAATAGTAGTTTCATGCTTGGAGTGCCTGTCATTCTGGTCTTCTGAATATGGGCTGCTTGTCATGACATGTCAGTTGCTGCTATGAAGTCTCTTGGGTAGATGGTTGTTCAAAAAGAAGGGGGTGGTGAATGAAAGCAAGAGACAGGGAAAGGAATATTGTGGGACTGTCCTGCTTCAAGGTTGTATATGGTGAGATTTTTGGACTTATGTGTAAACATAAGAA
>NW_004524761.1:2084140-2101741 GCF_000260255.1 Octodon degus | reverse complement strand
GAGACAGGAAAAGGAATATTGTGGGACTGTCCTGCTTCAAGGTTGTATATGGTGAGATTTTTGGACTTATGTGCAAACATGAGAAGTATATAATTCTTTATGTTTTTTTTTAATATATATTCTAATTTTTAAATGTTTTTATCATATTCTGTAGGGACATAAAGTTCAACATATCAATACTTGATGAAAAATACCTGTTCCATAGTATGCCTAAGATGTTCGATATGCAGACAGTGAGGTTAAGCTTAACAGCCTAAGTTGTTTGATAATAACAATAAGCTTGCCTTCTGGATGGTTAACAACCTAAGTTTGCAGACCAAAATTAGAGAAAAAGAAGGGCTGCAAGGAAAGACAACATTTTGACCCTAACCTTCTAAGGTCAGTTAAGACTCAGGATATATGAGAACTTGTACTGTAACATCATGTAACTCGGTAGTGTCCCAAATTTTCTGATCAAGGAGATTATGGGGCCAAAGAGGAAAGTGATCAATGATGTAGACTGTGCCTAAGGAGAGTCACATGGAAAGAAAACATTCTCTCAGGCTTTCACAGAGAGCACATTGGCCAAGCAAGGGCCGTGACTCATCCACATGGTTGACACTGAGAAAGGTTCTACAATCTGAGGTACAGGATCTCAAGATAAATCCTGAGGGGATTTCACTGACCTTATCAGACCCAAAAGCTACAACTCTTGTTGCATATGTCCTGCTCTACCTTGGTCTTAACCATCCAGTGGAAAAGTGTAAAAACGAAGTATAAGAAGTAAAGCCATGGTGTTATGTTGAGTTGTGGGGGACTCGGTCAATATCTGACATTGCCAGTTAAACAGAAGACCCAATGCTATTATGGGATACTGGACTCTTTTAGAATATTTTGCTGAGTTTACACACCTATAATATTGAAATAATGGAACTTAACAAAAAAAGGGGATACAGATGAATGTCCATTTTGTATCTGTGTATTCGAAGTGGTTAGGATAGATATATAGTTACATTCTGTTAATGAAGAGAATGATTTGTTCTAGTGGTGTTTGTAGAAAGGATATCAAGTCAGCATCTTGTACAGCAACTGACCACTAAGAAGAATGTATGCAGTGTGTTAGTTATTGAAACTGTCCTAGCGATTTGATTTGAAACTGTCCCATTGCTATTTGTTTATCAATAAAATTATGAAAAAAAAATATTTGAATGACTCATGGTAGAACTACTGAAAATGTCCACAGAAACTGTAGCACTTGATGAATAACTAAGAGTCATTGTGTTTATAAGGTGCTGTTAATTTTATGTTTAGAAACTGATTTAATGATCAAACTTGATAGTTAATTACTTATTGGTTTCATAATTTACTTGGAAGTCTGCCCATTTTTCTGAAATTTATTTCTAACCCCAGAATTAACACTTACAGTGATATGGTAGCCCTTTATGGATACACACAAAATAGAAAAAAAAAAGGCCCATGGAGATAGCTCCGAGGCACAGCACCTGCTTGATAAGTACAAGGTGCTGAGTTCAATTCCCACTACCCACCACCACCCACCCACCACAAAAAAAGAACGGATGTGCCCTTTCTCAACTGAAGTCACACAGTGTCATGCTGCCTTACTTCAGGTTTTCTCACACTGTAAACAAGTGTGCTTTGTGGTACATTTTAGTACAACAGGATTTGCAGTTTTGTGCAGTTTTCAGTTGGTGATGTTTCTATTTAAAATACTCCCCATGCAGAGTGCTAAAATACCTTGTGGTGTCCTAAAGCACAAGAAAGCTATCATGTACTGCAAGGAGAAAGTACAAATGTCAGATAAACTTTGATCAGGCATGATTCATAGTGGTGTCAGCTATAAGTTAAATGTTAATGAATCAATGGTATGCAGAATGAGAAATAAGGTGTCTTTAAACAGACATATAAAACATAGCATATATGTAATATATATTTATAAATATGTAAATATATATATTTAAAAAGTAAAAACAACACCAAAAGCAAAAATAACAGAAAGAAAGACAGAAGCAGAATAACAAACAATACATATGGTACAAAATTTCAAATCAAGAATAAAAATTTAATAATGGTTATTGTATTACATATCTTCATCATCAAATCTGTTGCTCAGATTAACAGATACAGGTATGCAAGATTGGTTAGATAATTAAAACATTAACTCTTACTTTCAACAAACCTTAATTTTTTTCTTGTCCTTTTTACTTTCCATTTGTTATGTTATTTATTTTTAATGTATTTAGTACAGGGTCTACAGGGCCTCACTACACAGATCATACTCATAGTGATCCTTCTGTTTTCAGTCTCCCAAATGCTGGGATTACAGGCATGTGCCACCACACCCACTCTCAACTTTTCATTAAAAAAAATACTTTAAAGAGAGTATACTAATTGATAAGGCATTAAAAATCATACAAACTTAGAAGATGAGAGGTATTCAACTGTGGTTTTTGTAGGGCACTTTGTGTCTCTGATGTAGTTGCTCAGATTAGATATTAGCATACAGAGTTAGTCAAAGTGAAAATTTTAAAGATTAACTACTATGTTCAAAAACTGATGGAAATTAGTACTACAATCATCTCAGCTATTCTGAATGTATACTTGCATGTTTTTTCCCCCTTACTTCTCTTCTTACCTTTTCTCCTTTCCCTCTTCTTCATTGTTTCTTTATTTATTTATTTGAAAGTGGGGATCAAACAAGACCTTGTGCTTGCCAGGCAGGTGCTTATGTGGCTGAGCTATCTCCCTGGCCCCTCATTCTTTATTTCTTACATTCAGTTTCTTTCCATTTTACTATAGCTATTATTCCTTTTAGATTTTATTTATTCTTTGAGATTCTTACACTAGGGAGGCAATACGATATTTACACATGTGGGTCTGATTTATTCCACTTATGAGTATAGCCTTTAGTTGTATTCATTTACCTACAAAGGCCTGAAGTTTATCTTTCTTTATAGCTGAGTAATAATTGTGTAAAAATACCTTATCTTTTTTATCCATTCCTCAGGTGATGGGCATTTTGGTTGTTTCCAAGATTTGGCTATGATAAATTGTGCTGCTATAATGATGGGTGCACTATATCACTGTGGTATGATGTTTTCAGGTCTTTTGGAAAAATACCCTGAAGGGGGATAGCTGGGTTGAATGGGACTTCCAATCCTAGTTTTTGAGGAGTCTCCACACAGATTTTCATGGCTATCTATTGATAGGTTGATAAAATGTTGCCATCAGCGGCTCTGTATTTCCTACAGGACCAGTGGTTCACTATTTGTTAATTCAGTAGTCATTGAAATTTTTAGGAAATAATTACCATGATAATGAAAATCAACCCATCAATCAATCTACCTGTCTCCAACAATGAAAAGGATGATGTAGCTCAAGGATTGGCAAGCTCTTCCAGTAAAGGGCCAGACAGTATGTTAGGCTTTGTGAGTGCTATGTCACACACCTATTTTACTTACTTGATTTCACAACATTTTAAAAAATGTAAAATCATTCTTAGCTTAGAGGGTTTGCAAGGGCCATTACTTACAAATTCCTGGCACACATTTGAATGCATTACTCCATGAAGAATCTCTATAAATATTAGGTGAAAAAAAATCAGGTGCACGTGTTTCATGCACCCTAAAATAAAAATAAACAAGACTTATGGGTAAAATGATTTCATTCTTTTTAGAATTTATGAAGATAGAAAAATAAAAATGTCTAAAGATATTTACCAAAATATTAGAAGAGTTAATAAAATACTAAGAAGGGAATTTGACTTCTGGGTGATCATTGTACTTAATCTTTATAATCTCTTTTTACGGAGGAAGAAGACAGCAAACTTATCTCCAAAAGAAAACTTGGACTCAGGTACTGCACTTGCCCTTATTTAAGTGCCCTCCCATCTCTATGGATCCATATATTTGTGCTTACACTCACTCTTTATTCAATGCAGATGTTTGTATACAAGTACATTTTAGAATGTTATTTTTTGTTTAAAAGTATGTAAAGGATTCAATTTAAAAAAAAAAAAATATATATATATATAAAGTGAATGGGTCTTACTGTATTTATAAACATTTTCCCCAAAAGTGCTCACTGATCATTTTTGAGAGATATCTGGTCAATTTTCTCTCCATGCATGGCCACATATCACAATTTTATGCAAGTTTGTAATTGTTGAATAATGTAGGGTAAAACAAGTAGAGGGTAAGTGGAAGAAAAGGCCTTTTACACCAGTTTTTAAGCTCTAATACAGTGAAGGAAAGGCTAGGATGGGGAAATGTCTGCCCTCGTCATGGTACTGACACAGGTCTATCAGGAATAATTTTACTTGAGGATGTGACACTTCAGCTGGATGGATTTTAGATGATGAGGTGGAAAAAGGAGACAGTTGGAGGTAGAGTGAACTACACAGAACAATATTATGCAAAATACCGGGGCAAAAGGAAGAAGTAAGAATGGTTTAGAAAGAGCCTCTAATAAAAAGCTTATTAAATCACAAAAGACTTTATAAGCCACAGTAAACCATTCAACTGTCCTGAGGGTACTAAGGACTGTGGAGTGTTAACACAGGAATGATATGAACATATTTGTATGTTTGCAAAATACAGTACAGACTGAAGATGGCCAAGGTGTCTATAGTCAAGATGATGCTTCAGTAATCCAGCTTTTTAGTTACGGTAGTCTGCCTGAACTAAGGTAGGAGCAATTAAGTTGTGATCTAGAGGAACAGCTCAATGGTAGAGGGCTTGCATCCCATGTGAAGTCCCAGGTTTGATGAATACCCAGAATGCAAAAATAAAAGTAAAGAAATGGGAAAAATATTTTGTCAAACCTATGAATGAAACACAGGTTTAGGGCTGATAAGAATAGATCTGAGCTGGAGCTACAGAAGATATGGGTGTCCAATACACAGGGCCAAAGAAACTTAAGATCACTCAGGAAAAGGAAGAGAAACTTACAAAGAGGTCAGAGAAGTATGAAAAGAAATTTAGAAACAGAATTGTACCATAAAAATCATATTAAAAAGCCTTTACAAACAGGATTGTGGTATTTTGCAAAGGGCTGGTGCAGAGCAGGTCATTGTTAAGTATCCACTGAATTTCTCCAACGTCAATTAATTGCCACATCATACCTTCCAAATGATTCTTACATCTATCCTTTTACTTCTTTCTGTCACCATTCTAGTTCATACTTTTACTACTTGACAGACCTTTGGCAATGGTTCCTGTAACTACTTTTGTATGTAATCTTTCTTATAAAGCTCTTTCTTCTCACCAAATAAAACAATATATAATGCATCCAAAACATAAGTGCCAGAGTAACGTTCTAAGGCACAGCACTGAGCACATCAACCCTGGCTCAAAAACATAATAAATCTCCATTGCCCTCAATAAAATCCAAGCCTTTACTGCAGCCTCAGCTTCTGTGACCCACAATCCCTGCCACCACCCACCAGAGCCTGCAGGAGCCTGCAGCTTAGACCTATGGGCCTGAAGGTCTGGGTAGGGTGGCCCTTGCCCCAGAAGAAGGGGCAGCATTAAGGGCAACTTCAGAACCCCATTCAGCACTGTAGCACCAGGAAGAAGTAAAGCACCCCAGAAGCTTAAAAAAATAAATAAAATCCAAGCCTTTAGTCTAATATTCAAAACTTCCCTTATTTGGCCCCAAAGCACAGGTCCATCCATACTGCCTACAATTTAAACACCCAGCTTTGCAAAAATTACCAACCCCCTCTCAAACACATTCAAAAGAGTAAAGATTTAAATTATTTAAATTTAAATTATTAAAGACTTAAAAATGATAAAGAATCATTTTTTTTAAAGAAAAGGTCCAAGGTTCTACTTATTCTACCAAAACAAACAATATCTGACAGAGCAAACTGTCATAAAATAGTTCCTTTGTTATGTTGTTGTATGAAATACATGGCTGACTGAAGAAATGGAAAAGACAAAGATTTTCTCTTGAAAGGTTCCACCCTCTAATAATTTTGTAGAAGCGGTCCATCCAATTGGAAGATAGTAGTTTATACACACTGTGCTAAACTAACAACTGCCACACTTTCCCAGCTATACCACATGTTTTATTAGGAAATACTGTCAGTAAAAAGTCATTTTAGATTTGTAGACCAATTTTAATTCAAACAGAGAGAGAAGTCTCTAACAAACTAAGAAATGTGTTGAAGATGTCCTTACAGATAAAGGAGAATCTGTCGTGTACTTTTAGGCATAGCTAAGTTCCTTTTAACATTCCCATTACTTTAGCTTGGGGATTTTTTGGGGGGTGGGAGAAGGGTAGTTTTTTTATGACTTTTCACAACCACACACATACTCATACACAATGCAGTGAAATGATAAATGCTCAGCAACAACGATACCCTTTTCTAACTGCTTTCCTTGGTTCACTATGGGTGAACCACGGCAAGTGGTTTTAATGTGATTGTATGATTATCAGAAGACTGCTGTTCACTAATTTCTATATTACAGATAACATTTATAAAAAGCCTTCTGTCTGAAATTTTATCACTGGACATATAGTTCAGTTATATCTCAGGTTTCTTGGCTTACAGAGAAACACCATGAACTCTACTCTTCCCCAATCAAAATGTATTATGTTCTCATATAGGGCAAAACATTTTCATCCATAAATTCCAATTGTTCTACTTTTTTTTTTTTTAACATGCAGGGGTTTTCAGCCACAAAATATTAGTATCTAAATATGACAGAGTATCTCTGTAATGGCTGGAGCTATATGTTACACCAATGATTTACAGGTCTTTAGAAGCATTTGCAGGGATGCTTCACCAAGACACAGATCTCCAATCCTCCAGATTCTTAGTAATCATGTATGTACACTCTGGGATTCTGACTTGGTGATTAGTTATAGAATCCATTTCTTTTTTTCCTTTTGTGGCTGGCTCAGTCCACCCTGGGAGTGGGGCTGCTGCTTCATGTGGTGCCAAAGATCCAACTGTGGTCCCTATGTACTTGCCTAAGCTTGCCTAAGTAGATGCTTGAGATGACCGAGCTATCTCGCCGGCCCCTAGGTTCCATGTTTTATATGTCATAGACTTTGTAGCATTTAGAGGTAGGCAAAACATAGTTTACATGTGACATACTTGGGGCAGACAACTAGTGATTTGTTTGCTATTTTTGTCACTGCTAAATGGTTATACCAAATGAAGATCAGTGTCGTGAGTGTGTGTGTGTGTGTGTGTGTGTGTGTGTGTGTTTGGGGGTATCAGGAATTGAACTCAACACCTCACATGTAAGATCAGCACCTTGATTTATGATTTTAACTTCGTAAATTGTCATGGATGTTGGAGATTACTAATTTCTTAGAATTGTTTATATATCACTTACCCTGATTTGTAGTCCATTGCTATAATTTTGAATAAATCCATTATATGAAATAGCAAAAGCTAAACCTAGCTTTAAAATATATTTCATCCATCTTTTTCTTTCAGAGATCAATACTTCTGTCATATTCTCAAGGGGTTTATGTCCCAAGAGAGCTGAAGAAAGATTGAGGAAGCATAAATTAAGGGTCTCTGAGGAACACTGTATACTCTTATTTTTGTATTTTAGAAGACAAAAGGACTACTTAACATTAAATCCCTTTCCATTTCCAGCTAACAACTGCAATAATTTTGTTTTCACTAATGAGAGATTTAAGTGATCTTATAAATGAAAAAAAAGATACTAACTTAATAAGTCTCTTTTTTACTGAAAGAAAACTTACTGATTATGTTTTAATAATCTGCTTTATCGTGCAGTGTAACTCTACCCTAAAAGACTTTCTTTCAGATGTTGGAAAAATTATTTTAAAGGAAAATGAACTATAATGCAATTTACCATAGCCACATGTTATTTGGTGATGGTTTTAAGTATATAAGGTTTTACTGTTAAAAAGTCAATTTTTATAAAATTTAAAAGAAATTTTAATGCAGATAAAATTCTAAACTTCACATAATTTGCAAACAAACACTGTATCAGTGTATAAAAATCTCCCAGTTAATTTGATTCTCTTAACACTGCTCTAAGCATATTTCCTAACAATATTTAAGATTATTTCTTGAGTAATTAAGATATTTAAGAAGATTATTTCTTGAATAATTTTTCAGTAAAATGTTTGACAGAGTTCTGTCAGCCTCCACTTTTTACACAGAGATGATACTCAGTTGACTCAGGTGGCTAAAAGGCCAAACTAATGCTTTGGGTGTAATAAGTCTTTAGAGATGACAATGAGATCTTTTCTTTGTTTCTCAGGTACTGAGCTGATTGAATTACAAAAGAAGAAAACAATCTTCAGCGTATTAGTATCACATAACACTTGCCCCATAACACTGCTGACTAATAATTTAAATATCTGAAAAGCCTGTAAAGTTCAGAGAAACTCCCAAATATGATATCAAATACATCAAACAGGACAAGGTAAGCCAATTTGAGAAATTCTTTGTAATTATTAAAATACTTATTATGTCAGAAGTAGTCAGATCCAATAAAACATACTAATAACTTCTAAAGCATTCCTAAAAGATCTTTTAAGCACTAAAGATCTCATAAGGCACTTAATAAATTAGTACAGTTGTGCTTTTTCCCCATATTTAAGAACAGAGGAAATGAACAAGTTAAAAGGCATTTTGCTAACCCTGACTGCAAATCACAAGCTTCATGCTGCTTGAAGCCAGCTGGCATGCAGCCCATTTACAGTAAGTTGTTTACTCCCTGCCTACCAATCCTGTCACACAAAAAAATGCCTACAGACACAGTCAGAATGTGTTTTCAAAATAGATTGGGGGCTTATAAACTTTAATACATTTCTACAGGTATTATTTTGTGTATTACTGTAAAACATTCCAACACACTTTCTATAACCTCAACATTTTAACACACATTGTTTATGTGCCATCTTAAAATATTATCAGTGAAGAAAGTTAGGGTCCTTTAATAATTTTGGTGCCTTTTAAATGTAATTTTTTAAGGTCATAATACTTAAAAATGGATTTGAACTTACTTCAGTTAAAAGTCACTTAAGTAGCTCTAAGGAAGAGACCATCCAGAGAACATGTAGAAAATAGAAAACGGGCCGTAATTAGCATGATCGGAAGAAAGACAAGGATAGTCATTCAAATGATACTTGTGAAGACCCTAGAAACCAGAGATTGGCGTTTGGACCTTGGAGAGCCTCTTCCCACCCTCACTGCCTAGTTCCTTTCAAGGAAAAGCAGGTAATAAACCTTTTCCTTAGACCAGACTTGTTACTAAGTATTTTTTAAACTGTCAGGCTATCTCATTAATATCAACCCAATCCCAGAATCAGTGAAATCCAGTATTTTAAACACATCCTGCTTCAAAGGAGTTTAAGAAACAAAAGGTTTTGTTGTTTTGTTTTGAGTACTGGGAACTGAACCTAGGGTCTCAAACATGGTGCACAGGTGCTTTATTATTGTATAATAAATAAAAATATACACACTTTTTTTTTTTGAGACCAGCTGCGTATTGCCCATGATGGCCTTGAACTTGTGACCTTTCTGCTGCAGCCTTCCTCAGTCACTAGGACTTCAGGTGTACAGTATGTGCCACCACATCTGGCTTAAAAGAATTTTCTAAGCCATGTATTTGTAGAACCAATGACCACCTAAAGAAATGAGTGATATGTTTAATAGCTTCTACAGAAAAAAAAGAAGTTCCTAAAACCATAGCAATATTGAAAGCTACTGATACTTCAAAACAGACAAAAACACAACTGCTCAAGGCTTGGCTTTTCTGATTACTTCCGTTTGAGCCAACTATTCACAGATTCTGGAAACCTACACCTTTTATAGAACCTTAAATATTTTTATGACAGCCAGTTTCTAGTATATAGTAATTTCACTTAATTCCCAAGCCCCAATGGCAGAGCGGATGACTTTATTGACAACGTTGTACATTTTAATAATTTGTTTTAGATCCTCAGAGCTAAAAATTTTATCCCTCACCTCAATCCTTTATTTTCTAGTCCATTACATGCAGTGTTTTACATTTTAGTTTCTGCAATCCTTTGCTCTCATGTTTTTACTTGTTTTATTTTTGTTGCTCATTTCTTCTTATTCCAAAAGATACAAATTTTGTATTAATTATTAAATTATTCTATACTCTTTGTCGAACATTTTTTTCCAAAAAACCTTAGTGGGAATTATCATCATATCTGTTAATTTTGCTGTTCAGAGCCCTAAAGCAAAAAATATATGCATAAAGTACTGGGAATAGTATAGGTCACAGTACATAAGTTGTACGATCCCCTTCTTTTGGGTGAATGATTTAAATTAGATTTCAATCAGTAGGTAAATAAAATTAATTTTTGTGTTTGTTTCAATAATTCATACTCCACAGGCTGGGAATTTGGCTCAGTGGTAGAATGCTTGCCTAGCAAGTTGGAAGCCCTGGGTTCGGTCCTCAGTACCAAAAACAAAAAAATAAACCTCCCCTAAAAACCAATTCAACCAAAAAAATACAATTAAAAAAAAAAACCCAAAGTCTCATTCTGGATTAGAATGGGCACTGTTGATTGGTGTCCAGAATTGGTCAATGTGGCTAAAATTGAGACACAGGTCATGCTTCCATCACGGTAAATATTTACAGTGGTGACAATGAGGCCTGTAACATTTAAAAAAAAAAAAACCCCAAAATGTGCCAGCTTCGTATTAGAAATTGCATAGTTTAAAGGCAGTATTTCAAAATGATGCTGAAGTAGAGTGGCACTTTACTCCCTTAGTTTGTTCTTTTTAAAAAAAATCTTATTTGTTTGTTTGTTTGGTACAGGGTCTCATTACGCAGCTTGGACTCACAGTGAACCTCCTGTACCAGCATCCCCCTCACTGGAATTACAAGTGTGTGCCACCACGCTTGGTTTTGGCCAGCACAGCACACCTGGGGCTCCGCATTCCAGGGTTCTGGGGTTCCTGGGCTGGTATGGCCTGTGGTACTGAGGACAGAACCCAGGTTCTTGTGCTTGCCAAGCAGGCAATTAAGACTGCCAAGCTATCTCCCCAGCCCTCCCTTAGTTAGTTCTTCAGCCAAAGGGCTACAGAAGTATCAACTATTCATTAAATATGTTGAAAGTTTTACATGTATAATGCACTGCTATGTATTTAGTACAGAAAAGCAGGCTTGTTTCTCCACACAACATTAACGAGTTTGAAAGAAGATGATGCACAAAAAAACCTAAAATTTAGTTTGATAAAGTATAATGATGACACGAATTTATTTCTTAAAAGAGGAAACATATTTTATTCTTTATAAAACTGGCACAGTAAGACAAAGCTAAAATTGGATTAAATAAGTGAAACATAATGCTAAAAATTTAAAAAGAATTTTGTAACTGAACTGGCAAAAGGCAATTTAAACTCATCATAAACTATAAATAGGGACATGGCACATTTCCTTTTTCCTCCTTTCCCTTCCTTTCCTTTCCTTTCCACACTCTTTTCCTTTTAAAATTTTGCAGAATAGTAAATCCAAAATAGCACTTATAATAAGCAACAGAAAATGTTGCACTAGTATTTTAGTTGACTTTGCTGAAAAATACATACCTTCATTATAGTTGTTAGACTTCCAGAACTAAAAGGAGCTCATAAGATGTGAAATTCTGGTTAACTGCTAAGTGAAAACCCAGAAATAAACACTTGATTTCTAATTATTGTGTACTACTGAGTAAGAAATTAACGTTTAGGGCCGGGGATATAGGTCAGTGGCACAGCGCCTGCCTGGCAAGCATGAAGTCCCAAGTTCCATTTTCAGTACCAAATAAAGAAGAAATGTATGTTCAGTAAAGCATGTCAGGATCTGGGGATATATCATTTGTTTCCATATACCCTCCCATCAGCTGTTCTACACATTCCTGACTCCAATAAATGAAATATATCTATTTCTCCAATGTTTTGCTGGCATTTTAAAATAAGGCCCTATCATTTACTACGGATAAGTAGTTTACTGCATTTATTATAGTTAAATTAACTCCTCACTAGAGTTTGTCTTAAGCATGTTCGTGAGACACTCATTAGCTTAATAAAAGAAAAATCAGAAGAGGACACAAGAAAGGAAGAAGGTGCAAGGACATCTACATTAAAAGCAAGTATTCCATAGAAATGAAGGATTTAATTCTAAAGAGGGACAACCATAATATCGCTCTGACCATGGGTCATGAATATTATAGTATCCTTTGAGTGCCTTAGTTGTTATAAGCATCTAATATTTGGTACCATTAAATATTTATAAATTTTAAGAACTATTTAAGGACATGTTTGCGTACGTAATTACATTTATTGTGGGGAACTGGTACATGTACATAACACAGCTTAAGTCTGTTTTCATCCCCTTCTTCTGCTTTCCCTCTCCCCTGAAATAATTCTAGTATATCTACAAGTTTTAGTGCATTTTCAAAAAATCATGAACACTAGAGACTAACTCTTCTCTTTGTTTTCACTCTAAATCCATTCTTCTCTGTTCCACTTAAGACAAATTTTCAAACTCTCAGAAGAAAAATCTTTTAAATATTATGCAAAACCTCAAAACAGGTAAAGTTGATGTGCTTCTTTTATATATTCAGATTTATAAATTCTAGCAAGAAACTGGGAGAATCAATGAAATTGTTAACTCAATAAAATTATTATAACAAGTTATAGACAATACTTATATCAGGCTTATTATCAAACTTTGTATGTAAGCAGTTTGAAAACCATTGTTCTACTTCATCTTCATAAAAGCAGTTACAAATTTCAAGACTATCAAATCTCCCTGCCCTTATAAAACGCTAAGCTGTAAGGCATCTCTCACCAGTTTCTCACCTGAACTATCTTTCTATCAATACAGTTTTCTCAGTGTTTCTCAAATATGCCAGGTCAAGTTACTCATCCAACAAGTGCAACACATACACTACTAAATGTTTACAAGCCTGTAAGCTAGCTTTCTGTTTATTCTATCCACTACTGGAAGCTTCCAAGGAAGATTTTATCATGTGTGTAAAACCTTGGAATCTTCCTTGACCATCTTTCAACAAATAGATTTTCCTCTTATTTCCCAAGTACTCAATCACTTCTGCTACTCATCAATAATGAAGTACTGTATTCATTTTTATTAATGGACTGTTTACATGAAAATGAACTGCAAGATACATATTATAAAACTGAGGTATAGAAAGTAAAGCCATATTTATATGCTGAGCTGTAAAAGGCTCAAGTCAACAACTTCTGACGTTGCCAGTCTTGCAGATAACCCACTACTATTATAGACCACTGGACTATATTGGATTACTCTGCTGAATTCATGCACCTACAATATATGAATGACAATGGAATACACATCTCTGACAAAAGTAAACAAAAAAGGGGATATAAATGGACCATTTTGTAGTGGAAAAAATATATCTGTATATACAAAATAGTATAAATGTACAGCTACTTTCTCTTAGTTCAATAAGAAGAAGGTTTTGAAAGAGTTTAGATAAGATATATCAGCATCTTGTACTAGGAATAACTACTACAAAGACAACAATATACAATGTATTAATTACTGTAACTGTACTACTAACCTGTTTTGAATCTCATTGCTACTTCTTTATCAATGAAATTATTAAAATAAAAAAGAATAAAAATAATTAAGTTTGGATTTAAAAACAACAAAACACATTTTTACTTCCACTACAGAGAACTCCTATACCTGAATTTCAGAAATGAACATTTGCATACAGTTTAATTTAGTATTTGTGGTTTCAGCTTATGCTGTTGAGTAATTTTTTTTTAAAAAAAGCTAGAGGCTGGCCTGACAGGTTAGTGGATTAAAGTTCCTGCTTAGGCAGGCGCAGAGGGTGGGGATTTGATTCCCAGTTTGTTGTGCTGGCCCCGCCCCCAGGGCATGCTGAGATGGTCATTGAGACTGGGAGTGGTGGCACACATCTGTAATGCCAATGCTTGGGAGGCTGAAAAACAGAAGGGTCACTAGGAGTCAGATCTGTGTAGTGAGACCCTGTGTAATGTATACATTAAATACATTAAATGATAGAGCTGCCACAAGCCCAGAAACCGTTCCTAGTCTATCTTCTCCTGCTTCCCAATTCCCTTATAGCTGTTAGACTTCCAGAACTAAAAGGAGCTCATAAGATGTGAAATTCTGGTTAACAGCTAAGTGAAAACCCAGAAATAAACACTTGATTTCTAATTATTGTGTACTACTGAATAAGAAATTAATGTTTAGGGCTGGGGATACAGGCCAGTGGCACAGTGCCTGCCTGGCAAGCACGAAGTCCCGAGTTCCATTCTTGGTACCAAATAAAGAAGAAATGTATGTTCAGTAAAGCATGTCAGGATCTGGGGATATATCATTTGTTTGCACATACCTTAATGTACTAAATACATTAAAAAAAAAACATAAAACAAAGCTAAAGTTTGACACATAGAAAAGCTACTAGATTGTAAAAGAAAAGCCACATTTTTCATACACTTGATTGAGAATTATCTAAAAATGTTCATGAGGGCTGTTTTTTTTTTTTTTTTTTTGGTGAGGTTATGAGCAGAATATACTTATTGAGACAAAGAAAGCTCCTGTCCCGAGAGAGGGACAGGAGGGGAGGCTGAGCGGGTAGTTTCCCCCCAACATGAGTTCTGATATCTACCCCTATTAGTGAAGCTATGTCTACACTGTGTACAATCCAGCTTTACAATATGTTTAAGTTATTTCTCTGTAGCTTTGTGTACCAGCAAGCTATAAGTCAAAAATCTTTGAAAATATCTGCCTTCGCAGTGTGGGTGAAACCCTCCTCCACCAACTTGGGATGCCCCCTATCAATCCATAGTACCCCCACACATCCCGCACACAGGGTAGGAATTTCTGCCGCGTTCCGGGAACCCCAGGATCCAGTCCTAGCCCTGGCCTGGTGAGTGTGTGGGAGAGCTGCCTCTAACCTCTACTCTACCTCGCCCCTCCAGGCTCAGCTCAGGCCTGGCAAACAGGCCTGGGGTGAAACCCTGCAGCTGCAATCCCTGCAGAGAGTGTAGAGGATACAACCATCCAGCTAGTGCAGGAGCAGAAAATCCTGCCAAAGGGGCACAACAGGTTCATCCCCAAGGGCAGTAGCATGAAGCTGAGCACAGCAGCCAGACCCAAGCCAGTCACAACTGGATAAACCCAAACTTTATAGATCTGCACCTGAACTTCAGTACGTGCTATGGTTATAACAGCAACAAAGATCTACAACAAAGGTCAGAAGACAGTGCTACATAAAATGACAAGAAGGAAAAAAATACAACCTCAGAACACAAGCCCACCCGTAACAAGTGCAGAGGACACTAACACAGAACAAATTGGGAATCACAGCTGAAAGCAATGAATCAATGGCTTCTGAAATAAAGAAACAGATGCAGAAAGGTATAGAAGAACTCAGATGGGAAATAAAAAAAGAAATCCCTGAATTAATAACATCTGCAGTAAAGAACCAAATGCAGAAACATAAGGAGGAAACCCAATGTCCACCCAGAACAAGTGCAGAGGACACAAGCTCAGCTCAAAAGCATTAATTAATGGCGTTGATAGTAAATAAGCAACAGCAGAAAGTTTTAGAGGAACTCAGAGCACAATTCCTTTCGGAAATAAAAAAAGAATTCTCAGAAATCATAGCATCTGAAGTAAAGAATCAACTACAGAAACATAGGGAGGAATCCCAACTGAAAAAAATAATGCAGTAAAAGAATTTATAACTGCTTCTAAAGAAGACATTGATAAAAAAAAAGAGATTAGAAAAATGAAGGATTCCTTGAATGAGCAATACAGGAAAGAAATAGATTGCATGAAGCAGAGTCAACGAGATATAGAGGAAATTAAAATCTCAATTACAAGCTTGCAAAACTATTTAAGTGAACGTGAAGACAGAGTTTCAGATCTTGAAGACGCTGGTGGAGTTAGTGAAAAAGTAAGAAAGGATCTCATAAAAAAAACTAGGATGCAGGAAAGAGTAATCCATCACCTGCAAGATGGTGCAAAAATAAACAATGTGAGACTAATAGGCATCAATGAGAGAAAAGGAGTCAATACAAATGACATTAAAAAAATATGGTCAGAAGTAATAGCAGAAAACTTCCCAAATATGAAGAAACAATCTGACATTAAGGTAACCGAAGCATACAGAACGCCAAGTAACCTCAACCCAATGAAAAACACACAGAGAAATACAATAGTCAAGATCCCAGAAATTCAGCGCAGGAATAATATACTGAAAGCCGCTAGAGAAAAGAAGCAGATCACATTCAAAAGAAAACCCATCAGAATTATGTCCGACTTCTCTTCACAAAGCATGAAGGCAAGAAGATTGTGGAGCAGAGTACTTCAAGTCCTCTATGAAAACAAATTGCAGCACAGACTACTATAACCTGCAAAACTCTCAACTTTGATGGAGAAGTGAAACACTTTCATGACAAAGCACAGCTAAAGAATTTCGTGATGACAACGCCAACCCTACACAGACTACTGAAAGATGTTCTAGAGAGGCACCAAAATGATCAGAACTCCACGAATGAGATCAGAAGCAACCAACTAAACAGGGGAAGCAACTAAACACAGGAGAAAAAGGAATAAACGACAACAGGTAAATAACATGTCAATCGTAAGTCAATACATCTCAATTTTAACCATCAATGTAAATGGACTCAATTCACAAATTAAAGAGAAATAGACTGACACAGTAGATCAGGAAACAAAGTCCAACAATATGCTGTATACAAGAAACACATTTAACTCATAAAGAAATTCACAGGCTGAAAGTCAAAGGATGGAACACAATACTACATGCCCCAGCACCTCAGAAAAAAGCAGGGTTAGCAATCCTATTATCAGACAGTCTCAACTTCAAACCAACAATGATCAAACAAAATAAAGAAGGCCACTATATACTGGTTAGGGGAAAAACTCAAGAGGAAGAGGTAACACTCATAAATATGTATGCATCAAACAAGGGAGCACACAACTATAAAAAGCAAAGCTTAAGGGACGTGAAAAATCTAATATCCAATACAACAATCTTAACAGGAGAACTTAGCACCCCGTTATCTCCAAAGATATGACAACCAGACAAAAACTTAGCAAACAAATAACAGAACTGAACCAGAGCTAGAAACAAATGGACATGGTGGACATATACAGCAAGTGCTCCACTCAAACACAGCTGAATACACATTTTTCTCAGCTGCACATGGGTCAATTTCTAAAATAGACCACATACTGGTCCATAGGTCATGCGCAAGTATGTGTAACTGTGATCTGTCACCTCACCTGACATTTTTATAACCCGCTGAACATTTCAAATGAAACATTTTATGGAATTTGATGTTAGTTAAACATTTAAAATGTACTCTTCACACTTACAATTCGCAATGTGTTCTGACTATATTAAGCAAATATTTAAGAAACATTTAGGCTGTTTTTCCATTTTTAAGTATTTAATCTGTAATAAACATATACCATGTTAACAAAAAAAAAGAACACAGAAATCATCCCATGCACATTATCTGACCACAGTGCAATGAAACTGGAAATAAATGACAAAAGAAACCAGAAAAAAACGTTAAATACATGGAAATTAAATGACACC
>NW_004524761.1:2040189-2080733 GCF_000260255.1 Octodon degus | reverse complement strand
AGATTTTTGGACTTATGTGTAAACATAAGAAGTATATAATTCTTAATGCCTATTTTTAAAATATATTCTAATTTTTAAATGTTTTTTTATCACATTCTATAGGGACTTAAATTTGAACATAGAAATACTTGATGAATAATACCTGTTCTATGTTATGCCTAAGATGTTTGATATACAGACAGATAGTGAGGTTGAGGTTAAGCTTAACAGCCCACGTTGTATGGTAAAAACAATAAGCTTGTCTTCTGGATGGTTAACAACCTAAGTTTGCAGACCAAAATTAGATGAAAAGGAAGGCTTCAAGGAAAGCCAACATTTTGGCCCTAGCCTTCCAAGGTCAATTAGGACTCAGGACTTATGATAACTTGTACTGTAACGTCATGTAACTCGGTAGTGTCCCAAATTTTCTCATCAAGGAGATTATGAGGCCAAAGAGGAAAGTGATGTTTGTGATGATGTAGAGTGTGCCTAAGGAGAGTCACATGGAGAGAACACACTCTCTCGGGCTTTCACAGAGAGCACATTGGCCAAGCATTGGCCATGACTCATCCACATGGCTGACGCTGACAAAGGTTCTACAATCTGAGGTACAGGATCTCAGGATAAATCCTGAGGGGATTTCCCTGGCTTATCAGACCCAAAAGCTACATCTCTTGTTGCATAGATCCTGCTTTACCTTGGTCTTAACCACCCAGCAGAAAAGTATAAAAACGAAATATAAGAAGTTAAGCCATGCTGTTATGTTGAGCTGCAGCGGACTCAGGTAAACAATTTCTGACATTGTCAGTGAAGTGGAAGACCCAATACTATTATGGACTACTGAACTCTTTTAGATTATTTTGCTGAGTTAACACACCTATAATATTCAAAGAACAGAACTTAAGAAAAAAAGGGTATACAGATGAATGTCCATTTTGTATCTGTATATTCAAAGTGGTTAGGACAGATACATAGTTACATTCTCTTAACGAGTAGAGTGATTTGTTTTAATGGTGTTTGTAGATAGGATATCATGTCTGCATCTTGTACAGCAATTAACCACGGGGAGGAATGTATGCAATGTGTTAATTATTGAAACTGACCTACCAATTTCATTTGAAACTGTCTCATTGGTATTTATCAATAAAATTATGGAAAAAGAAAGAAAATATCTGCCTTGTTTCAGAAAGGACTTGCGCTAGCTTTTATTTATTTATTTATTTATTTATTTATTTATTTATTTTTGTGGAACTGGGGATTGAACTCAGGCCCTTGTGCTTGCCAGGCAAGTGCTTATTCTACCGAGTTATCTCCCCGGGCCTTTGAGGTAGCTTTTAAAAAGATCTTTCAAGCTTATCTATTACATTTATATAGGAGCAAATTATTGAGTGACTGGTATTTAGAAATAAAATGCTCACTACCGAGCATGCAATAGGATACATCATGCTGGAGCATACATGATAAAGAATTCAAGACTAAAATCATAGCTAACATTTTTAAAAATCATTGTCATATGAAAGTAGAAGAATCTTAGAAAATTCATAAATACATGGAAATAATCAATATGCTCTTGAACAACAAATGGACCAAAGAAGAAATTGAAAAGCATATTTAAAAATGTCTTCAGACAAATGACAGTAGAAGCACAACACAATAAAACTTACACACAACAATAACAGTTCTACAACGAAATTTTATCGCAAAAAGTGCCTACATTAAAGAAGACTCAAACAGTCAAACTTTTATGCTTCAGAGAGCCAGAAAGAATAAGGACAAACTGAAGCCAAAGTTACAGGAAGAGAAAGGAAATAATAAATATCAGATTAGAAATAAAATACTTAGAACAGAAAATCCATGGAGTAGGAGGCATAAGTAAAACCAAGAGTTCACCTTTGGGGCGGGGAAAACAAAAATATCAAACTGACAGAACCTAGTTAAACTAAGAAAAAAGATACACAACTAAATAAAAATCAAAGTAGAGACATTCTAACATCTTTAAAACAAAAAAAGAAGACTGCATGGTGGCTTGCAGCTGTAAACCCAGGTCTTGGGAGGCTGTAAGCAGGCGGATCACTCTGAGTCCGATCTAGTAGTGAGACCCTGAACATCCTGTAAACCCTTCCCTAAAATACAAAAAGAAAAAAAAAAGAGAGATTGAAGGACTACTATGAAAAATGTTGTGCCAACTAATTGCATAATACAGAAGAAAATGCCTACAAAAATATAACCTACCAAGACTGAAATAGAAAGGTTGAATGAATCATAACAAAGAGCTAGATAAAGGTATTAAAACCTTTCCAACAGAGAAAGCCAGGGGACATATGGCTTAATAGCTAAATTCTACCAAATATCCAAAGAATTATTAGTACTGCTTCTTAAAATCTTCTAAGACAGCTGCAAGAAATATTTTCAAACACATTTTAAAAGGCCAAGATCACTTTTGACAATAAATAGCCAGTGTCTAATCAACATTACTGCAAAAATTTTCACTAAAATGCTAGCACACTGAATTCAGCAACAAATCAGAAAGATCATTCAGGGCCGGGGAGATGGCTCAGTGGAGTAAGCGCTTCCCTGGCAAGTGCAAGGGCCTGAGTTCAATCCCTGGGTCCAGAAAAAAAAAAAAAAAAAAAAATCATTCATTGTGAAAAAATGGGATATCTCTCTGGAATACAAGACTGATTTAACATATGCAAATTAATCAATTACACCCAGCCCCAAACTTGATGTTCTTATTACCAGTATTAATACTGATCTATTTTCCATTAATTTCTCTAATATTACATAAAATTACAACACAAGAAGTAGCATTTGAAATAATTTTTCAAGTTTCTTCAAAGGAAAGCTTTTCTGGATATAGTTATTTACTAAAATGTAGGTTAATTTCTCTATGTTTGTCCTACTCTCACTGAGCTCCTATTTAATGGTTTTGTTTTGTGGTATCAGAAATTGAACCAGGGAGTACTTGCTAAATCACCAAGATTTTATTTTTTGAGACAAGGTCTCACTAAATCATCTGTACTGGCCTTAATCTTGGGATCTCCAGCCCTCATTCCTGTAAGTACCTGAAATAACAAGCATATAGTTCTTGATGCTTCTTCAGGGTGTTGAGAAAACACTGAAATCAATTGCTCAAATGCTATCACACACAAAAAAGATGGCATTATGGTTAAACCTGCTGGCTTGGTGGCAGTACCACCATAGACAAGTGGCTTTAAGTGTGGATCACTTGCTATAATAAATTTCTGGATTTCCATCAAAATTTTGGGATATATCTATATAATTTTAATAGTCACAATTCTCTATGAAAAGCTCATTTATTTCAAAGTTGAACTTTAGACAATTGAGGACCACCTGTGTTAATGTACAGGAATCATCAAGTTCTAAAAATAAGTAGTAAAATAGCTTAAAAGAGGTCTAATACTGGATTTGGGCCAATATGAATTCATTTCCCAAATCAAAGGAGAGTAAGGACCATTTTTAAATATTTAGAACTTGGAGTCTTGAGAGAGACAAACATTTGGGTTTTATACAGTGCTTTTAAAATAAGTATGAGAGTAACGTCAGCAAAATCAAGGTATGCTAGTTTCTGCCTCTTTATAAAAGCAAAGAAAAAAAGGCAGACACTACAAAGACTTTCATAACTCTGAAAATTAAGCAGACTTGGAGCGACCCAAGTCTTCAAAAACAAGTATTCAAAACACCATCCCTCTAAGAAAGAGCATGCCTAGCTCATTCTTAGTTTACAAAAAAACAAAACCAAAAAAACAACTATGTGGCATTTTAATTTACCTGATCTCTGATCAGCAGTAGCCATGAAAAGAGAAACACGCATTCCTGATACTGGACGCAACAGAATGGGCCTCATTCACAAAAAATTATTTGTTGCAACTTGTCTGATGGCTACATGGAAGACCACCTCAAATGCACTGTCTTTATTTCTGCTTAATTCACAGCTAGCTAGTGCTAAAGTGCTATTCTTGCAGAAGGGTGATGTAGAGAGCATTTACACCAATACTATCCCAATTTGCTGCGGCCTGAGGTGATGGTTAGTGGGAACAAAGAAAAAAAAAAAAAGACTATCCAAACAACTTAGAAGGAAAAACTAGGGAGTCTCATGAGGGCTCTGAAAAGGTCTGACTATTCTTGGAAATCCAGAAGGCAACACACATGACTAGGCCTGTACACAAACTCAGGAAAGACCTGAGTAGACCCAAAACTTAAACTTC
Source organism: Octodon degus (assembly GCF_000260255.1). Lineage (NCBI taxonomy): Eukaryota > Metazoa > Chordata > Mammalia > Rodentia > Octodontidae > Octodon > Octodon degus. The sequence goes on along the minus strand of NW_004524761.1, from coordinate 2,076,525 downwards.
CTATTGACTTTGAAGCTATATAGAAGCTGTATGTAACGACTAATGTAAGGTTTTAAACTCCCTGAGACTGAAGGCTACCCTCAACTACCCACAAATAGAGTCCCTAGGCAAAAACTAGAAGATATTTTTCTTTTAGGCATTTGATGATGAACGTTCTGTTCAATAATTAAATGACCACTAAGATAAAAGAACCAAGATTGCAGGGTGTTCAGAATGGAAAAAGAATAGAAACTTTACAGAATTTGCTAAAAAAAGTCATTGACCAATATCTTCAATACTCATGACCAACAAATAGAGAAAAAAAAAAAAAAGACCACTCTGGAGTTTCCACATTATAATACTCTTCAGAAATGTTTCAGCTACAAAAGATTTTTTTTTTGATTTTGGAATATCTGCATAATTTTTATGGTTGAATATCCTTAATCCAAAAATCCAGAATCTGTAATTATCACATTCATACCCAAAGAGTTTTGGATTTGAAGTTCATCTATTTGGACTAGAGTTTCTTACTTTGTAGACTGGCCCCTGACTTCCAAACTCAATGCTTCCCAGGGTTGGCTGTGACTCAAGCTGTCATCTGCAGGCTTGGGCTCCCTGACAGACTCCAAGGCATCTCCTGGATACAGGCAGCTCTGTGTCCTCAGGGACACTAGCCAGGATTTCTCAATTAACCCCATACAGAAAAAGGTATTGTAATGTTCCTTCTAGGACTCTTTAAGGGGAAAATTCTGTATCTGACACCATCTGAAAGCAAAGCGGCTGACATGCAGGTAACAACCCAAGACTTTGTTCACAATTTAAAACTAAAATTCTGGTCATAACCCGTCAAGCCAGTCATCATAGCTTGAAGGTCTTTGTGTTCAAAATGTCCAGTTTTCAATAAAAGAACACATAGTTATTTAAACAAATTATAGCTCAGGCACAGGAAAAGTAATCAATGGAAATGGTTCCTCAAAAAGACACTGCACTTTAAAAAAAAAGACTTAAATTTAACTATTTTTAAATATGCTAAGTGTCATAAAGAAAACTATGTCTAAAGAACTAAAGTGTGGAGTTAGTGTCTCATTAAATTAAGAAAATAATAGAAATTATAGAAGTGAATCACACTTTGGAGTAGGATAGTACAAAAGCTGAAATGAAAAATTCATGAGAGACGCTCAAGAGCAATGTTAGCAGAGAGAGGGACAATCAGAGAATTTGAACATAGATCAATTGAGATTATCCAGTATTAGGAACAAAAGATAAAATGGTGGGGTGATGGTGGGGGACCAGAAAGAATCTCAAGAAACTTGTACAACACTGTACATGGCTAACATAGAAATAGTCAGAATACCTAAAAAAGAGAAAAAGTGCAGAAAGGATATTTCAATAACTAATGGAAAAAAAAAAAAGAACTTGCCAAATTTGATGAGAAACATTCAAGCAACCCACAAAATCAAAACAGAACAGATTTTTATAAAGCCAAAATACACACATATGAACTACCAAAACCTTTTTTTTTTTTTTTTTTAATGTATTTAGTACAGGGTTTCACTATGCAGCTCGGGCTCCTAGTGATCCTCCTGTTTACAGCCTCCTCAGTGCTGCGATTATAGACGTGTGCCACCACGCCCAGATTCTAGACTTCAGGCTCCGTGCGCCCAGGGGTAGGCCAGCTAGGCATATGGTGCCCGAATTCTGGTCCCTGTGCTTGCCTAAGCAGGCACTTAGTCTGCTGAGCTATCTCTCTGGCCCAAAACTATCAAAATCTAAACACAGAATCTTAAAAGCAGCAAGAGATGCAACTCATTCTTACAAGTAATGCTCTGTAAACATTAGCTGATTTTTAAAATTGAGAAATCAGGTCCTCAGAGTAAAAAGCAGAATGACATATTCAAACTGGTGAAAGAATTGTCAAACAATTCTGTATTCACTAATGCTACCCTTCAAAAACAGAAAACATAATCACAGATATCAAAAAATGAAAGCTTGTCATTAGCAGACACACCTCTCAACAGATGTTAAGAGACAATCTTTTAGGCTAATATGAACAGATCAGACAATACTTCACATGAAATAAAAAACAATGAAAGGTATTTATATAAGTAAACATCATAAGACAATTCAAATATTTTTGTAACACTTCTATCTGATTCAAACACAAGGATATAGAAATCAATTACAAATCCATGGGGGCTGGGGAGATAGCTCAGTGGTGGAAGTGCCTGCCTGGCATGCACAAGGACCCAAGTTTTTTTTTTTGTTTGTTTGTTTTTTTTTTGCGGAACCTGGGATTGAACTCAGGCCCTTGCGCTTGCCAAGTAGGCACTTATTCTTATTGAGCTCTCTCCCCGGCCCCAAGGACCCAAGTTTGATTCTGTGGTGACATGCTGGCCCTGGAACCCTGGGCATGCTGTGCTGGCCACTGAAACCAGGCGTGGTGGCGCACACCTGTAATCCCAGCACTGCGGAGTCTGAGACAGAGGATCACTATGAGTGTAAGCTGCGTAGAGAGACCCTATATCAAATAAATAAATATAAATAAATAAATAATTAAAACAAATGAAGCAAATCCATGTTGACAAGTACCCAGATTAAAAAGTAGATCTGAGACTACAACAACAAAAGGAGGCAAAGGTAGAGTCAAAACTTTTGTTTGCTACTGAAATTAAGTTGGTATTAATCCAGATTACATTGCTGTAAGTTAAGAAGTTAATGTAATACCCAGAGCAATTACTAAGAGCAAAACAAAATCCAAAAATGATGAACTATTGAAATTGCTACCCCAGGAAATAGCTATTTAATACAAAGAAGACAATAATGGAAGAATTTAGGAACAAAGTATCAGAAGTCCTTCTTAGGATAACTACATTAAGTGTTGTTGGCAGAAAGCAGCAGATAGCAATACATACACATTTGTTCAAAGACACAAATAGATGTAAAGTAAAAGAATGGAAAACTAATCCATGGAGATAATGTACAAAGAGAGCTGGAGAGACTAGAATGATATGAGACAAAATACTTAAAATAAAAGTATTTTGGTTTGAGAGACAAAACTGTATAATGACAAAAGGGTCAGTTCATCAAGATTATAAACATATTTGCATCTAACAACAGAGCACCAAAATATTTCAAGCAAATTGTGACAGAATTGGAAAAATGAAACCAGCAAAATTAGAGATTTCAAGAGAGAATGACTAAAAATAAAATTAGCAGGAAAATAAACATCAACATACTTACTAGACCTAAGAGACATCAATCAAACACTCCCACCAACGAAAGCAGAAAATACATTTTTTTCATGTGCATTTAGAATTCTTTGTAGGATAGGCAATACAATAGGCCATAAAATAAAGCTTCAAAGATTGAAATCAAATGGGTTTACTAGTGAATTTTATCAAGTATTTGAAGACAAATTACTAACAATCCCGAAGCTCTTCTAAATGCTGGAAGAAACACTTTCTCAGTCTATGAGGTCAATGTTATTCTTATATCAGAGCCAGACCAAGATACCACAATTACAGACCAACATTCTTTATGAACACAAATGCAAAATTCTCAACAAAATACTGGCAAACTAAATATAGGAGCATATTTAAAGTATTATAAACCATGGCCAAATGTGATTAAACCCCAAAACATGGACTTGGTTTGATATATAAAAATAAATTCATGTGACAAACCAAACACAAAAGGTATGTAACAAAGTCTCATACCCTTTTAAAATTAAAACTCACACACAGACACACACACTAAACAAAGCAACAGGGAACATTCAACGACCTGATAAAGGGCATCTATGAAAATCCCACCGCTAACAACACATTTAAGTTAAAAGCTTTACCCTAAGATCAAGGCTTATATAAAGGTACCTGTTCTTAACACTGCTATTCTACATTCTACTGGGAGCTCTAACTAGGGTAGTTATGCAAAAAATGTCCACTCTAGAAAGAAAAAGGTAAAACTATATTTCCAGATTACATGATCTTATATATAGAGAAGCACTAAAGAACCTACCAAAAAGCCAAAACCCCAAAACAAGCAAACAAACCCACTCTCATTAGAGTTGATAAACAAGTTCTTCAAGGCTGACTGATATAAAACTGACACCAGAGAATCAGCTTTATTATTACACAGTAGCAATAAACAATTTGAAAATGAAAGAAAAAAATTGAACTTATGAGAACATCAAAAAGAGCAAAAATGTTTAGAAATAAATTTCAACCAGACTATGAAACTTTGTTAAAAGTAATTAAATATCTACAGAAATGCAAAAACATTTGGTGTGTGTGATTTGGAAGACTTGATATTGTTATGATGACAATAGTCCCCATATTGATAAACAGGTTCAGTACAATCCCTATCAAAATTCCAAGTGCTTCTTTTCCCCAGAAATGGGATGAGTTGACCTAAAATTCATACAGATTTGCAAATAACACAAAAAGGAAAAGCAATTTCAAAAAACAACAGTTGGAGGACTTGTTCCAAGAATTCAGTACAAAAAAATAGTAGCCAAAATATAATACTGACAGAAGGTCAGATACAGACACCAGCAGAGTAGAGGTTAGAGTCTAGAAATAAATCACCCCATTTCAGGTCAGTTGATTTCTACAAGGCATCAAGACCATGGAGCAGGGAATGAATGATCTTTTCCGCAAATGGCACTGGGACAACTAGGTGTCCCAATGCAAAGTGTAAAATTAAACTGTTACCTCATACCATTTAAATGATGAATGCAAATGCAACGAATGCATCAGACCCAAAAACCATCTCAAGAAGGAAATTTAAGTGATATTCTTATGGACCTTTGATTAGGCAACTTTTTAAAGATGTAACATGAAAAACACAAATCAATCAAAATATAAAAATGAGTGAAACTATACCAAAATTAAAACTTTTCTCCGAGTCAAATGAGATTGTCAAGAAAACAAATTAAGAACTTTTAAAATGGGAGACACTCTTTGAAAATTATATCTGACAAGGAACAGAATCTATAATAAATAGACACACAAACACAATTTACAAGTAACAAAAAAATGACAACTTAATTAGTGTTTTTGGGAATTCAAATAAAAAAAACCAATGAAATATCCAGTAGAATAGCTATAGTGAGAACAACAGTACGAGCAGATAGAAGTGGGGAAACAGAGCCTCTTGGGTTGCTCGCTGGATTGTAAAATGGTATAGTTACTGTGATAACAGTTGGGCAGCTCCTCAGAACGTTGAACAGTTAACATATGACCTAGTCTTCCCATTCCTGGATGTCTATACAAGACAAATCTTATGTCCACAAAATACTTTTACATGAGTATTTGCAACAGCTTTATTCACACTAGTAGGAACAACCTAAATGTCTATTAGCTGAGTAATAAATAAAATGTTCTGACTACATAATGGAATACTGTACAACAGCAGAAAAATCCGGGCCTGGAGAGATAGCTCAGTAGAATAAGCACTTTCCTGGCAAGTGCAGGGTCCTGAGTTCAATCCCCAGCACCACACACACACAAAAAAAAAAAAAAAAAAAAAATTACAAACAGTAGAAAAATCCATAAACCATAAAAAAGAAATGAAGTATTACATGTGATGAGATGGATCAATCTTGGAAATCCTCTTAAGCCAGATACAAAAGGCAACATATATGTATGGTGATTTCCACTTACATGAAATGCCCAGAAAGAAATATAAAGGAAGATAACCAATTGTAGAGATGTTGCTAAACACAATGCGCAGAACAGCCCCCACAACAAAGAATTAACTGGCCCAAAATGTCAATAATGATGAAGCTGAAAAACTGTGTGTTAAGTATTCATCTAGTAAACAGGGAAAAAACTAAGAGAAATGACATTAATACCACCCTGTAACAGTACTCTGAAATTACTATAATGGTTAATTCTTCACCCATTTTGGCAGTGTCCAGTCAGAAGGGGAATGAGTCTTCTTAGTACTGTACTACTCTGTGTGTCCTTTTAAATCAAGGATGGAGCAGAAAGCATAGAAGGGTAATGGGAAAAGGAATAGAATCAAAACCAAGATTTAGTTTTAAATCCTAGTTCTGCACTAACCTTATCTAATTCACTTAAACTCAATCTGTTTTGTATAAAAAAAGGGACAGTTTTGTATTTTCTGCAAGTACTTGAGTAGATTATGATGATCAAGATATCAAAATAATCACTTTCTTTTCTTTTTTAATTTTTTATTAGTTTGATACAGGGTCTCACTATGCAGCTCAGACTCTTGTTTTAGCCTCCCCAACGTTGGGATTACAGGCATGCCCCACCATGCCTGGTTTTGGTGACTGGCTCAGCATAGGGCTGGCACAGCATGCGGTACTGGAGATCCAACCTGGGTCCTTGTACTTGCCAGGCAGGCGCTTAGATGCTGAGCTAGCTTCCTGGCCTTACTTTCTTAATAAAGAATGCATTTCATGGTTTTGTTTATAGTACTAGTGATTAAACCCAGGGGCTTGCACATGCTAGGCAAATACTCTAGCATTGACTATTTGTTTAACAATCCAAAAGATCAGATTAAATTGGAATATGGTCATTACTTTCTCTGTAGGATATTACAATTATTAAGGGCTTATTTTTAAGGACCTAAAAGATGTTAGTTCTGAGTAATAAAGCACATTAACATCATGTTTCTCAAAACTGACTGTATATATCATACTATTTAGTCAGCTTTAATTGAGAGAGTAAGTTAATTTTGAGAATATTGTTCTGGGGCACAATGACATTTTTTTTTTTTTTTTTTTTTGGTACTGGGGATCAAATTTGGGACTTTGCATTTGCCAGGCAAGTGCTTATGCTACTGAGCTATATCCCCAGCCCAATAACTTAAGTTTTTTAAAACTGTGTATTTTGTGGAAATAAATTCTAAGATATACAGCCATTATATTAAAAATACTACATATAGTCCTGTATGTTACCAACATGGTCACACCACAATAGTTACCTGAGGCTTTATTGGTCTGGCATAAAGCTGTTACCGAGCATCTATTTAAGTAGTTTCATGGCAGATGCAGGGGGACAAAATTTCCCATTTGGAAAATTTTACTGACTCAACAGTACAATAAAATAGCAACAAACGAAGGAAAAGTAGTCTGAAATTTAAAGAAAGTAAAATTAAGTCTATATTAAAACTTCTCAACTTCTATGAATTAGAAGTTGAAACTCAGAATTTGAAAACTCAGAATTTGAAAGTGAAGGAAGTGATTAGAAATCTATTACTTTGTAATAATGCATTTAAAATGCATCTTTCAAATGTTCACAGACTATTAACCACAGTTAAGTAAAAAGTCAAGTATAAAGCATGGAGAACTCTTAATAAAAATACATTGATACTTAAAAGACCAGAACAGGGACAATTTTTTTAGTTTATACTTTAGTCTTCAAAAATAAAAAGTCTGGTTTTCTTCCATTACATGTTCATCGTCTATTAGATGGTAACCTGAGATTACCAGACAAATTAGTGATATCATAAATGCTGTACTGAAAAATATTTTTACTTAAAAGAAAATGCAAGAACTTCGAAAATTCTTTCAATTTCCACATTTTTAGTGGATATATACTTTTGTTTTCAGCTCACAACTAGTGGTTTTTAGTACATAATTTAGCACTTAACTACAAATCATATAGGGGCTTTTCATGGTTCATACCAGTCTTTTTGTTACTCCAGTAAACTATAAGTTCCTGGGCAGAAAAGCATCTTTTTTTCTTTTTGGTCCTTCCCAGGATGAACATCACACATGATGCTCAGGAGACAGAAAAGTACCAAGGAGAGCTCGGCTTAGCGAGAGGTGCCCAGGGGTCCCTTACCAGGAGAGCGTCTTCTGTTAACTTGTTTCACCTCTCTTACTTTTTTTTAGGGTTATCATTAAAAAGGGATCACAAATGCGAGCATTTTATAAATATTAAATTCCGTGTGACCATAACTTAACATTATTGATGGCAATATTGGTAAGATAGACTATTAATAATTTTTTTCCTTTCCAAAATAATTGTTTGCTTATACTGAAATCGTTGAACTGATCCTAAGCCTTCACTGAACACTAAACAGTAAATTTCGAAATTCCTTCCCTATGTCTTACCACATCTCATCATTAAGTCTCTCATGTAAGTCTTTAAAGTTTGCTGTACATTTCAGAGTATGAAAACTGGGTAGACTAAAACTGACCTCTATGTTTCCCTGAAATAATAAAAAGCTGCTTATCATTAATTATTCTGTTCAATAAGCATAATTGGTACTTTAATTTCTAAATCATACGTGCATAATTTAACATTCTATTTGTATGCAGTGAGGCATAGAGTAGTCCAGAATACAAACAACAACAACATATCCTTTTGGGAATTCTGAAACCAATGTTTATTCCAAGTTCTAATTAGTCTCTTCACTGAAAAAACAACAAAATCACCTTGATTTATGCATTAAAAAAAGATTTAAATAGCACCATGTATATCAGTTTACAGAGATAGATCTTATAAACATAATGTTAACATACAGGCTGTAAAAGACTATATTTAACACGATGTAATAGTTGAAGTTAAAAACCATCTAAAACTAAACAATATGTTATCTACAGACACAAGCAGGACTTGTAATCCCAGACATTCAGGAGGCTAAGGCAGGAGGATGAGTGGAACCCAGGCACCAGTTCAAGGCCACCCTGGGCAACAGTGAAACCTAGTCTCAAACAACGAACCAAAACAAAAACTATGTACAACAAAAGAGGTAGTGAAATCATAGAGTAAAGGAATGTAACACCTACAAAATTAATTACTCTGATACTGAAAGGAGGAAGAGAACATACTGGGAAAGGGCATAAAGTGAACACCAAAGCTGCACCAATATGTGTCCCTCAAGCTGGGTGGTAGGTACAAAGGCATTTGCTTATTACTCTTGAAACTATACATCAAGGTTACACTTTTTCTGTGTGTATTACAGAATAGTAAAAAATGGCTCCTATGATAAAACAGAAAAGTGTTTAAGATACTTTATTATGTTCATTCAATCTATGCTGTCCTTCAACTTTTACATATCTTGCCATCTAATAATAAAGTATTATGCTTTTGCCTTCACTGCTTTTTTATGTTGTTTACTATTTATATTGTTTAACTTTCCAGTAGTCTAAATTGTTAGTAATTTGCCTCAGCTTTAGACTAACCTGGAAATACTTTATAGAGGAGTAAATGAAACCAAGGGATTAAAAATACAGAGAATCCAAACATATACAGGAAGAGAGCTAAATTTAGGATACTAAGTAAATCCTGCTTTATTTAATATCTATATGGTTCTGTTTTCCCCAACCATCTTGGGCCTTCATATTTCACCTATTTTCTATATGCTCCATCTTATAATTCAGGATGGCTGGCTCAAAGTGATTAAGAAAAACCTCAATAATGGGATGTTGGGGTGCAAACAGACACTAGATTCAATGTGTCTGCTTGCCAGACTCTAGGCTGACAAAAGGTCAGAGTTGGATCTGACAAACTCAGCTTCTCCAGAATCCTCTGCAGGGAAGCTCTCACAGATGACACATAATTACTACAGAAAACAAATAAAGCACAAATATCAGTAGCATTTATATATACCAATAATTAATCCACCTAGAAAGAAATTAGAAAAACAATACCTATACAATAGCTTTAAGAACAATATTTAGGAATTAATATAACAAAATGAAAGAACACTATTACGGAAGATCATAGTACTCTGAAAAAGGAGGCAAAATAGGGTATGAACAAATGAAAAGACATCCCTGCTTCTGGATAAGAGAACCAACACTGTCAAAAGGGTCATGCTTCCAAAACTGCTGTATAGATTAAATGAAATCTTAATCAAAATACCAAAAGCGTTGTTGACAGAATTAGAAAAAAAACCTTAAAATTTATATGGACACAGAAGAGATCCAGAATAGCAAATGCAACCCTGGCCTATAAGAGTAAAACAGGAGGTTATCACAATCCTGGATTCCAGTATATTACAAAGACGTAGTTAGATAAACAGCAGGGCTCTGGTACAAAACCAGGCATGTAGATCAGTGGAATGCAACAGAGGATACAGAAACAACCCCAAGCACATTCAGCCATCAAATTGTTAACATGGGGGCAAAAGCATATGCTGGAGAAAAGACTTCATTAGCAAATGGTTCTGAGAAAACTGGCTAAATGTAAGTAGAAGACTGCATCTAGACCTATAACTCTCACCATATAATAAATTAAAATAAAAATGGATCAAAGACCTAAATATTAAAACAGAAAAACGATCTGCTAGAAGATAAAAATAGGTAGGACTCTTGATGACTAAGCATAGGCCAAAATCTCAACTGCTTAAGAAATAACACTTTAAAAAGCAAATTGGATCATATCCAAGTAAAAAGCTTTTGTACAGCAAAGGTAACAACCAATAGAGTGAAAAACACAACCTAGAAAACGGGATGGGGGATTGTAACCTACTCCTTAGAGGATCAATATGTAGAATAAAGAACTTAAACAAAAATCAGACCAATAAAAGCCTGAATCAAAAAACAGGTGATGGAAATGAATAAGTACTTCTCAGAAGTAGTACCGATGGCTATTAAATACATGAAGGAATGTTCAACAGCTCTGGCCATTACAGAAATGCAAATTAAAACAAACACTGAGATTTTACCTTCTCCAGAAAGAAAGGCTGTCATCAAGAAATCAAATAATACATGCTGGCAAGGTGGGAGAGAAAGACCTCTTCCTACATTGCTGGTGGGAATACTTTTTGAACTAGTACAACCACTATGGAAATCAGTATGGAGACTCCTCAAAAAATAAAAACTAGAAATTCTGTTTGACCTAGCTATTCCCCTTCTAGGCACTTTCCCAAGAGTGGAAGTCATATTACAGTAATATACACATGCCTCTGTTCATAAAGCACAGTAGCTAAATCTTAGGAAAAAACGCATATGCCCACAACAGATAAAAGGATAAAGAAAATATGGTTACACACAATGGAGGACTACTATCCTATGCTATGAAGGATAAATGTGAGTCATTTGTAAGGAAATAAATATACCTTAAGACCATATTGTTAAGTGAAATAAATCAGACACACAAGCTTAAATATTGCATGATTTCTCTTCTATGTGAAATCCAAAGTATAAATAAATAAAGAACAAAATAAAAGATAACATAAAAAGGGAGATATATCCCAAATTGGAAGGAGACCACGAGCTGGGAGGGGGAGGAAGGGGAAAGGGAGGTAAAAAGAATTAAGATGTGTTCTCTACATGTACCCACTCCCCACGATGAATGTCATCTTTTGCTCTGCAAACATAAAATAAAAAAACCAATAAAAATAAAGAAAAATGTAAGAAATTTTCTGTTTAATGCTTTTGATATTTAAGACAATTTCAAATTTTTCCCTTTCTAAATTTGAAAGAGGATGGGGACAGGCAAGAAAATTTTTTTCTTTTTTCACATTAGGAAGAGCTTTGCATCACTAGCTCAGCTCATGACACTAGTCTTGACTAATCCAGTATCTGTGATTTACAGTAGATGTACATCAGGGCATGGAAAAGGTGCAGTGGTGGCTGGACATGAAGGCACGATGGAGGAGGGAGAACAAAACCAAGCTAGCCTTTGTTTTAGGGAAGACACAGTACGAAGCCAATGTACATGAAGTGGATGTCATTTGAGCGCTCTACTAATCCCGAAAGTCCATCATTGCAGTGGCATTTTTTCCTTGAGGGGTAGCATTGGTTAAAATGGAAACAGCCATCAGTATTCAACTGTTAATTTTCACTGATAGAGTGTAAATTCATTTGCCACTAAAATGAAGGTTTATGGTGGACACCATACCCTTCATTTGGCAGGAGGGAAAGGGGTGATAAAAAAAAAGTATCATGATTCTAATGTGGTGCACTTTGTATTGTGCTTCAGGCTACCCTTAGGACAACATCTGTGGAACTTTGTGTCCAGACTGAGAGCTGACACACAGGACATGTTAATTTGCATAAGGAAAAACCACTTACCTATGCCTTGTCCCTTCTCCCACACTCGCTTTACTGTTCTCTGACCTTCTAGTACACTCTGCACTACCAACTTCATTTACCTATTTCTCAATTATGTCACATACCTGCATCATGGCTCCCTATGCAGGTGCCAGATCCCTCAAGATAAAAAACATGGTCTCTCACCAGCTGTGGTGATGAATGTCTATAATCCAGTATTCTGGGAGGCTGAGGCAGGAAGATCATTGCCTGGGCAACTTAGCAAGACCCTGTCTCAAAATTTAAAATAAATAAATAAGTACATAATTAAAGTCGGGGGGGGGGAGGTGAAGATTCTGCGTTCGATCCCCAGAATCACACCCCTCTACACAAAAAGATTACTCTTTTCTACCTCTGAGCACCTATACAACACTGAATACACAGAAAGGTCCTTAGTGAGATATTCTTTAATACGCTGTATTATTAGTACGTAATAGTGGGGAGAAATATTTTTCTTTAAATACTTAAAGAAAAACACATTTTCTTTATGACCCTTCATTTCTGATCACTTAACCCTTGCTTCTCAAATTATATTTTTTAAATTAACTACCCTCCCCAAATTAAGAATTTTTGTCACTAGTCCATTTTTGTGCGTTTTACAAAAATACACTGAAATGAAAATACCACTGTATGTTTTAAGAAAATATTCTGGGTTTCTAAATGTTTGGAGAAGCTCATTTTTTCCTTAACTTAGGGTTCAAAATGGTCATTGTAAAGAATGAATTTGTAAACTACTAATTCAAAAGCAAAGACTAAAATTCATAAAAGCCAATGTAGAATAAAGTTCTAAAAAATCACCTAAAGGCTTCTATACCAAATACTGCTGAAACTACTCTAAAACATGTTATTAATAAAATACTATATCCAAACTTTTTTCTTAAAATAATGTGTAAGTATTAAATATAGAAGACAGCTAAGGCACACACACAAAAATGAATTGACTTGCTTATGCTGATACAAAGAAGCTAATGTCAGACAAGGTTGGATCTGAGTTTCTAGTTCTTTGAGAATATTCACCTGGTACTTCTCCTAATACAGGTATTAAATGCTCCTAACATTTCTCACTATGTAGACTCTGAGGTATCTGGTCCTCAGTATGCACTAAATGAATCTAGTTTTACCCTACGTGTGTGTCTGTAGTTTGGGATAAAGGCAAAGAGAGGCTGCCATTTTGCAGCCTGCTGCCTACTCCACCACAGACTGATTCTCCTCGGAGATCCTCCTTTGCCATGCCCTGTGCTTTGGAGCCACTCCACTAGAAACTGAAACTCTACAAACTCTGAGCTGAAATAAACCTCTCCTTCTTTAACTTGTGGGTGTCAGATATTTTGTCTCAGCAATCAGGAAGTAGCCAAGATATGTAGTATCTAATTTTTAAAAGTGATAATGTTCAGATTGGTGTTAAGGGACAAGTATATCTAAGATGGATCTGATTTCCTAAAAAAACCCAAAACTTTGTTTTGGACTGTGTTAATATTATGATTCTCATTTCATGAATCACTGGAAATCCTACTAAGGAAACAAAATCTCTTTATTTACACCTCTTAGTAAGTCTCAGCTTTTCTATTATAGGAAAATATCTCAATGAATGGTAATTTTAGGACACAAATATTCTTTCTTTATATATATTTTTTGTTTCTAGAAAGTTACTGAGCTTTATACCTCGAATATAGGATTGTGATCAACAGATTTGTAAGAAAAAGAACAACTATTTAAGTACTCTGCAGATACCTAGCTTTGTCTTGATAATATGTAAAGAACATGAGGTTGAGCTGAGTCAACTGTTATTCACTGTCTCCCGGGAAGATTAATTTGTACAGGATTGCCCACATAATTTACTGAGCTGGACTATGAATTTTAGTGGTCTCCAAGTTCTTATCCTTCTGATCACAATGGTTCTGCTTTTTCACCCCTGGTTTGCTGTATAAAGAATTGAAATGTCACAGACTAAAAGACAAGAATTTTGAATCATTCTAATTCTTGTTAGTATTGTTAAACGACTGCAAAAACCACTCCCCTTGTTTCATGCCTCTTTGTAGTTTAAATATGCAGGTTCTCCACTTCTTAAATCTAGATCCTGTAAATTGTTTTGATCAACAGAATGTGGTCAATATTGAGGTGCTGCAAGCCTAGTATGTGTCTGTGAATGATCCTGATTCTTTTGCAACTCTACTGCTATAAAACCTTCAGGATAGCCTCCTGAATGATGAGACCTGGCTATTACTCTTCACTTCTATAGCACATTAATATGCTGAGAGCTGTAAAAGGCTTAAGTCAACAACTTCTGACACTGCCAGTCCTACGGATAGCCTACTACTATTGTGGACTGCTGGACTATAGTGGATTATTTTGCTGAATTCATGCATCTACAATATTTAAATGGCAATGGAATACCCATCTCTGAGAAAACTAAACAAAAAAAGGGGGTACAAATGAAGGACCATTTTGTATCTATATATACAAAATAGGATAGATATATAGCTACTTTCTTTTAATTCAATAAGAAAGATTTATACTAATAGTGTTTGGACAGGATATCATGTCTGCATCTTGTACTATGAACGACCACTACAACAATGTATTAATTATTGAATGTACTAATTATTGAAAATGTCCCACTAATCAGTTTTTAAACTTTCTCCTTGATGTTTCTCAATAAAATTAATAAAAATAATGATAATAATTAAAAAAAAACATCCAGCTGATCAGACACAGGAAAGAACCCAGCTAATGTCAGTTTGGCCTGGAAGGATTAGAAGAATTGCCCCATTCACCTTCAGACTCATGACAAATATTAAATGATTGCTATTTAAAAGCTTTTAAATTTTGAAGTGGTTCGTTATATAGCAATAGTAATTGATCCAGCTACCAAAAAAATCTACTTTAACCAAGGAGAGAAAGCAAGAAACTGACTCTAAAAGGCCCAAATGAAAAAGTTGTTGGTACTAAAATAAATGCTTAACAAATCCTTTACTTGTATTTGCAAACTAAGGCTGAAACATGAGACTTGATCCATTCGAGAATCTGCAGAGTACTTTAGTGTCTACAGTAAGTTTAGATACAAACATGAGCAATTGTATATTTAAAAATCTGTATCAAGAAAACAGTATTTTGTTTTTCATTTCTACTTCTTTATGACTTATTGATTATTCAGGAGCATATTATTTAAAGTTCATGTACTTTTGTAGTTTCTGTGACTCTGTTGCTAATTTCTACTTCCATTTTGCTATGTCCTAATACTTACAGATTATTTCGACTCTATTGTATTTTTTCTCCTGGGTATGTTACTGATTCCTTTGATGGCTGAATATGTCTGGTGTTGTTGCCGCACCTTCTGTGCCAGTGGTGGTAAACCTATGGGAGGCATGCTGGAGTGGGCTGTTTAGTCACTGAAAGCACTAAAAGCCAGTAAGAATGGCTATTACCAAGGACTCAAGAAACAACAAATGCTGGCAAAGTTGTAGGGAAAAAGAAATCCTTCCACACTGTTGGTGGAAATTTAAGACTTATGAATAGGGTGATATGGCATAATGAACAGAATTCTCAAGCAGAAAACTTTAAAGAGCCATCTAACTTGAAGCCAAGTCACATAAAATAAGAGCTGACAGTTCACGAGTGCTTTGTAAGTACCAAACACTGTGTTACATGGCTTACACACACATCTAATTGTGCCTAATTTTAAAGTGAAGAATTTGAGGGTTCACAGAGTTCTAAGTTTGGTCATGCTTACACAGATGTTTGTCAGATTCATCTTCAGGAAATCTAACTACAGAGACCTAATTCTTATTCACAACCTAAGACTAGATTGTGCCTTACTGTGCCTTATTCTTCCTTCGCATGAAAAGTTAGGATGAGATATCAAGAACAACTTTAGCTGGAATTCTGTGGTGCTGTGACAATGATAGCTGCTTATTCCTAGTGGTTTATTATTGGTTAAGTTGATGTGGATTGATATCTTCCCCTAGAAAGGAAGGTGGTAGGCAACATTATGGTAAGGTATGGTAACTTCAATCATTGCATCTACTGTTTTCCTATATAGAAACAGTGACGCTAGTTTGAGATGTAAATCTGCCCAATCTGCCCACAAGCACTCACCTTTGATCAGTTTGCCACCTCCCAGGAAAGGTCTGGTGCCCTTGGACCTTCTCTGGAATTCCTGGCAGAGTATGCATTAGGTAAATGTTGAACAAACAGATAAATAATCCACAGCCTCTGCAGAAGAGACTGAAACTAGACACCATTTTTAAAAATATGTATGTTCTAAATATAATATCCATAAGCCATCAGCTTCACAATGGAAAAGACAACACTGGTCTTAGTTACTGCTGAATCCTTTGGTGTCTGAACTGTGCTTTATATACAGTAATTACTCAATACAAATACTATTCTTACTGTTGTTTATGGATACTTAATAATTCCAGTTTTCCCTAAAAGGAATAAAACATATGATTAAAAGCAAAATCATGCTATTTGTTTTTTTCTCTCTGTGGTTCTGTATTCAAACAGCCCATCTAAACTGAGTGTCGTAAGTGCTAGATGTTTTATGGTTCTTAAGAAGACTGGGTCTACTTTAAAAGGTAAATTAGAACTATGCAAAGAGAGCAAGACTGGGCATGGTGGCTCCTACTTGTAGTTCCAGGTATTTGAGAGGCTAAAGTAGAAGGATCACAAGTTAGAGCCCAGGTTGGGTAATTTAAGGAGATCCCTCTTAAAACAAAAATTAACCATGGCCTCAGTGCAAAAAGGGTCTGAATTCAATCCCCAATAATACACATGAAGGAAAGTAACTTCACAACTACAGCTCATGTATTTATAATGTTTATATATAAATATTTATATATTATTTATGATACTCATAAATTATATACATATATATTCAGTATTAATTCAGTAGACACTATTGGGTTCCTACTTTATGCTAATCACTAAGTCGGGAATAAAGACCTACAGAGTAAAGCATTTGCCCCATGATACCATCTTCTGAGAAAGAATGCTATATATAGGTTGGATAACATAAAGGAAAATTTATAAACTGACATTCAACTGGTCTAGATGGCCAGTGTTACGAGAGGTAGAGCCTAGATTCTAGACTGCAAGAGTTTTCAGCTATGTCACATAGCTCAATAGCATATTGTGATCAAGGAATTCATGACTAATGATGGCTTACGTATTTTTATTATAAAGAAAGGTATTAAGTTCTGCCTGGTAAGACTGATTTGCTGTAATCCTTATGAAAAATTAGAAAATAATGATTAAAATTTAAATATATATATACCCTTGATTCAACAAACTTACTTTTAGGGAATCTATGTTTACAAATAAATCTTTAAGGATGCACAGAGAAGGGTATGTTGCAAACATGTCCGCAGGGCAAAAATCATGTAGCAATCTGAATTTCTATACAGCTATTAAAATATAGGCTCCATTCTGTTGTTCTGGAGGGAAGTTCAGGGTGTACTTGTTAGGTAAGACAAGCAACCTACAAAGAAGTGGATATAAGATGTTCCCATTTTGATTTAAAAGCAGACAAGCCAGAATGTCTTATATGTATCTAGTTATGCAACTACAGAGAAATGTGAAGGTTAAGAGGAGACAGAGGAGAAAAAGAGGAATGGAGAAGCAATAGGAATAACCTTACTAACTTCTGATATAATTTTTACTAGAGGGAATGAACATGTTATTTTTATAAACTTTAAAATGTATATAAACTTTAAAATTTTAAAAAATAATTAATTTCTTAAATATAAAGGCTTCGACTTTATCATTCTTTATAGCTGAGTAAAACTCCATTGTATAAAAATATCACATCTTTTTCAACCATTCCTCAGGTGACAGGCATCTTGGTTGTTTCCAAGATTTGGCTATCACAAACTGTGCTGCTATAAACATAGGTACACATATATCACAATGATATGACATTTTTAGCTCCTCTGGGAAAATTCCCAGTAGGGTGACAGCTGGTTTGAATGGGATTTCCAGTCCTAGTTTTTTAAGGAGTCTCCATACTGATTTCCATAATGGTTGCACTAGTCTACATTCCCACCAGCAGTGTAGAAGGGTTCCTTTTTCCCCCACAGCCTCTCCAACATCTGTTGTTGGTTGATTTTTTTATGATATCCATTCTTTCTGGGGTGAGATGGTATCTCAGTATTGTTTTAACTTGCATTTCACAAATGGCTAGTGATGTGGAGCATTTTTTCATATATTGATTCGCCTCTATAATTTCATCCTCTGAGGAGTGTGTGTGTTCATCTTGGATGCCCATTTCTAGATTGGGTCTTTAAATTTTGGGGTCCTAATGCCACTTGAAGATATACTCATAAGTGCAATAAATCAGACCCACATTTGTAAATATCATATAGTCTCCCTAGTGTAAAAACTCAAAAGAAGAAATAAAAATAGAAAGGTATAATACAATTAAAAGGAAAGCAAGAACCTAAGGATTAAACAACAAAGAGAGGGTAAAGAGAAAAGCTAGGAAACATAACAGGGAAAAAAGCATATATTTATATGCACAAGAGGTTAAGGCAATGATCCTGAGAATCTTCAGCAGGTTTTTGAAACTAGCAGTTAACTGGTAGTATTCTCACCCGACTAACTATATATATGCTGATACCTGTGAACTAAGCAACTTCACTAAAGATAGCAATGTGTAATACTAGGGCCATGCCTGGATTGCCTGGCATTCTGGTCTTCTAAATACATACTGCTTCTAATGTCATATCAATTACTGCTATACTCTCTCTCAAGTAAATGTTTGTTTTAAAAAATAAAAGGGTAATGTATAAAAACAAGAGATAAGAAAAAAATGTCATAGAATTGTCCTGCTACAATGTTGTATATGGTTAGATTTCTAAATTTCTGGGTAAAAATATGTAATTGTTTATTCCTATTTTTAAATTTTTTTAATTTTTTGTTTTTTTCTTCACATTCTGTAGGGATTTAAAGTTTAACATATCAATACTTGATGGAAAATACCTGTTCCACGTTATGTCTAAGATGTCTGATATTCAGACAGATAGTGAGGTTAAGCTCAACTGCCTATGTTATAGGGTAATAATGTTAAGCTTCTCTTCTGGAGGGTAAACAATGTAAGTTTGCAGACCAAAAATTAGAGAAAAAGAAGGGCTGCAAGGACAGCGAACAATTTTGCCCTAGTCATTCAAGGTCAGTGAGGACTCAGGACATAAGTAACATCCTGTACTATAACATCCTGTAACTCAGTGGTGTCCCAAATTTTCTAATCAAGGACATTATGGGGCCACAGAGGAAAGTGATCGATGATGTAGAGTGTGCCTAAGGAGAGTCACATGGAGAGAAAACATTCTCTCAGGCTTTCACAGAGAGCAAATTGGTCAAGTAATGACCATGACTCATTGACATGGCTGAATGTCTGACACTGACAAAGGATCTGCAAACTGCGGTACAGGGTTTCAGGGTAAATCCTGAGGGGGATTTGACTGACCTTGTGAGATACAAAAGCTAAATTTCTGTTATATAAGTCTTGCTTTATCTTGGTCTTAACCATTCAGCAGAAAAGTATATGCTGAGCTGTAAAATGCTCAAGTCAACAACTTCTGACATTACTAGTCCTATGAATAACCCACTACTACTATGGACTACTGGTCTATATGGATTATTTTGCTGAATTCACACACCTACAATATTTAAATGGCAATGGAATACCCATTTCTGAGAAAACTAAACAAAAAAAGGGGGTATAAATGAAGGACCATTTTGTATCTGTATATACAAAATAGGATAGATACACAGTTACTTTATCTTAATTCAGTGAGAAGCAAGATTTATACTAATAGTGTTTGGACATGTCTGCATCTTGTACTATGAATAACTACTATGAAGACAACAATATGCAATGTATTAATTATTGTAACTGTCCTACTAACCTGTTTTGAAACTATCTCATTGCTATTTGTTTCTCAAGAAAATTAATAAAAAGAAGAATTTTGAAAGACTCAATTAACAGACCATTCATATAATGTTCATTTGCACTTTTGGATAAGAGACCAAGGAGGGTTCCCACGGGTCAGAGACTTCATGGGCTACCTGCACAAACTGCTGGCACATGGGCTGCATGGAATGACAACAGAGACTCACCACACTGTGAGCAACAGAACCACAGATAACCTTTTTGATTAGGGAAATAATATTGGAAGTACTATTCTAGGACACTGCCAATGGCTTCTGAGACATGAAAACTAAGGAAACAATTAGGAGACCACTGATAAGAACAAAAAAAGTTTGAGCTAGGGTGTGCCCAGTTTTTTCCTGTTGTGCTGGCTTCTCAAAGAGAAACTTAATGCTCTCCTGACTTCGAATCTTTGACCCTTACTCCTCATCCAATGTCAGTCTTTGTGGCCTTGGATGTGGATTTCTTATCTAGTTTAATATTTTAACCTGAATTTCAAGTTTAGGTTTTTAAAAATTATAGTTACATTAGAATTTCATTAATTTCTCTGGCTTTGACTTTCAACAATGTTCACATGTTTTAAAGATTGGCTTCAGTAAAAATAATTCAGGTATTTATGATACTTTGTTTATTTCTACCACCCAAGCTGACATAAGAGCATAAACTATTCTCTCCTGGCCTCACTTGTCTCCTTATTCTCTAGCTATTCATTCAGTATCTTTGTGGTTGCTCTTTGGATGCTTTCCAGCCTCCTGTCCTTGGTCCTTTCTCTATTCATTGAACACCAGAGTTCATTCTTAAATTACCTTATCTGATTTGCTGCAGCTAATACCTATTTCCTTATACTTTATCCTTTCTGTGACCATGTTTGCCATATTAGTTTAAATACTCACCTACAACTCTTAGAGGAGATACACTTACTCTTCTGGCCTTTTAAACTTCTATAGAGTACAGACAGAGTGAGTCAAATCTAAAACATAAGCTAAAGAAAGGTAATTTAGCAATCCAGGGAAAAACAAGACCCCCTTCTCCTGAATTATAATATGCAGGCAAATCAATCTCTTGCCTGACTTTCTAGGTAACTCAATATAAATGTACACATTAGCTTTATCTCTAGAATATAATCTCAATTCTTATATAAATGGGAAACAAAGAAAGATAACTATGAAAGTTTCTATAGTGAAAAATTACTGTAAGTTACAATCTTGAGCAAGATTTTAAAAAACAATCAAGCAAAAACCCCCTCAAACTCACCATTCCCAAGTGTGTTTTTTTTTTTTTTTTTTCCCCTGTATTTTTAGGGAAGGGTCTACAGGGTGTTCAGGTTCTCACTACTAGATTGGACTCATAGTGATTCTCCTGTTTACAGCCTTCCAAGTGCTGGGCTTACAGGTATGCACCACCATGCCTAGTCTCAATCGCTGTTACAGTATGCCTTGGGGGTGGGGCCAGCACAGCAGGCCCAGGGATTCCAAGATTTGATTATTTTGTTCAATAAAAAATGTACCAAAGTTCTTGTAAGCAATTGTGAAAAGCTATCTGTTTCAAAGTCTTACAGCAAATTTAGAGACTGATGACAACTGAAAATATTTTATGTATACTTTCTGTCCATACACAACAGCTACTTTCAATCGTAAGACTAATTTCCTATCTGGGGAAGATAACCCATTCCTATACATCTTGATTTATTTGTCAAGTTTTGTTTATTCATTAGTCAACATGCATTTGCTGAGGTTTTATTATGTGCTACACATTCTTCTAGAAGCTGGAAGAAAGGAACAAGTGAGTCAGAAGGTATCACCACTCTCATGAAGCTTACTTATAGCCAGGAAACAAAGAAGACATAATTTATATCAGATATATGTCAAAGGTAAGGGAATGCTGCGTGAAAGATGCTACCACTTAATCTCTCCTGTGGAGTTAGCATTTATCTAGAGACATAAATAAACTGAGAGTGAATGGCAAGGATATCTGGGAACAGCATTCTAGGCACCACCTGAGCCTTCAATAATGCACTGGGAGGCCTAGAAAAAAAACACAGTTGCCTAGGGAATAAAGAGATAAGTCTTTAAGTAGGCTCAGGAGGCCCACACACCGAGGGTCCACAACCTAAGACAACACTGAAAATTTTCTTCTGTATTGCACAGTGCTTAGGATATAACAGCATGCACACATTACTTTCAAATTTGTATCTTTTCCTCATTGTCCAAGACTCCTTGTTATTTCTTTCTTTATTCCAACTGGCTGAATCAGTCCTCAATTCTCACCCATCAGTACACTTTCCTCTATCAGTTATGCCTTTCCAGGAAGGTGCTTGAGATCCTTCAAGTGCACATTCGAAAAGCAAACAGGGTGGGGCATGATGACCACCAGACTATTCTCTGTGAGACTGGGGACTTTTATCTTTTTTGTCTCAGTATATCCAATTCCTAGCTCAATATGTATTTGCTGTTTAAGTACAACTAGAAGGACTTTTGAGATCATCTAGTTAATTTCCTACTCCATCCATCTTAAGAATTCTTTTTCTAGAATATGTCTTTGCCAATCTTCCACTTACCAACAATACTACAGCTAGGCTACTTAAAGTCTTCATTTCTCTGTGTCCACACAGAAGCATTTAGGTGTATCAAAATCAAACTTAGCGAGTTACTGGAACAGAAATTTAGAATTTTAATTCATGTTATAAGTAGTCTAGCTTCTTTTGGTTTCCTTAATTTGTTTTACCTTTTAAATATGTATGTGGTACTGCAAAAATACGTATAGCTCTGTTAAATAACATTTCTCATTAATTATTAATGTAATGAATTGGAAATTATTTCATTTATTGTTTTTACCTTTCCTTTAAAAATATTTTTTTAGATTAAAAATTTAGTATCCATAGATTACACTAATACTAACTTCACGATGTGTTGACTGGTAAGAAGGATTTGCCACCTAACAGAAAAATCTGCCAGTCCTCCTTACTAACAGAACAAAACCAAGTCAAGGCTAATGAGACAGTATAAAAGGTAAAAGCATATCTGCCATTCTGTGATAGCTTTTTACCCCTTTTTCTTGGCTAATGAAACTTGTAAGTCATCTTTTGAGGAGAATGAGTAACTGTTTGAGAAAATAAGCTGCTTTTAGTACAAACAAAAACACTTAAAGTTCTTTAACAGGCTATTTTCAAAGAAGTTCTCAAAAAATTCCAGTGCTAGTAGTTATTAAAGGTGTATCCTATTTTCGAAAGCACTGCGTATATCTTCATGATGCCAAAGGCCAGGATCTACTCTCATCCTAGTCTTTACGAACAATGTACAGGAAAATAAATTAGAAAATAATACTAACACCTGAAATTCTTAATTTTTTAAAGTACTGTCAGTAAAAAAAAAACAAAACATTTTTCAGCCTATGAGAACTAAAAGAAAATATTTTAATTTTATATTATGGTTATAACTTTCCGTTAAACTCTATTTTGAACCAGGCATGATAGCAAACATCTGTAATTCCCATTACTATACAGCAATGGTAGGAGTTTCACAAGTTTGAGCCCAGCTCAGGCAATTTAGCTACTTAGCAAAATCTAAAAATAAATTAAAAAAAAAAGAAAAGTAGGGATGTAGCCCTGTGCAAAATCCCTGGGTTCAATCCCCAGTACCATAAGACAAACAAAACAGAACTATTTCACATCTGTAAAGTTTAGTGTACATTATTTATGACTGCCATAATGAGTGTCAGTTCCCTGATACACAAAAAGAACTGAAATGAGAAATTAAATTGCTTTAAAGACTTTTATAGAAATTCACATATTTATTTTATATCTACCATCACCGATTCCCCTGAAATTCAAGTCAAAGGTAGGCCCACCTTTACTGAACATAAACATTTAGGTGGGAGGAGGATCAGACTTAGAAGTGTATGTAATTGCTATTGTGTCTGCACTGTATCCAGAAAAGGGGGTATAAGCAGTTAATATGTTTCTTAATAAAGAAAACACAAATCAGAACTTGACCACCAAGGATTCTCTATTTTACAGTAGTCATTATTGGTGGCTATACATTAATCCAGGCATATTTAAAATAGGATTAAACACCTACATAAATACCTATCTGGGTTGTTCTAAATTCTCTCAACAAAAACAGTGTATCATTTGAAAGAGTATTAATTTTCTAAAGTGTAGAAATATGAGACTCATTTGGACTCTCAGAAATAAGGTCAATATATGAAATCAATAAATTTTCTGATAAAGTAAGAACATTCATGTATTTCCATATTGTAATAAGTTGGCTTTTCTTGTGTTGGAAGGTGTCTCTGAGGGCTATTTCAAACATGTAGCCTCTGAAGGTAGAGGCTTAGAGATGCAACATGCATTTTAGTTTTTTAAATAAATAGTAATCTACAGTCCTATTTATCCATTAATAAATCTACCTAGATAACAACAAATTTTACATAATATTCTAATCAACGTTTTTAAAGTTTCTGCTTATAAGCATGTTTTACAATGTAAGCTGCCATTTAACGTGGTTCCCTACTTCCTCTTTTATAGATGTTAATATATAAAAGACATCTAGTTTAATTCATCAAATTGATCTTACTGAAATTTTCTTAATCTTCTGAGTTCTCATGAAATGGACCTACAACCCTTTGGAGGCTGCACACTGTAAAACTAAAAGAAAAGAAAAATTCCTAGCGCTTGCAAATGAGAAATAAGTACCTACACCATGGACACAGGCAGCATAACTACTTAGCCAGTATAGATCTTGCTGGTTTGATGTGAGTGGGATTTCAGAACTTTAAACATTTCACCTTGTATCTAAAAAAAAAAAAATCCTTCTTAATATGCAAAATAAATACCATTCACAAATTCTATCACTGGGAAAAATGCTAAGTGTTCTCACTATTTTAATTTTATGGAAGTTGAAACTGTGGCAGAAAACAATGGACTCCATAAAAACCTGCTGATTAAAGGCTTGATCACATCTCCATATATTGTAGAATGAAGAGATTGAAGTGAGATGAATGCATGAAAAGTGCTTAGCATAGTGCTGCCACAAAACGTTCAAGCATTAATGGGGGAAAAGTTTAACAAAAAGTAACAAATATAAAAAGAAAATACAGACACTGTACATTTAGTCAAAGTATTTTTGTACAACACCTGGGCTAGTCAATATTACTTCAATGGATTACTTGTTTTCAGATTTCTAGACCAGACATAGATGTTAAAAGCCTGGTGGGGAATTTCAATACTGAGAATTGGATTATACCACTAATTAATTTTGTGTTCTTTCTCTGACTCCTTTCTATGGGTCTGTAGGGGGGGGCAAAAGATGAGCTCTCAAGACATTTTAAACTCTAACTTAAAAATGATAATACATGGAACAATCTCTGAGAACCCAAAAGCCCCATTTCCTAGGTGCTAACAACAGTAATATTTACATTTAATTTTTATATGCCACCAACCATACAACTTAAAAATTTTACTTTATAAAATTCCAAATCTAAGTTCCTTTTCTTCTCTTGTACTAGATAATATATAAAGAAAATGTCAAAAAACCAATATTAGTATACATACCTCAAATACTTTCTCATCAAATTAAGGTTAAAGACTAAAATTTTAGGTAAACACATGTACGTGTTTTCAAAGTAATTCAACACAGTTAAAAAAAAAAAGTATTTTTGACCCCAAAACATGTTACTATCAAACGTCATAGATTGGTTCAGTTCAGCTTTAGAACTTAGGTCTTTGTTCACCACTGTTCTACTACAGTATTTCTATTACTGAATATCTAAATTAAACTGTTTGAAAGGGTTGAGGGGCACCAAATTTTGCCTCTTAAAATTAATGATGCTCTCATCTCTAATAAGTACTAAACAAACATTAAAACAACACAAAACTGTATATAATAAGCTGGTAGAGCTTTAATGTTCAACACGTGACAATAAACATTGCCCCAACTAACATGAAATAATAAATCATGTACTACATTCAATTTCACAACAGCTTTCAAAATTTGGCTATCACATATACTTTCATAATACCCCAAGCTAAATATTATGAAAAATTATGAAATCAACTAGAATAAAGGCTAATTTTATTGTAAATATAAAAGTCAACATTTATTGCAGAAAAATCTTAAATTCTGTATACTTAAACTGAACTTTCAAAAATAAGAATTTAAAATGAAATAACTATAACCATATTGTTAAACCATTCCCCCCTCTCTCTCGACATATATATATATATATATATATATTCCCTACTCTATAGTTAGAATGGAAAAAGTATTCTAAGATAAGAGTTACTTTCTCTCTTTGTTGTACTACAATACACTCTGATATGGTTGAAGCCTGCTAAAAATAAAAAATTTAAGGCAGTCAAAATTAGTTGAGTTACTAAGAACAAGTATGCATAACCATGTAGCTCTATCAAGACAAGCTATTAATATTTAAACCAGCCCAGAAATAAAATAAGGGATGACATACTTTCATGCAAATTAACTGACTTTAAGGACTGCACTGCAATATAATTTAAATGAGTGGCTAGCACTCGTAGAATCCTGGTTTATTCTACCTATGTAACATTGATTAGGAATTTTCTTTCCCCAATATTTTACCAGAAAGATATATAACACATGGAAATAAAGTGTTGCCCTCCCTAGTCAATTAGCAATATTTGTTAAAGTACACTAAGAAATATAAAATGTTTATATCAAAGAAGACACCACTATTTCAATTGCATTCAAGTCATTAATTTTGATTTATTAAATAGCAGCCCAAATAAAAGTGGGACAAGGGCCAGCCAAATAGCTCAGCAGATTAAAGTGCCTGCAGGCAGGCACAGGAGCTGGGGTTTTGATCCCTGGGCCTGCCCCGCGCCCGAGGTTCTCTGAGATGGCAACTGACACTGGGCCTGGTGGTATGCGCCTGCAATCCCTGCTCTTGGGAGGCTATAAACAGGTGGATCACTATGAGTCTGATTTAGTAGTGAGACCCTGAACAACCTATAGACCCTTCCCTAAAATACAAAATAAATAAATTAAATTAAATTAAATACAGAAAAAAAGGTGGGACAAATATGGACTAGATTTTAGCAGACACAAGCTAAAAGGAAATAATATGCTCACTTTCTCCTATTTTGGTAACAAAACACAGCAAGAGACAGTAATATAATAGTATATATTGTAGTAATATAATTGTATTACTACAATCAGCTTTAGATTTCCACCTTTAAACAACTATAATCCTGACTCAGTGCCCTTTATTTATAAGGAGAGCCCCAAATTTCTCTTATTAAACCTCTGAATTCATAAGCACAGTTCAAATTTCTCTTAAACCTCTGATTTCATTGCAGGTAATCAAAATTTTGGTTTTTGGAACTATTCTTGGTATTTTTAAACATATCTTCAACATTCCATGACTTTCTATGCCCCTTACCCAGTGGAGGTTGAAGTCATTCTCTGTAACTAATTTTGAAATGTTACACACATTTTTTAATATGTAAAGTGAAAAGAATAGCCAGTACAAGTCACACCCTAATCCATTTTAGCATAAAAGAAATGACCACACACAGTTCAAAACGGAAGGAATACTTATTGGGCCCCTTTCCTTTTTCTTCTTCTTCTTTTTTTTTTTTTTCCTTTTGGGGAGATCCAGGGTCTTGCTTTGTACTTCAGGCTGGCCTTAAAGTCTCACCAATCCTGCCTCAATCTGTTAAGTGCTAGGATTACAGGTATGATACTCCACTTAAGCTCAAAATTCTCCATAGGAATATTTTTATCTACTTGAAAAATACAAATCCCAGATAGAATATCCAATAAGAACGCAAAAATAGTTGGCTTTCTAAGACCATAGAAAGAAGAAATGTGTGGGCTTTTAAAACCTTTGTTCATAAGGTCACTATTTTTTTTCCAGTTACAGCTTAACTCAACAAAATATTTCTTAAAAACTTTATCCAACAAGATTCATCAATACATGTACATAGTGTACTTAACTCAAATATGGAAGCAAGTGCCCACTAACTTAGCAAGCACCTATACATATCACAGTATACCATTATTTTTGATGAAAGCAGTACCAGGATGACATCATAAGGGTAACTGATATTGAACACAAACCTATTTTGCCTATTTAATTTGCTCACATAGGTCAAAATAAGAACATATTACTAATTTTCAAATGGTATAATTATTAAAGCGAGAAAAAATACATGGTTTAAGAACTGTGCCTCAAACCTATTGTAGATGCAATGTAAATGAGATTTAGATTTCCTAACACAACTGCTATTTCAATCACCTGCAAGCCAGGATAAATTAAGATTTACACAACTAATTAATGCAGACACTGTTTTTGACATTAGGCATGCATAATAAATCATTTTGATCCAATCTCTCCATTAAAATCTCAAAAGGCCTCTAATGTGTCTCTACTCAAATATTAATTTTACTGATAATATCATTTGCGCTTAATATTTAATCTACCTTTATGCAAAGGTGTATTTCATGTCTGGCCTAAAATTCACAGACATTCAATAATATACTGAAAGTGGCTAGATTAAAATATTCATAACATAAACAGACTTATACAAAACAGCATTATGATTACCAATTGTTATCAGTTATGAAAATATACAAGGAATTGTCAAACATCACAAAAATTCCAATAATATCTGAGTAAATGTTCCTCATGCACTTTTGTATTAATCATTCCACACTAAATTGACACACCTGAATACAGTATTCTTAAAATTTAAATCAATTCTACAGCCATAACAAGGTATAAATTCTCTTAAAAAGTGAAAGATTTTGCTTTTATCATAACGCTAACAATAAATAAATGTCTACCCAAAAGCAAATCATATTCAGAAATAATTTCCTATGATTTACTTAAATCATTATCTGAAAGAGTAAACAAAAAGTCATGGAAACACCCAAGAATCTTTAGAGGGAGAGAAAAAAAAAAAGCATAACCCTAAAATCATCCATCAGAAGGGAAATGATAACCAAAGCAAAGCTGCTTCTTCCTTTATGCGCCTCCCTTTCTCAGAAAACATTCAACTTCATATTTTAGCATGAAAAATGAAAAAGGGATAGAATTTGCTTCATTATCCTTTGTATGGACAAGTCTTCCACTTCCTTATTTAAAATTAGACACATCTATGACTAAGACATTTCAATCTACCTAAATAAGTATTTTTACTAAGTACTAATAATCAGAGCCCTAAACTCCACCTAAGACTCAATGTACAAGCTCTTCCTGCATCATTCTTTCTAAGAACCCTAGTCTTCAGGAAATAGTATTTTAGCACTAAATATTCAACATTACCTTAGTATAAAATTTCTAACTCCACCTAAAACTTTGTTTCTTCTCAGCAGTTTTACCATTAATGCTGAGGAGCAACAATGTTGAAAATAAAATCCTGCAGAAATATTCCATCAAGGTTATAGTTAACCTTAGTGAATAGTGAATTTTAATATTTAAAAAACACATTAACTTAAAATAGCTAGCTTAACTTAAGATAGATTCCAGCATCAATAAGGTGGCCCTTATTTTATGACAGATGAACTTAACCCTTAAAAAGACTGTTTCTGTGTCAATCACGCCATTCATAATTTTACAATTTAATATGCTAAGATGACGTTGTGCATGTTGATACATCTAAAAGAATTTCCTACAGTAGTTTCTTAAAAATAAAATAGTTTTGAATAAAAACTCAAAATGCAGTTGCTTTGAATATAGCAATTTTAAGTAATAATTTTAAAATTCAAATTACAATTTATACTTTTTTACACTAAAAGCTAAAAGAATTACTAAAGTCATGTAATATTTTTATATCTAAGGTCAAAATCGGTATTCAATTAATTTGCTGCTTCAACATACTAGTCTCAAAGTCACTAATCAGAGGTAATGCTTAGCTAAAGTCATGTAATATATACAGAAAGCAACCAATTTTAGTTTTATGGGGGTTGTTGTTTGGAAACAATAGACTAATTCAATGATAGCTAGAAAAGAAACATTGTTTCAATTTATTTGGGTGAAGCTTTGTTCTGGGGTAAGCACTGCTTACTCAAGGCTATCACATATGACATTTGCAAACATTACCAAATTACCCTTTATTAACATATTATAACGTTAGAATACAAATCACTGACAATTTCAAATCATTTATCAATGCAAAAATAATGTCATAAAATAGTTAGAAACTTCTAAAGAGCTCTATTACAGCTATAAAGCTCAGAAATACACAAATGCACTTTGCAGGTCAAAAAGTACTATAAAATTATTAAAATTATCATTAATGATTTCAGCATAACCATGCTCACCTAAGGATCATTCAGCAATCCCAGATTTTATAAAGTTTATTGGAAGTTCACAGTGTATTAAAATTACTTTGTCCATGGATTTTTTTTCTCTTACCATAACGAAATGAAAGTTGTACTATGATGACCATCAGAAAAGTTTCCCTAAAATATTATTTTTCTTTGTATAATTACATGTTTTATAAATCAATGTAATAGTTCCTTACAGTTAGTAAAATCAACTGTACATACTCTTTTAAATAAATCATGAATTTCAATGTAAAAATTTTGAGATTGGAACATTTAAAACACAGCATGTTTTTAAACACTTGAAACAACAGTATATAAAATAAATAAAAACTCAAATCTTACTAAAAAAATTTTAAACTTTTAATTTAAAAACACTTAAAAATTTGAAGTAGTGTGCTATTGTTTTTAAAATAATGCATCACTACATAGTAGCTTGCATTTAGACACAGAAAAGCCAAGATATTTTTTCTCTTGACAAGAAACCAAGCTTTTAGAAGAACAGAACATAGCCTAAATTTGAGGATAAACCTTTTCCCTAATAACAAAATCTACCTACATGAGGAGGAGGCATCTCTTTGTATGTCAACATTAAGATAAATTTCACAGAAAAAAATAGTTTTTTTTAAAGAGTTTTAAGTAAAATGCTCAAGAACTAGTTAATAGAAAAAAGAACATTTAAGAAAAACCCTGAAATGGTTATGTACTAATAAGTCACTGCTATGCCTTCTTAAAAAATGATTAATCAATCTTGGCCTTGCAATCCACATTTTTTATATTTTCCTACATACCTAAAATGTACATATAATCTTAGCACTTAGCACTACTTTTTTTGAAAGTTCCATTTTAAAGTACCTGTTTAAGGTGAAAGAGAATGTCAGTATATCTATAAATGACCCAGGAAAAAGAAAAGAGAAATCAAACAACAGCTGAGAACTGAAGCTTAACAATCTTGGCCATCAACTATCTACTTGAGAACTTGCAGAAACATTTCAAAGTAAAATTTTGTTTTGCACCCAGCTGCCACCAATTCCTTTTTTTACAGACTGACCAGCATTCTCTACTCCACTTCTGGTCAGGAATGCCGTGAACAAGACCTATGTCTAATACTATGATGTGGTACACCGTGTGATGAAGTGCTTTAGCAGTTTCTCAACTGAAATTCTTCTAAGACTCAGCCTGAATAGGAGTTATTACTAGTACTTTCAATTCTTAGTCCTTTAATTTCAAATTAACACATTCATGAAAAATACAGCAGCACATTTTTTATGTCTATATTAAGGGTATATTTTAATTTACTAACATTCTAATATAGCTAAATATGCACAATTCTCTTGAACTTATACAACTTCCCTGTAAGACACTTGTTACTTAGCAATATCAAAGTTTCCAAATAAAATTTTCATTAGTAGCTAATGGGATACTGAATATCAGTATTTAACAACAACAATAATAAAAACCTCAAGTGGATATATTTAACTGTCCATCATGCCTACTTTCAGAAGCCCACTGAATCATATACAAAAAGAACATGAATATTTGGAGAATACATATAAACGATTTTTAATCTGTCAAACTAGTTTAAACTATCATTGTTACAAAATAGAAGAGCATTAATCTTACCTTGAATAGCCATTAGAAAAAACTGATCGACCAGGGAAGTTCATAGTCCCCAAGGAAGTCAGGTTGTCATCTCCAGATCCTTGACATCTATTCCAATTTTCTGAACTAACAGGAATTGGTGGAATGACATTAAAAATAGGCTTCTGATCCTGCTGCTGAGAAAGGGATGCGGTATTCATGTCATAGTGGTACATCTGTCCTCCAGAGGTACTCACGCCATGTACAGAAATGGCAGACATTTTATTACCAATTATATTTGCCCCAGAAAAGCTTGCCTGACAGTAAACTGGGCCCAGTTTCTCCTGCTTAATTACCCCAGGGGTACAGAGTTCAATGAAATCTTCTTTTTCTGTTTTCACTTGGGGCAGTGGTACACTGTTAGGGCTTGATAAGATCACATCTCCATTATCTTTAATTTTAGGTTTAGTGTCCGGTAAAATAAAAGGCTTGCAGTCTTCACTTGAGTTTCCTTCCAAAAGGAATGGATCGTCCTCTCCCGCCAAAGGAGAAAGCAGACAGTTTTCGTCCATCAACAGATCTGGTCTCCAAGGACTCTCATTCGTTTCTTTACCAGGGGACCCAGAAGAAAACTCCAAATCCTGCAAGATGTCAAAGGTGCTTTGGTCTGCGGGATACAACTTCACATTGCCGCCACTGGTGCCAGCCTGGCCCTTTAGGTTTTGCTGTTCTGAAGATACATCAGACTGAGTTTGGGGAAGCTCCTCTGTCGGGGTTCCAGACACAGCAGATGATGAACTCATGGGGTTTTCTGAAACACTGGTCGACCTACTGAGGTTTGCAATACTTTCTTCCAGGAGCCGAAAGTCTGTTTCTCCAGAGGAAAGGCTGATTTGGCCCTGCTGTGGAAATCCCAGGTCATTTCCCATCACTTTTGTTTCTGTCTCTCCCATATACAGTCCCATTGACAGTGAAACAGCTTTGGACAGATCTGGCTGCTGTGCATTGCTTCCTGAACCTTTTGGAAAATCAACCAAAAGTCTTCGCTGCTTGGAATCTGACTGAGCTGCAGCAGCCAGTGAGGGTGAAGATGCAGAAACCTTCGCAGTAGCTCCTCCCCTTAGGGTTTTATAGAAACCGATCACTTTCCTCCTCTCTGAACCAAGCACATCGCTGGGGATTTCTTTACTGGAGGGGGTTAATGATTCTTTGGAGTCCATCAGCAAATATCAGCTAAAGAAAAGACAGGGAGACATGATAAGCTATAAGGTTACATTATCTCTGTGATCCAATTAGTTAAGAAACAGCCAGTTAAATAAACCTTTCAGTTAACTCCAAATCAAGTTCTTTGTTATCAGAACTATAGCATCTACCTCTGAGAATAAAAAGTCATGTCCCCTGTTCCCATTCTGTAAGCCACATTTAAAGATATAATGCAGTCCACCAGCACAGCTGAGGACAAAATTGTATCAAACTTAGATATGCTATTCACCCTGCCATTCACTAAAGGGGCACACTGTTTTTTAAATCACAGGCACTGTATTGGACTGGATTATTCTAAAGGTTCAAACTGTTATCGATGTAGTATTCAATTGCAAAACGTGTGATCATTAAAATTCCTATCTCTTTTCAATCAAAGCTGTTGGCTTTCCTGAGAATCAATATGTAGTGATAAATAATGCGCCAAAATTCTCAGTCCCCAATTACACCCAAATTCAACTCCTACCAGTCACAGATTTAATCCCAGTATGACACAATGGTGAACCATGCACTTTTCATTTGGAAAATAAACAACACTGATTTGCTTATCTTCTAATAGGCCAGGAAAAACCCTCTTATTTTTAACCCCTGTTTTTAACTGGATGTTTCCCATCTGACAGTGCCTACCTCCAAATTTTGGGTCTATGAAGTGAGATACATTGTATATGTTAGCCACCTAAAATTTACATCACAAAAAGCAAAGTAGTGTGTCTTGTAGCGTCTCAATACAATTTTAGCTTAAATAGGACAAGAGACTCTTGGCCTTTACCATAACTCTCAATAATGTCTATATTTAATTCAGACGAACACTTAAGCTACATTTTCTCTTTAAATTGCTTAAGACTCTCAGGGCAAGCCAGTGGTGGCACATGCTGTGAATCCCAGAACTCTGGAAGGCTGAAAAATAAGTATCCCAAATTGAGAAGGCTAAGTCAGACAATTTAGTGAGACCCTGTCTTAAAATACAAAAAGGGGACGGCCAAATAGCTCAGCGAATTAAAGTGCCTGCTTAAGCAGAAGCAGCAGCAGGGTTTCGATCCCACGGCTTGCTGTGCCGGCCCGCCCCCAGGGGCACACGGAGATGGTGATTGAGACTGGGTGTGGTGGCGCACGTTTGAAATCCCAACTCTTTGGGAGGCTGAAAACAGGAGTGTCACTACGAAATCCGATCTATGTAATGAGACCCTGTAGACCCCTACTAAGAAAGAAAGAAAAAAAGAGCAAGCAAGCGAGCGAAAAGAATGGGTTATAGCTTAGTGAGAAGGGCCTGGGTTAAATTCCCACACTGTACACACAAATCAAAACATAATACACAGAAGACCCTCTAGTAGCATACTCTATATATACTATTTGCATACCTAGAAATACTACGAGTATATCTCTCAACTTTTACCTCTAAAATTTTCCTTTCCAAATATTTCAGCACTGAAACACCCCTCCCAAAACCCCCACAACTGTAAATTTGCATCGTATAAATCTAGATAAAATAGTATCCAATACAACGTTCAGAATAGTTTCTTCAAATCCTAACCCTTTATTCAAATTCTGAACCTATTCAAAAGACTGGGTTTGTAATATACTGTCAACAGTTAAGAGTGTTTTAGTGTTTTAAGTGGCAGCAAGACTTTGATAAGTACATCTGGGACTATGGATTAACGTCAAATCCTGTACAATAAAAGGAAACTTTTCTAGTACGAAAATGTTAAGCATAAACGTCACTGGCTCTCCCTGGAAAAGGATTATGATGAAGAAGAAAGGGGTGGGGACCTGCCACTTTCAATCTTCAGGGTAAAGGGCTTAACTCCCCACCTCCCTGCCTTTGTCTGATAATGATCACTAAACCCGAGGTGAAGTATCAAACAGAGCCTAATGAATTTGCACACTTTTTTGACAGCTTCCTTCAAACGCAAAACCACAATACTTAAGACGCTCCTACAAGCGACATTATTCCCCATTTTAAACGGCAAATAACCTGTCACAATAACAGGCCCTGATAAATAACGCCAAAGTGTCTTAGTTGGCATTACATGGTCTGTTATCAAGCCTGCAACCTCAAACATTAAACACTTGTTAAAAATCGCAATACAAAACCATTATGGTTAGAGGGTCCTTTTTTAAAAAAGAGGTTACAGCGAAGAACAAAGGGGGGAGTATAGAAAAATGTGCCCAGACCTGTTGCGTTCTCCCCGACACGCCCACTTCTCCGAGCTATCGCCAGCCCTGGCTTTAGTCTCCAAGTTGCAAGCTGTCAGCCGCCTGCCCGTGTACACACGAACACACGTACACACGAACACGTACACACACACACACACACACACGAAGGACCCGCCAGAAGTGAGGCGCGCTGGGGCCTCGACAGAACCTCGGAGCGCGCTCGGGCGCACGAGCGTGGAGAGGAAATATTGGGGCGACGCGGCTGGCTCGGAGTTCACTGTAAAATGGGCGCCTGGGCGGCCCCGGGGAAGGAACTGCAAAGGGAGATTCGGAAAACACACACAGCAGGTTGCAGCCGAGCAGCCGGCGCTCGGAGCCCCACGCCGCCCAGCCGCCCGCCGCCCGGGCTCCGCGCGCAGTCAGCGCTCAGGCTCCGCGCCTCGCCCCGCCGGGGAACGGGGACCGAGCGGCGGCGCGCCGAGAGGAAGCGGCCAGAGCTGTCACCGCGCGCGGCCCTTCCGTCACCGCCACCGCCACCCGGCCCCCAGCCCCCACTGCCCAGACCGAAAAGTTTGCGGGCGCCGGCGGGCGCCGACCGGGTCCCCGCGCCCCGAGGAGCGCGCGCCCCAGCACCCCTTACCTCGGCAGGGGCGCCGCTCACCCGCCGCCGTCCGCAGCTTCCACCGCAGCCGAGATAAACAAGTTGGCGTGTGAGAGCGGGAGGAGGAGGAAAATATTTTTTTCTAAAAAAAGGAAGTAAACAGCCGCCCCCTTCTCCATAGGGGGAAGGAAGAGCCCCTATCTCAGAAAGTCTCCATTTCCCGCTGACAGGCCGCCCCCCGCCCGGCTCGCGACTCCGGGGCTCCGGGCTCCAGCGCGCGGCCGCGTCCCAGCTCGTCGCTCCGGCCGCGGCGGCTCCTTCCACCCACTAGAATCCGTCCTCGACGGGCGGGCGGCGAATCGGGCTCGTCACAGACTCGCGCTCGCAAAATGGAGGAGGAGGAGGAGGAGGAGGAGGAGGAGGAGGAGGGGAGGGAGAGCGGACACGCGAAAGGGCCGCCCGGCCGCGACAGGCGAGCGGGACCGAGCGGGGGGCGGGCGGAGGCGGCGCC
>NW_004524761.1:2028930-2039773 GCF_000260255.1 Octodon degus | reverse complement strand
GCCCCCGGCCTAGTCGCGCGAAGTGTGTCCCTCGCAGAGGCGTCGCGGGGCTGCGCGGAAGCGGTGCCGCGGCCGCGCTCGGGGCCGGACGGCTCGCCCTGCCTGCTGCCAGGCTCGGGCAGGGACGGCGCGGAGGGTCGCAGCTTACGTACCCCGGGCCGGGAGGTCGCGTGCCGCAGCTCCCCGCCCCCGCATCGTCTGGGCGGCCCCGCCTGAGCCGCCGCGCGCTCGCGCCCCGAGAGAAGTTGCAAAGCAGAAGCCGCCCTCCCCCGCGCCCGCCGGCCCCTCCCGAGTCTGCGAGGCGGCGGCGGCGGCGGCGGCGGCGGCGGCGGCAGAAGGAGGCGCCGCCTGCCAAGTTCAGCCCCTGCCCCGCCCTCGCTCCCCGCGCGCTCGCGCTTGAAGGAAGTTGCACGCCAAATGCGAACCCTCCCGCGAGCTGGATTTCTTTGCACTTTTAAAATGAGCGATTAAGGAAAGCAGGGGTGGCCGGTGGAAAGGCCAGCTGCGGGCGACAGAGTAAGTTGCAGGCGAAGTGCGCCGCCCCGCCGGCCGCACTCCTGACCTTTCCGTGCACCCCCTCCCGGCGCGCCTCCAAGTCCCCGGCCCGGCCCCTCCCCGGGCTTGACCTTCGCCGCCGGGCTCCCCGCCGTCCGCCCGCGCGCTCGGGAGACCCCCCGCCGCTCCTTGCAGGCAGCGCGCGTGCAGAGGTCTGAGCCGACCTCCCGGCGGCCCCGTCACGCCTCCCCTCCGCGCGGGAGACACGTGGCGCGCCGGGAGGGCGACGTCCGTGGGGCCGCGAGCCCCGACCCGGGAAGACCCCGCCCCAGCCCGCCGCCGCCGCCGCCGCGGGGAAGGCTTGGGCGACGCGGGGCCCGAGCCCCCTACCTGGTGCGGCGCATGTTAGGGATTGTGAGACTCGGGCGAAGCTGGTGCTGTGTCGCTTGAGCGTGTGGGAGGTAACTTTTGTGCCCCCACGGGTGACAGCGCTTGGCAGCCTCCGACGAGAGCGGGGCCGCCGCGGCTCCGCCTAGTTTCCGTCCAGGCCGGCGTGCGGCCGCGGCCACTCTCTCCTCCCGCCGCGCTCCGGCTCTGACGGCGGCCACCTCTGCTCTGACATCTTGGAGCCGAGTGGGGGAGCACGTGCCGGAAGCCGCCCGCCGCCATCTTGGTAAAGTGGTGATGCCAGCCGGGCCCAGCAGCCACCATCTTAGCCGAAGTTTTCAGTTATGACTAGCCTAAATCGCCTTACCTTGGCTCAGAAGGGTAAGAGAGGGCATATGTGCAGTCTGATATGTAAGGAAGAAGTTGGCTTTAAGCTAACGCTTTGAGATTATCTACGGGGGCTGCTTCCAGAGGATTCTGGGCCGCCATCTTGGCAAAGGAAGAGACTGCCTATGCCAATGGAGAATGACTTGCCAGAAGAGTGTTTTTGAAGAGTGTGTGCAACTCAGTGTTGACAAAATCCCCATTTCAATCCAAGAGAACTTCCTCCTTCTCCTTCCCTAGAAGGTACAAGTCCACTAGAAGGATCCACTTCATCTCGCATACTGTTGGAATTTTAAGTGGTACCTAATTTGCTTCTAAATAATGATTTTATGAGACTTATTGCTTAACTGTACATAATCTGTATCTGTTTTTAAAAACAAGAATAGTTATCGTTTGTGGTTAACATTTATTGACATCCCTTTGCAGTCTACTCTTGCTGACAACAGTTGAATGGAATAAATATTATTACAGTATTTGATTTTTTCCTGGTGCTAGGGATCAAACTCACAGCCTCTTAGAGAACTAGAGTAGCAAGCACTCTACTACTGAACTATAATCCCAGCATTATTTTAATTTTTAGTGAGAGGAAACTCAGGCCTAACAGAGGTGGATGCTTATCCAAGGTCACACAGCCCCTAAGTGTTGAGGATGGAATTCATTACTATTTTAAGTTTTTCTCACTCAAAACGCACTGAGTGCTGGAGAGATGGCTCAGTGGTCTAAAGCACCTACTTGGAACAAGCTTGGCTAAAGCACAGGGACCGTGGTTCAATCCCCCAGCACCACATGCCAGCCAGCCCTGCCCCCGGGACACACACACACACAATAAATAAATGTAAAAAAAAAAAAAATTAAAAAAAGAAATGCTATATATTTAAAAAAAATAAAATGCACTGAAAAATTGTCTCATAATTTCCATGAAGCATATAGCAATGTCCTGATAGACTTAAGTGCTTATGGAGTGTAAGTGCTGAAGATTATTATATCAAAAAAGAGATAAGGTTTAGTTAGTACAGGTTTAAGAATAACATGAATTGAGCACTTACTTGTCTGCCAGGAACTATTAAACATCTTACCGCACTATATTTTTTATTATGATATTTATTTATATGTGACCTTGGAAAGTTAGCAGGACATGATAAGAAATAAGACAAATTTTTCCTTCTGAGAGGAAATTATTTGATTGTCTCAGAATGTTGCAACTATGCAGGTAAGGACCTGATTTGGCTTCTTCATTGCTTTATGTCCCACTCCTAATACAGAGCCCAATATATATTAGACTCAGGAAACATTTATAGTTATAATAGTAATGTTGCTCAAATAGTCAACTGGGCATAATAATCACTTTGAGTTGTTGTGGGGACCAAATAAATTAATGAAAAATGTACAGATATTACTCAGGATTTTGACTTTTGACATTGGTTTAAAAATCTGTCCCTTCCCTTAAGAAATTAGTCAAGTTTATTCTTATTTATCATTGTATGTTCTTATCATGTCCAGTATAATTTATTTTGGTAGCACTTAACGGTGGTAATTCATTATTTGTCCACTCATTTGTTTTATTGCTTTGTTTTTATTTGCCTTAACATTAAAACTGTTAAGGTAGGGACTAAGTCAGTCTTCTAGTGTATCTCTAGTGCAAAGTAGAAGCTCTGAGGGTGTTTTTTGAATGAATGTATATAGGCTTAAAAGCTGTGGTCTAAGATCCACAAAACCTTAAGGTGGAAAAATAGCAATCATTTTTTATATTTATATAGTATTTGATATATTAACCAAGAGAGTTCTCCCATTCTGTTCATCTGTTTTTTTTTATTCCTGTAAAGTAACCCAAGCCACTTTACCATATTACCTCTTTAAAATATCAATTGTAACACCATGCTTCTGCTACAAGTACAATAAATTGTTGTAAATTCAGTGATAAGCCAGTGATATTGGTCATCATCATCATCATCATCATTACTAATCTGTAGTGTTACTCTTCTGCTGTGGTTTTTAAGACCGTCATTTTTCATGTGCCCTCTTTATAGAAGAAGCATTCTAGGTTATGAGATTAGACTGACATTTAAATTTTTTAGGGGCCAGGGAGATAGCTCAGTAGAATAAGCACTTGCTTAGCAAGCACAAGGGCCTGAGTTCAATCCCTGGTTCCACCAAAAAATAAGTAAATAAATAAATAAATAAATTTTTTAGAGTTATTTAAAGCAAGGGAATTATAAAAAATGTTGACTGGAAAGCTTTAAACTTTTTGAAACCCAATACCTATCATTTGGACATTTATTTACTAATGCTATGATGAAAGTCTAAGCATTTCATGAATTCACTAACTGGAGTTCCATGACTTATTTTGTGTATCACCTTATACCCACGGTGCACTAAACCACCACAGTGGGTAAGCCAAATTGGACAAAATCCAATTTCTTTCACTTTGAGGCATGTTAGGCAAGTTCTCTAATACTATACCTTAATTTACAAAATGTGTAAGTGGTAATGAAAATAGCATTAACAAGTTAGACATGTCCGATATGTGAAATACTTAGACTGCTAATTTCTGGGGGTATATATTAAATACTAATCATCATCATCAATTATTATCATTACTAATCTGTAGTGTTGCTGTTTCCCCAAAGTCCTTTTCAAAGTGGAACAAGAAATTAAAGGTATTTATAAAATAAGTGGATATTTCCGAATGTTTATGAGTCTTTCCTTCTGCCCTCACTCAGTCTTTTAAAATTATCTCACATGAACCTTATTTTAACTGAAATTGTTTAAATGGCATCTTTCCATTTATTTTTTTGTAGAACACTGATATCTTTTTATACTTTTTGTCACCCTTTACTTGATATTGAATGAAATTAAGTAATTACAACAACAAGCACAAACATCATACATGTGATCAAGGAAAAAGCCCAAGAACCTGTGCTCCTAGCTCAGCTCCTGCCCGCAGCAGTGAGTCATAGTGGCTCTGTGTTCATCATGCCCTGCGCATCCGTCGTATGTGTTCCGGGGGACTAGAACTTGTTTTAGTTGACATGAATTGACTGGTGTTGGTTACAAAAAATCTTGTTCAGAAAAGGACACGGTGGCACACTACATTTCCACTTCTGCTGTTTGTCGTGGACATTTTCTTTTCTATAAGGACACATCTTTGTGACTTATTTTTCTACGCTGTATGTATGATTCTTTGTCATGGTTACAGTTTGAACTTATTTTATTTTTTTACTCCTTAAATCTGTGATGTTAAATGTCCGCTAAAATAGGATGTGATGTGTCTGTATTAGTAACTTTGATTATATTCATTTTGTATTAAGCCAACACAGTTTTTGTTATTGGCAGAATTTGCATTAAAAATAGTTATTCCTGCAGCCATCCAAGCTATTGGATGCCTCTTTAAAATAATAACTTTGGTAAACACTTTTATTCTTATTTAACTTTTTAAGATAAGAGATTGAGACTAACCCAGCTGAGCTGGAATGCCCCATCTCTTTTTCAGTATTTGCATTTTACAACAGACTTGCTTGGTAGGAACAGTTGACTCTAGTATAGCAAGTTCTTAATCATAATTCCACTTTGGTACTTCTTTTTGTAGTTGGAATTAACATTTGCACATGAACTGAGAAATGCTAAGTTATTACAAGCTTTTCTGGTGTTTTGCTGCTCCACATTGTGCCTTGAATGATTACATCATAAGCAGCCTAAGTTTTGTGCCAAATATGTGTGAAATTCTATGTTAGAGTCCTGGTTCAGTCTGTATTCTTGACACTAGCAGAATCAATGCCTGTTTGAAGGGTAAGGTAAATATCAGTTGATAAACAGAATGTTACCATAAGTAGGAACCTAATGTTTTTAAC
Organism: Octodon degus; assembly: GCF_000260255.1. Classification (NCBI taxonomy): domain Eukaryota; kingdom Metazoa; phylum Chordata; class Mammalia; order Rodentia; family Octodontidae; genus Octodon; species Octodon degus. Next base: position 2,034,659 of record NW_004524761.1, on the reverse strand, counting down.
GTTTGATAGCATTCAAGCAAGCACACTGAATAATTGTAACAAAGATTACGTACATTGTTTTGCATTTGTGGCATTTGTGGCTCGCCATTATGTCATTAGCTTTCTTCCTTTTCTGATATAATCTTTTCTGTCCCATGTTCCTTTGGTAGAGAATGTTTCAGTGTGCCCCATTTCTCAGTGGAATCTCTCAGCTCATGTTTGAGAAACTATGTTTTTAATTTGGCTTTTACAGTTTGCAGATTAGTTATTAGATTATGTAGGTTTTTCTTTTGTTTTAAGCCAGATTAGAAATAGGGTTTACAAGTACAGTACTTCATATCACTCCCGAAAGTGCTACAAAGGACATCTGCTGCAATTTTTAAAATAATAGGGTCAATCAGTATAGGTCAATTAAATTTTTTCTAGTCTTGTTTAATTCTGTACATAAGACCTGAATCTGAAACACTGTTCTTCCTACCATTTTTTTTTTTTTTTGCTTACATGAACTTGGTCCAGTCTTAATTTTTTTTTAATCTATAAAGGAGGTCACTGATACACTTCACCTACCTCACAGAAAATATACATATTTCAAATGGAATGATGTGTTCAAAAGTAGTTTTTAAGCAAGTTAGTTTGGAAAACAAAGAGAAAGTCTTACAGAAGTTTTGAATCAGCAGTTCACTGCAACAAAAGTGAAATTATCCTTGCTTCCTTTCACTCATTTCATGGATAACCAGTACAGTGGGCAATCTAGAACTTAAGGCAAGGGAGTAACAATTTAGTCATGAGCTGAACCCACTGTACCAGCTGTCAAGAGCTGATTATTAAGTTTTCAGGAATCTGGTAAGTCTTTAACTGTGGTCATTATTTAAAGCTAAATTGTTTATAAACCTACAGTTACTTTAACAAAGATAAATGCCCAAAATTTCTCTTCCTAATCATTTTGTATTTTGCTGTTTTCTCTGTGCTGTTAAAATTATTCTTGTCTGCTTTATATAATGAATATCTTGTAGAATGGAGTGATACAGTATAGCTCTTTCCAAGTGTACATTCAGAAATGTTATTTTGATATTTTGAAATCAACTAGGGTGGAATATTTATACTGTAGAAACTGGAAAGCACTATAAATCAGAATTTGAATTATTTTGTTGGTTATCTAAACTCAAGTATTATAGGAAATTTCAATAAAAATTAAAGATACAAGTGTGTTAGTTTGTCAGCAACACACACAAATAATCTGATTCTGCAGATCACTCATGTTATTGATGAATGAGCTCAATCCCAACATACATCTTTGTTATTAATGAGATAGTAATCAGCATTCTTGTTGAAACTTCAGTAGCATGAGTAACTTCTTCACTGAATTGAATATTAAATATTTATTGTATTTATCTTTGTCAAACATGATTGAATTGTAACCATAGGTTAGCTGTGGATACAAAACTTATGTTAGGGCCCGGGCTATAGCTCAGTGGCACAACACCTGCCTGGCAAGCAATAAGGTCCTGAGTTTGATTCCTAGTACAAAAAAAAAAAAAAATTGGCTAAAATTACTGATACCATTCTGTGAATTCAGTTGGCCACACAGAAGTTATTATTGAAAGATATCATATATTGTATTAGGGCATATTTTGTAAATTGTGTGCAGTACATTCTTTATATTAGTATAGTTTATACTAAACAGATAACTCCCTCTCTCTGGGCAGTTGTTAAACATTTACTTTCACACTAAAGGACATGATTTAATTAAATTTTTTTTTGGCAGAACTGGGGATTGAACTCAGGCAGCACTGATTCTACTGAGCCATCTCCCTGGCCCCTTAATTTACTTATTTGAAAAGATCATTCTGCCTGTGTTGTAGAATATGGGTTGTAGTGAGTAAAAGAGGAAGCAAGGAGAACAGTGAGGAAGCAGACATAGTGGTCCAGGGAAAAATAGCAGAGATTTGACAAGGGGCAATAGCAGTAGAAGTGGCATAGCTTCAATGCTCTGGTCAAGCAAAAGAGTCATTTTTCAGCTCTCTTGAAGAGATAGACTTTCAGAAATGTCCCATGCTAAAAGTCTACTACCTAGTGAATTTCAAGAAGGTTCAGTGGTTGAGTGTGGTAAAAGGAGTCAGGAGAGCCATAAAAGGAAATAGAGGCAGTTCTAGGGTTTGCAAATACCTTGAAGAAAGAAAATACATGGAAAAAGAGTTGGTTCTTAGTGAAATGTCTAATTTTCTTAAAGTGCAGGTAGTAAGAGGTTACCCCAAATATCAACAATGTGTCATAAATGTGATTCATATATTTGAAAAGTATTTTACTCATCTAGAAACTATTGATTGTTATTTGTGTAGGAAAAAATTATATGTTCATCTCAACCTCTTATTGTTCCTAGTGTAAGACTTTTTTTTCTTCCAGTACTGGCCCATTTTAATTATAAAAGACCCACTTTATTAGCCTATGCTACTCAGATAATGCTGCCTCCTTTTATACTTCTCATTCACGAATAAAGGAAAATTTCTCAGCTCTCCAGCCACCAAGGATTAACATTTTGAAGATTTAGTTTGTATATATGAATTTGGTTCACTTTTTCTGATAATTGAATATTTTACAGATAGTTTCAGTGAACCATGGAATATTTAGGAATATTCCATGGAAGGAAGGAAGGTAGCTCATAATTACTGGAGGTTTCAGTCCATCTTCAGCTGGGTCCAAGGCAGAACAGCACATAGCAGAAAGCAAGTTTTCATGGCTGCACAAAGAGCAAGAGAACCAAAGGGGGGGAGTAACAGCAGCTGAAGCAGCTAGCTTCTCTTCCCCCCTTACACTGAAATGCAAATTACCTGCCCCAGGGCAGGCCCAGTATCTACACTCACAATAATCAATCACAAACTCCAGAAGCTTACCCAAGACTGCATGAGGCTTTGGGGTGGGGGTGGGGGGACACCTACACACCATAACATTTAATAATGGAAGGGTGTCTAAGTCAGTGATAGGGTGTTTTCTTAGAATTGGCAAAGTCTTGAGTTCAACCTACCACCACAAAAAAATTAAAAAGAGAGGAAAAGGAAAATTAGCTTCATAACTAATTTTTCTCTCATTCATTCAACAAAATATAATTTCTTTTACAAAATAGCAATTATTTGTTGGACTGCAGTGTAAGACTATAGGGTAACCATTGTTGTTGTTATGTGTGTTAAAAATGAAATTTAAAACTTTAAATATTTATCAAATTAAAGAGCTTTTATAATACAACCCTTACCCTGGAGAAAATGAAAACAGAACAAGTCAGTGCAAATAACGTTTGGTGACAGATACATAAGGCGTTATGTGTAAATTGGGAAGACATCTTGAATGTTTAGGTTTAGAGATGGTTGTGGGTATGGCATGGCTGGGTGGGTTCCTGGAGTATGGATGACTGATGTGAATTGTGAAGGTTCTTCTTCAAGTTATTTGGCTGTTTTTCATGTAGGAATAAACATAAAGGAAGTTCATCATTAGTATTTTTTTTTCCTTCTTTTTGGTGCATTTAAAACATACCCAAATGTTAAATCAAAAAAGGCGGCTTACTGTTTTACTGAAAATTGTAGAGAAAGTTTAATTTTAGGTATGGTTGGATGTAAGAGTTCAGATTATGTCAAAAGGGCTTGAATTCTTTTAGCTTAAGTTTTCTGTTTTGATTTTATTCTTGGAAAGACTGTCTCCACATTTTGCTGGTCACTCTAAATTGTCAACCTGACTAGATTAAGGGAATACTAGAGAAGCTAGTGGACTGTGGTGGAGATTCATCCACTGATGTGATAGCTTAATGTCCGCATAGCGGGTGGAGCCCAGTTGGACTTGGCCACTGGGACTGTGCCTTTGGAGGGTGTCGCTCTCTCTGGCTCTCTTGTGCTGTGCTCTGCTTCCCAGTTGGCATGAAGTGTTTGGCAGCTTTGTCCCATCATGTGCTTCTGCCATGATGTTCTTGCCATGGAGCCACCCAGTCACAGGCTGAAACCTCTGAAACTTTGTGCCAAAAATAAACTTCTGTACCTTTACAGTGCTGATGCCAGGAAGTTTGTTCAGTGACAGGAGAGCTGACTAATACCTACCTGCTAGACTGTAGTATTGGATTTAAACTCCTTATTGGTTTGATAACTTCAGTGGAGAAAAAGCTCTTTTTCAGTAATCTTAATTTTTTCTGAAAGAGGCTTTTCATGTAGTTAAGGGATGTATATTCCAATTGCCAAATCTAGGTCAGGTGCTTACCAGTGACGCCCAAGAGTGGGGCAGAGAGTGGAAGAGAGGAGAGGATGAGGTAGACAAGGGACAATAGGAGTGGTGAGGGGGAGGGAAGATGGGGGAAGTAAGATAGGGAAGGGAGTGAGGGAGATGGGGGCGGGGTGATTGGGGCTTTTAAATTAAAACAGGTACCAGGGGTGTTGGGCATGCAGGAAACAACAGATGTCCACTAAGCAGCTATTAACATGTTAACAGTGAACATCATTTTACATTTTATCAGAACTAGAAATGACCTCAAAAGTTTATCAACAATAGAAAGAACCCTGAAAACTGAGTATAAGTGCTATTAGGGTTTTTTTTTTTTGGCAGAACCAGGGATTGAACTCAGGCCCTTGCACTTGCCAGGCAAGCGCTTATTTATGGAGCTATGTGCCTGGCCCCTATTTTCTAAATTTTAATAGAAATTGAACGTGAATTTATACTTTGAAATTTCAAAGTATACAAATGAATTTATTATTATTCATAGAAATAGTATCTCCATTTAAGTGGGCTCTTTTCAGGTGTTATAGTGATGTTTACAAATTTTCAGCTATTTTATAGTCCTCTAGAGAAAATAAATGAGTATTGTCTGAATATGATTCCATAATGTGATGGCATATAGGAAGCTGCTGTGATCCTCTGCCTGCTTATTTTTCTCTTTCTGTCCTGACAAACTGAATGTCATGCAAATGTCTCCAGCCTTGGCACTGGGCAGGCAGGAAGCCAGAACCAGTAATAGAAGTAGGAGGCAGTCCGTGAATATTTGCTGATTAATTTTAGCTCCATAGGCCTGCTGGGTTTTCCATCCCTATAATTACCATCAGAAAATAGTTATTGAATGATATCGAGCATATTTTTACTCCCCTTTTTCTAGTCCCAATTTTTCTTTTCTATTTTACCTCTCTGTGATTTCATTACATGTGTTTCTGTTCATCAGACCAACAGAACTTCTTGTGATTAGTTTCTAATACTAAATTTCATTGCTTCTATAGGACTGTCTGTCTAGTAGTCATTAGTCCACCCTCTGGAAATAGTGAAGGAATAAATGGTAGGACGAAAAAAGAAAATAGGCTATTCTGTGTTTGATTGTACATTAGTATATTGCATATTTACAAGTTAGTCTCCTGCATTGGAAATCATTCTTTACTAGGCTATGAGTTCTCATTGAGCTCAATCTGTGTAGAAAATAGTGATGAGAGATGATGCTATGATTTATGGCTATGATAACGAAAAGATTTTATAGAAGGGAGATTGGGGATAGCCAAGAAAAATAATTATTTTATATTTCATAATTATGTATTGTATTTATAGTATAATTGTGTGGCTGACATTCAAAGAACAAAGTATAATTTTATTTTGTGATTTAAAAGTATCTTAAAACTAGTAGGTGCTGGGGCTGGTGAGATGGCTCAGTGGTCTAAAGCATCTACTTAGAATCAAGCTAAGCTAAGCAAAACACAGGGACCACGGTTCAATCCCCCAGCACCACATGCCAGCCAGCC
>NW_004524761.1:2012592-2028765 GCF_000260255.1 Octodon degus | reverse complement strand
AGTAAAATTGTCTGCTACCCTCTGTCCTTTGGTTCCATTTTGTGGATGTAACTCTTTCATTTGTTTTTTTTGAGACAGGGTTCCATTACATAGTTCATACTGGCCTTGAACTCACTGTTGCAGCCCAGGCTGACTTCCCACTCACAGTATTTCTGGTCTGAGCCTGCTAAGTACTGGAAGGACAGGCATGTTCCACCACCACAGCTGCAGTTATTTTTAAAGAGTTGGTGTGTATACTTCCAGAAACCTTTTGACTCTGCACATCTACATGCATGCATACACTTACTGTTATGGTTTGGATCTAGAATGTCATCATAAACCATCATGTGCTCAGAAATGGGGCTTTTGGAAGGTGATTGGATCATGCAGGTGCTGTACAAATTAATGGATTCATTAATTTGTTGAATGCGCTGTTAGGGGCCTGATTGGAAGAGACAAGTCCCTGGGAATGTGACGTGGAAGGGCGTACCTCCTACACTGGGTCCTCCATCCACTCTGCTTCCTGGCCTCTATGATGTGAGCATCTTTCCTCCAGGAGGCTTTTTTCTCGTGTCCTTTCAGCCTTCAAGCCAGCCAACCATGGGAGGACTGAGACTTCTGAAACTGAGTAAAATAACCTCTACTCCTTTGAGTTGTGGGTACTGGGTGTTTTGTTCCAGTCAGAGATAGTAACTAAGACACATACAGTATGTTTTTTAAAATAAAAATTGAGATTTTACCACATCTATTCTAAGACCATGTGAAATGTTTTTGGATGTCTCATGTCAAAAATTTTAAATAGTAGTAACAGTATAATTTATTTCACCTCTCTCATTTCAGTTTCAAAATTTTTACTATTACAATCCATGGTAAATTAATACATTTGTATCTATATCTTTGCATCATTATGCAGGTATTTCTATAGCATAGAATTTCTCAGGCAAATGTGGTTAATGACAATTATTAAGTAGCTAAATGTGTCATATTAACAAGCTTATTTAAAAATGGTTATCTGTTGCTTTTGACGGGTGGACAGATGGGCCCAAGCACAGTGGCTCACACACTCCCAAGCAGAGAGAGAAGTAACGTGGAAATGTCTGAAGCAGCAGGGAGGAGCCAGCAGTGGGCTCTGGAAAGCTCCACCGTCGGAAGGCCAGGCCCAGCCATGATCTGGAGCTCCGTACCCAGCACAACTCCCCTGGCAAACTTGGCTGGAGGACACAGCACATTTCTGGGATCTGACAGTGACTATCACAGAGCTGTAAACATCAGAAATATTTTACTGCTTTTATTCTACCTTGTTTGTCTGATTGGCTATGCCTTTCCTGTCTGGTTGAGTGTCTTGTTTTGTATTTCATAGTTACTTTTATCTGTTGTTCTTTTGTTCCCTTTTTTCTCTCTTTTATTCCTTTCTTTTTAGTTCTGTTCTTTCTTTTCACTGTTTAGGTTTCTTGCCTTTCATCCAGGGTTGGTTGGTTTGTTTGTTTGTTTGTTTGTTTTGGGATCTCATACCTGTCAGGCAGGTGCTGTACCATGGCACTAAATCCTCAGACCTTAACATGTTTGTTTTCATCTACTGATCTGCTTTCTCTCTTTCCTCAACTATCTATTGAATTTAAACTGTCAAGTGAGTAAACATTGTTTCTTTACTTTCTGATTACTCCTTCCCATTCTGTTTCATTCTTTTCCTCCTATTTCCTCTAGTTTCCCAAAACTCCAATGATCATCCTTTGATCTCCTGCCTTGATTCTATTGTATTTGACCTCATTTATCACTTTATCCTGTCCCTTATCCGTCTTAACCCCCTTCCCCTCAAAAGTTTAAAAATCACATCCCTAAGAAGAAAATCAGTACATACAAGTAGATGGTATAGGGAGTTGGGGAGATAGCTGAGCGGCATAAGCACCTGCCTCGCAAGTGCAAGGTCCTGAGTTTGATCCTTGATATCCCCCCCCAAGAAAAAATAGATGGTATAAATTTCCTTTTGTAATGTAACTTTAAAGTTTGCTCCTGTGGTTGGACATAGCAGGACAATGATTACCATAGGTTATCAACTGTTTGAAACTACTGTTACTACTAACTGTATGGAAAAGAAAAAGACTATCAGAATTGATCAAGGAACAAGATCCAACAATATCCTGTATACAGGAAACACAGAAAAAATAAAAGAGCCAGCAAGATAAACTGAACCCCATCCCTCAGGCAAGCACAGGGATGGGGTTCAATCCCTGGCACCACATGTACCACATGCTGTGCCAGCTCTGCCTCTGGGCACATGGACTTGGCCACTGAGACCGGGCATGGTGGCACATGACTGTAATCCCAGTGCTGGGGAAGTTGAAAACAAGAGTATCACTATGAGTCTGAGCTGTGTGGTAAGACCCTATAACAAATGCATTAAGAAAAGAGAAGAAAAATATATAGACTGAAAGTCAAGGATGGAAGACAACCTTCTATGCAGTAGGAACCCAGAAAAAAAGCATGCATAGCTATTATGTTTTCAGACAAAGTGAACTTCAAGAATTATAAAAAGGGATAAAGACATCTCTACATAATTTTTAAGGGGAAACTTCAAGAGGAAAACATAAACTTTTCATAAGAATATATACATCAACTATGGGAGCACCCAACTATGTAGATGGTTTCAGAGTATTCCACCCAATATCATCAGAATACACATTCTCACCTGCATGTGGAATGTGCTCCAAAATAGACCATATACAAGCGCATAGAACATGCTTAATTAAATACAAAGGAATTGAAATTATTCCATGTATATTATATGATCTTAGTGCAATGAAACTGGAAATTAATGGAAAAGAAACCACAGAGACTAAACAACATTCTGGTAATCAATAGGTCACAGATGAAATTAAAAAATAATACCTACAACTAAAGAGTGCAGACAACGTAGCAGAACCTGTGAGACACAATGAAATCAGTCCCGAGAGGGAGATTTATAGTGATTTCTTACATCAAGAAAATAGAATGAGTGCAAATAACCTAATGTTGCAACTCAAGCATCCAGAAAAACAAGAGCAAATTAAGCCAAAATCCCAAAGAAGGGAGAAAATGGTAAAAATCAAGGCAGACATTAATGCAATAGAGACTAAGAATAGAAAGAATAAATGAACTGTTCTTTAAAAGAATAAATGGATAAGTCCCTACCTCCTCTATCAATACCTAAACCTCTTAAGCCTTTAAGTCTCTTATCAAAGAAAAGAAAAAAGCCCCCTCAAATTTGTAAAAACAGGAATGAAAAGGGGTAAAATCATTGCAGATCTGTAGTATTTCAGAAGATCATCAATACCTACTTTGAAGGACCTTATTCTCATAGGATGGAAAACAAGAAATGGACAAATTCCTAAAAACGTGAATTACCACAGCTGAATGAAGAAGGTATAAAAATTGTGAATAACCAAATATCAGTGAGATTGAACATACATTAAAAATTTAGCAATAAAGAAAGTTTGAGTCCTGATGGATTCACTGTTGAATTCTACAAGAAATTTAGAGATTTAATGTAAATATTCCTCCAACTCCTTAAATCAAAAGGGAAGCAATCATTCTTAGCTCATTCCTAGAAGCAAGTATTACTTTGATAAAACCAGAGAAAAACCCAACGAAAAAGAGAACTATAGGCCAATCTCCCTAGTGAACATAGATTCAAAAATCTTCAAAAAGATACTAGCAAACAATATAGTAAACCATCAAGAAGATTATACATCATTATCCAGTGATACATATCCCAGGAATGCAGGGATGGTTTGGTATACACAAATCAATAAATTAATACATCATAATAACAGAGTCAAAGACAAAAAAGACATGAACATCTCAATAGATGCAGAAAAAGCTTTTGAAAAAGTTTATCACTCATTCTTGATTTTAAAAACCCTATAGAAAACAGAAAGATGGTTTTTACCTAAATCTTTTTTTCTACTCTATTAAAGTTACTTTACTACTTAATGCAGTATCCATTTTGACTTGCGTGTAACACAATGATCATGCACAATGATCATGAAGGGCTGCAAGAGAAATACACAGTATTTAGAACATTCTAAAGGTTTTGTGGAGGCTGCTGTAAAGCAAAGAATTTGAAGTAAACAATTATACAAAAAGAAAAAACCAGGTTGTTTGCTTCAAATTCCTGGTTTAATAAGGACTTGTTTATATTGAGAAAAAAGATCCCAAACATCAGGCATTCACAAAAAATAACCCACAGTAACAACTTTAGAAAACAAAGACTATTACACTAATTTTTCTAGAGGATGCATTTCACATGCTCTCATTCACAAAAATACATTGTTACATTTGTGTTTAACAGCCCCACAAAGTACTTGATTTGGGGTGATACATGTAACTCTTAAGCCAAACAAAGCTGCTTTCAGATGCTACACTAGGTGAGATTGCCTTTGCAGTTAGGGAAGCAACTACTGAAATCACATATAAATGGAAACTATATATAACTATATAACTATATATAACTATACTACCTGTGTAATGAGAGATTATTGTGGAGACAGCTGATAAAAACCATACAACCTTTTTATTGTTAAGTCATAAAGTATCAAAATTAAAAAGCAAAAATTACAGAAGACTTAACAAAACTACTAAGAGTATCAAAGGAAATGAAAATGGTACTAGGTGCAGGGCAGTTATGAACATGGTAGGACACAGGGAAAACAGTGAGCATGTGCTGAAGACACTAGGGGGGAGGATCTGGTGAAATTTTGATCTTAGATAAGTACCTAGATAAATAGTGGGACAAGACTTCTAAACCAAACCATGTGCTTAAGAGTCATCCTCGCCATTAGCCCCGTCTCTGTCATCTTTCCTTCCTCAGCCTCTTTTTCATCATCCTTGATCAAGTCCAGCTGGTCCTCTGCCCAATTTTCATTTTCATCATCATCCAGTAGATCCCCCTCCTCAGCAGAGTCATCCACAGCACCCTCAGATTCCATCTTCACATTACTCTCCTCTTTCTTCTGGGAGGTGGTGGTCTGCTCCTCTGGTCTTATCATTCTTCATCTCCACTGTTTGTTTGCTCTGTTCCTTTTCAGTTTTCTCCAGGCTTTCCAGTAAAGAATCCACTTTTTGTTTTAGCTGGGTAAGCTCCTTAACGGCTTGAAGGTCATCACCTTTCAACTTTCCAGACTTGGATGAAGATCCCCACTGGGCACTCTTAGAATTGAAGCCAGTTTTGTCTCTTCAGGAGGTATTTCCTGATATACGCTGGTGTTTTGAGGCCACTACAGCCCGAGCAATAGGAGGAGGAGGAGGAGGAACATGTGCTGGGTAACTGTACATCCTGTCATCATAATCACGTTGAAAGTCAGTCCAAGTCAAAAGAGCTGAGTAGAGGGGATGGAGAAGGGTGTTCTGGTACTGACCCATACATCTCCACTGTAGATCATGTCACACCTGTTTTTCCTCTGTTCACTTTTGGCTCTGCAACCAGATTAATATCTAAAATCTGGCCAGCAATCATTCTGCCATCCTGTCCAGCTACAGCAGCCTGGGCATTTATCTCATTAACATACTGGACAAAGGCAAAGCCCTTATGAGTGGAGCAACCCACAATTTTGCCATACTTTGAGAAGATGGCCTCCACATCAGATTTCTTTACCACAAGAGTGTTCAGATTCCCAATGAACACATGGGAATTCATGGAGCGAGGCATCTCTCTCTCTCTCTTTTTTTTTTTTTAAGGATCTGTGGATCTGTCTTATTGGTAACATTGTCAGCCATCGTGTTTGAAGATAAAGTTGCTGATAGTGACAAAATCTGTAGCTGAAGATCAAAAATATCTCACAGGAGAGAGATGAGAGAATAGATTTAATTCCGAATCTCCTGCTCCCAGGTTCTACATGGAGTTGACTGCTGCTCAAGGTCAGCAACGTGGCAGCAACCACTCAGTCTCTGTCTCTTCACAAAATCTTTTTACCTAAATCTGATAAAATCCATCTATGTCAAATCAATAACTGACATCATATTAAATGGACAAAAACTGAAAGCTTTCACTTTAAAATCAGAACAAGCCAAGGATGTCCACTATCACCTCTCCTGTTCAGTGTAGTTGTGGAGATATTAGCCAGAGCAATTAGACAGGAGAGAAAAATAAAAGGATTAATATTAGAAAAGGAAGAAGTAAAATCATTTGCAGATTACATGGCACTTTACATAGAAGAATCTCAAAACTCCACCAAAAGACTTGTATATTTAACAACTGAATTCAGTATATAGCTGGATGTAAAGTCAACACTCAAAAGCCAGTAGGATTCCTGTACATGAATAATGAGCTCACAGAGAGATTAGAGAAACCACACCCTTCACAATAGCATCCAAAGAAATAAAATACTTAGGAATTGTAGAAAACTTCACTTAGAGCAGGAGTCTGAATGATGGACGAAAAGCCCCTTCCTGAAGATCCCTGTATCTTTCCTGATGATGTGCCTTTACTGAACCCATCTCATGTTAAATGTATTGCAAATTAAAGTAGACTTGATTTCTCCATAAACTGGGAAAAGCCACCAGCAAGGATCCATTTAGAGTTACCATAATGCTTCTGTTGACCAACTTCTGTCCTTCAAGGGTACCTCTTGTCATGGCCACATGATGGATATGCACTGTTCTGCCTGCCCAGTATTCACCTCCACATATTGTACCAGACCTGAAATATCCTCTGGAAAACATTCTTTTCCCAAATGTCAGTTCATGTGATTGTGATACTATTAGTCCCATACCTCACTGTGTGGATGGGCCACGCCTGATTTATCTAAGCATTAGTATAGAGAGGGTAGCACATGGCAATTACAAATAAGCTTTCATTCTAGGTGTTCTCAAAGTATTTAGAAATGGGACCTAACCTACCCTTTTCAACAAAGTATAAGATCTAAGCTTGTAGCAATTTGACTGTACCATTTAGAGCCACTATGGGAATGGAGAGAGACACAGACAGACAGACACAGGCAGGCAGGCAGGCAGACAGACAGACATACTGGAATGGAGAGAAAGACAGACAGATAGACAGAGACCTGGAAATAAGCAGAATCCCAGTGATTTAATTTAAATATCTGAATCCTGTGGCTAAGATTATCACTAAACTTGACTATGACTCCAACAGATAATAGTACTCCTCCTTTCTTCTTCCTTCCGCTTCATCTTCCTTTCCTCTACCCACTTCCTCTTCCTCTTGTTTTACTTGAGCCAATTCAAGTTTTCTTTCTAAAACTTGCATTTGAGAGGATTCTGAAACCAGAAATAAAGATCTAACCATGAGGGTATGTTCCTACTGAAGAAGAGAGAAATCTCAGACAGATCAAAAGGAAAAGCCTAAAAGAGAAACTCACAGAATATCTAAAAATGAACTTTATGTGCTTCACAAGTTGGGCTACAACTTCATTTTAATGATTAATTAGGTGAAACTATCAAACATCTTCATTTAAAATAAATGTACATAAATAATACCAGCCTTTATTAAATTCATCAATTCTGGCTGTATCTGCTTAAGATGTCCATTTTTTATTAATAAAGAAATTGCTTCTCAATTTTACAGTATATTTTAAAAGAAGAAAAACAATCCTGATAATTCTTTAAGAGAATTGTCTTAATTTTTCTTCAGAGCAACTTAAATTATTACTCTGCTTTCCATATATATGTTTTTGTTTTCTTTTTTTGTATTTTAGGGAAGGGTTTACAGGGTGTTTGGGGTCTCACTGCTAGGTTGGACTCCCAGTGATCTGCCTGTTTACAGCCCCCCAAGAACTGGGATTACAGGCAAGTGCATACCCAGTCTCAATTGCCATGTCAGCATGCCCCAGGGGTGGGGCTGGATGGCAGGTCCAGGGATGGAATCTCTGGTCCCTGCACCTTCTTGCAGGGCTTTAATCCATTGAGCTATTTGGCCAGCCCTCTCTTCTTTCTATATTGATTAAGCCTTAATTTTATTGCTTTGCCTTATAGCAGACTTGATAATATATTAAGTATTATAAATATGACCTAGTTGAATAAGTATTAAAATACTTTAATACCTTACTGGAATTTTTGTTCTTGAAACCTAAACCTGATAGCTAAAAAGAAAGCTCAGAGGGGATGGGGAGATAGCACAGTAGAATAAGTGCTTGCCTGGCAACCACAATGTCCTGAGTTCAATCCCTGGTACCACACACACACACACACACACACACACAAAATAGTTCTGCTAATATACAAAATCAATTTCTTAATTGAATTATATCCTCAATCCCTATGTAAATGTATTGTTCTTGTTTTTTTTTACATAAACTTTATAATTTTATCTGTAGCAGGAACATAAAATAGGATGTTTGATAGGAATATCAATAGTTGGATTCAAAAGCATTTATCTACTTACTAGTATGTCCAGCCTAGTTTGTAACAGAAGAAACTCTACCTCTTAATAGACATATGTTTTTGGCAAGTTCCTACTCGAGTCTAGTTTTCTTGTCTGAAAAATAAATGTAATGATAGTATTTGCCTCATAAGATTTTTAAACAGAGCAAGTAAGGTATTGTCTATAAAGCGCAGCCACATGAAAATGTAACTGTTACCACTATCCCAAGGCATGCTCCATACAATGGGTGCGTATACCTCCTTAGCTTTCTTTTAACTAATCCTCTTCCTCCCTACATTGTGCTCTGTGAAGTCAGGCTATGACTGCCAGGGAGCCTATAAACAAGCCCAGGTTTGGTTGGGCACGGTCGTGTACAGCTGTGATCCTACACCTTGAGATTACAAATTTATGACCAAGCTGGATAATTTAGTGATTTAGTAAGATTTTGTCTCTTAAAAAAATTATAAAAGAATGTAGGTCAGTGTGAACAAGTATCATAACCAAACAAAAGAAACTCCACACTATCTGGAATTTTTATTATTAATTAGTTTTTTTTTTCAATATTGGTGATTGAACTGTGGTGAGGGCCTTCACCTGTTACCATCAACTTTATAGCTTTTGATTTGAGACAGGATTTCCCTAAGTCACTAGGTTGCTCAGGCTGGGTGTGAACTTGCGATCCTCTTGCCTCAGCTAAAAATTTTAATTTTCGTTATATGGTTTATCAGGTTTCTCAGTTTTGGGGTCTATAATCTTATAAACTACACGTTACACATGTCTGTGGGATTTGCAACTTAGGAGACCTATGAGAAACAGGTTTTTGGGTAATTTTTTTCCATCAAGCTGAGCATGCTCAAATAGAGACATATTTGAAAAGATAGAAGTGGATCACTTGCTTTGAAACCAGCAAAATTCTGTGGCCAAGAGAAGCAAAAACACAAAGTGAATGATTTGTCTGGATCTTCACTCACTTGCCAAGAAGCCCAAATGCACACCCGAGCTCTCCTCACTCCTTGCCCCCAATGCACAGTTACAGGCCATCCTCAGGGACCGGCATTTACCTTTTATGAATTTATCGATGCTCATGAGTCATCCACAAATTCGTATGTTTACTTTATCAGTGCCATCAAATAAAACCTTTTAAGAGCTGATCAAAGTTTATATAACAAGTGGACAGGGGACAAGGCCTTGATTTTGTGTCCTTCCCTGTCCTGCTCTTCGGTTGTACAATATTGAGAGTTATTTTTCCCTTTTCAACCATTTACCTTTCTCAGCTTACCTCTGGTCTTTTTTTTTTTTTTTAAACTATTTTCTTTTTTGGTATTGGGAATTGAACTTAGAACCTCATACTTGCCAGGCAGGCACTGTACCACTGAGCTACTGAGCTACTGAGCTACATTCCTGGCCCTTTTTTTTTTTTTTCCAGCTTAACTCTCTGGAGTTGTCCCTTGGTATCTTCAAGGAATTGCTTTAGGATTTCCCATTCTCTGGGGAAAACAAAATCCACAGGTGCTCATGTCCTTTGTATAAAATGGCATAGTACTTGTGTATAAGCTATACACATCTTCCTGCATACTTTGTCATCTCTAAATTACTTATAATACCAATTCAACATAAATACTAAATAGTTTTTCAGCTGTATTGTTTAGAGAATGATAAAAAGTCTGTATGTATTCAGTACAGATGCAATTTTCACTCCAATATTTTTGTTTGGCAATTAATTGAATTTACAGATGGAGGATTCTAGCTGCATATGCAGAAGGCTGACTATAATTATGTTCCTCTCATTACCTCTGGCTGAAAGCTTTTACTAGCAAGCCCATATTTAATGGGTTCCTGCTGTCTGTATGTGGGACTCTGGAAGAGAGGCCCCTGTTCTCTCATCTGTCCCAGTTAAAAGATGATGGAAACACAAATACATGATGTGATAGGCAAATACAATAATAAAGATGTGCACAGGTCCACAACAGCGGCCTCGGCATCTGAGGTGAAGGCAAGGATCAGGCAAGGCTTCTAGCAGAGTCAGAACGAGTGGGCATGGTGTTGGAATCCCTCTTAGGGGTGCTGTGATTATTCCATGTGATGATATATGCTAAGTACAACTTTTGGCACCATGGTGTAATTGCATTTCGTTTACTTTCACCAATAACATGTAAAATCGGTTCTCTTGTTCTTCTTTTTCTTCCATGGACAGAGCCATGCTTCTGTCCCTCTCTCAAATATATTTTTGTCAGGGACTGCGGAGATGGTTCAGTGGAATAAGCACTTCCCTGGCAAGTTCAAGGGCCTGAGTTCAATCCCCGATTCCGCCAAAAAAAAAAAAAAAAAAAAAAAAAGGAAAGAAAGAAAAAAGAAACATCTTCAGTTCTGTGCCATAAATATATTTTTGCCTATAAATATTTTTAACAACACATAAGCATTTGTAGCACTATAAAAAGTGACATTCTATACAACAAACAGGAGACTGTAGAAGTGCCTTTAACTGTTTTCCCTAGACATGCAATTTTTCAGATAGGGAAGATTTGGCAATACCTGGAGACAGTTTTGGTTATCCTAAAGGAAGGAGAATCTCATGGGCATGTGATAACTCATAGCCGCTGTGCTGCTAAATATGTCCTCACACATGGGGCGGACCTCACAGCAAGGAGTTGTCCAGCCCCAAGTGTCAATTGTGTTGGGGTGGTGCACTCCTCCCCCAGATGTAAACCATTCACGGCTTGTTCTCAGTGACCATCAAACACAGCAGAGATGTGTGTCTAAGGATTCTAAATCCAGCTGCAAAAGCAAACCTTTGGACATTTAAAACATCTTAATGTCCTCATTGAAAGCCAGAGTCCTCCAGAGTCTCTGGTATGGACATTCAGACTTTTTTTTGTTGCTGACATAATGGAGTATCATTTTTACCACGTGTTCTTCAGATGATAATTTTAATGTAATTCACCAAAAAGAAATGAACTTATTCCAAGTTTGGGAGTCCTTTCCAAGTCTAGGTTTGTCTGTACCTCCACAGGGAGGTAAATGGCCACCCACCAGATAGTGGCTTCTGTAGCCTTAGGAAAGAGGGGGATTTAAATCCTTCCTCACACTTCTTCCAGGACTAAACCAGAGATTGGGGGATGGGGTGTGGGGAGGGTTGGGAGAGTCTGTGTGTTTATTTTTCTCAAATGAGAATTTGCTCTAAGTAGCTTATCCGAATTGCCATGTTAATGAGCCTGTTCCTTCATTCTTTTTTCCCTGTGGTTCTGCCACTTGCTAGCTGCATGACCTGAAAAGCTTCTTAACCTTTGTGTATTTCAGCTTCCTTACTTGTAAAAAGGAGAAGATAGTAGTACCAGCCTCAAGGTTATTGTGAGGATACAGTGAGATCTCTCTTTCATACTTTAACCTCCCATGGTGTTTTTCTTGACAACCTTCATCTGAGCTGCCTATCAGATCATTTAGGAATTTAAGTATGGATATCTGGGCCCCATCTCTTAACTCCTTGAACTCATCTCTAAGGGCAGTTTCCAAGGATCTTCATTTGAGAGGCAGCATGGTATAATACTTAAGAGTATGACCAAGGAACCAGGCTGCGTAGGCTACTTGCTAGTTGTGTGACTTTGGGCAAATTATTTAACTCCTTGTGTCACATTGTCCTGTCCTCATTGGCAAAATGCTATTCTCCGAATGTTTTTGTGACCCCAAGATTCATATAGCCCTGGGGTTAAGGTAATGGTATCAAGAGTCAGGGCCTTTGGGAGGTGATTGGGAGGCTTTAGGGTTAGTGCTCTTATAAAAGAGCCCCCAAAGGAGCTTCTCTCCCCTTTCTACCATGTGAGGACTCAGAGAGAAGATTGGCTATTCATGTGTGTCCCAGGAAATGACCTTCACGAAATGCCAGTTTTGTCAGTACCTTTATCTTGACCTTTCCAGGCTCAGAACTGTAAGAAACAATTTTTTGTTGCTTTTAAGCCATTTAGTCTTTGGTATTCTGTTATGGAAGCCTAAGCGGACTACAACAAGAGAATACAAGAGTCCTTAGCTCATGTGGTTGCCATGAGAATGAATGAAACTTCTCTTGAAAAACTGTAAACACTTAATGTTTGTCTTTTTTTTTTTTTTTTTACTTTTCCTCATTTTTTGCCTTCTTAATTATTCTCTTTCTACATTACTCTTTTCCTGTAACAAACATATATTAGCTATTTTAGGGCATTATTTTGAAGACCCAGAGATGAATCAGATATAAATTTAGTCCTTTATGACACTGGAAATTTATGGGGAAAGTGCACATAAATAAGTATAATAAAGCATTTCATATATATATATGTATATATGATATGAATGAAGAAGCTGTATTATTAAAACTTTATAAATAGTCAGTGGATAAGCAGGATATGTTGCATAACCCTGTAATCCCAGCAGTCGGGAGGCTGAGGCAGAAAGATTGTTGCAAGTTGGAGGCCAGCTTAGGCTGCAAAGTGAATCCAAGGCTAACCTGAACTGCATAGTGAAAGCTTGTCTCAAAAGAAAAAAAAAATCAGTGCATGAGATCCTGTCTCATAAATAAAGATTAGTCATTTTGAGATACACGTGTGGTAGTGCACCAAGCAGCTTTTTTACCTGACTGACCCTGAGGCTCTGGCTGGCAGCCTCAGTGTGTCTCATGGCGAAAACCTCACCAACACTCTAGTTGGTGAGGTTTTCGCTGCTCTCTTTTCCTTAGATGTTCATGTCTTAGTTTATCCTTTGGAAGAAGCACTTGTGTGAAAGGATGTAGGCTTTGATCATGGGCTAATATGTAAGCTATACAATCTCTCACTCTTGCTTATAAGAGCAGGTCCTTAGGGTTCAGAAGCTAGGACCTTTGCCTCAGTATATTTCCTACTGTGTTTTAGCCAGCCTGATATCTCCAATTCTTGAGGAGGAGCTCCAGTCTGTTCCTTAAGTAAGAAGTTGGGATTTTTAGCCACAGTTTCTACTTAATGGACTTCTGGTAGGGACTAAATGTGATAATTATATGCAGTGCTTCATACCCTGCTTGGTACAATGTTATTGTTAATTAATGTTAACCATTTTGATTGCTGTTATTGTTGTTCCACTGAAGATATGCCTCTGAGGCTAGAATGGACTACTAACATGTGGCAATTATATTTTTTCATTGAAAATTACTATTGTCTCAGTTACTTTTCTCTCCTTGCTGGGACCAAATACTTTCACCAATAACAAAATTAAGGAAGAAAAGGTTTATTTAGCTCATAGTTTGTGGAGGTTTCAGTCCATATTTGGCCAGCTCCAAGGCAGAGTGACACATGGCAGAGGGCAGCAGCTTATAGCTGTGGAAAATAGCAAAACAGCAAAAACAAAAGGGAGGAGTAGGAGTAGCAGCAGCAGTGGCAGAGGCAAGCTTCTCTTCTTTCCTTCTGTTGCCTTCAGGCTATCTGTCCCAGGATGGATGTAGCACTCACACCCGTAATTCCAGCAGTACTCAGACCCATAATCCCAGCCTTGGATTGTGAATTAATCACAAACTCTAGAAGCTTCTCCATGGCTGCATGAGGCTTTGGGGGGACAACTAGACACAAACCGTAACAACTAACGTGTGCTTTTGACTTACTATGTTATTCACCTGTGCTTAGTGCGTAAGTCTGACAGAAAGCGAGGCATGGTGGACTGACAGATAGTGTTTCTGATCCTACCAAGTTGTGGGTGACAGTCAAAACCTGGTGAGGGGGCTGGGGAGATGACTCAGTGGACTAAGCAATTCCCTGGCAAGCGCAAGGGCCTGAGTTCAATCCCTGGTTCCTAAAAAAAAAAAGAAAAACAACAAACAACTGCTGAGTTTACTAGTTGCAAATATCACCCTGTGAAGCTCCTTGGGATCTATGTGCTGGTCTTTCCCTAAGACACCACCTCAGGGGGAACTTCCTCAGGAAGAAATTCCATAGAGAGAGTAATAAAAAGGACTAGTGGTCTCCTTGGAGTGTGAAAGCCAGAAGGCTGGCCTGAGGCTTGAACTTTTCTATTTCAGGTCACAGCTTCCTAAAATTTTTTAAAGGCTTCCCTCCAGCTCTGAGGATAAAACCTATCATTTGTACTAGGATCCATGAAGTATACCCCATCTGGCTCTTTTCTGTCTTTCCAGCCACATGCAACTCTCCCTTATCACCCATCCAGTGGTTGGCACACTACAGCAATATGTTATAAAGTTGATTGGAATATAGCACACCTGTTTGTCTCAGAATTCTCCAGTTCATTGAGATGGCCCATGGTATAGGCACATGGTAGCACTTAACTGCATGCCTGGGAAATGAAGTCTAGTTGTGCATCCAAGAAAAAAATGGCTTTGTTCATCAGCAAAGAACTGCTCCATGAAAGCACAGCTATGTGCATTAGCGCTGTGAAGTGCCTGGTGCCCTCACCAGTTTAACCACCACCCCTGTGCTCAGCAAAGGTCCCTGGAAAACATCCTTTTAGTGTTCATGATTTGGAGATGCACTTGCAAAACACTGAGTTCCCTGTTTTGATTTGGCATTTTGATTGAAGTTACTTTAGTATACTGATTAGAGTTATAATTACATGGTGGAAACATACTTTTACCACTATTTCTTTAAAAACATTCATTGGGAAGACAATGACTTCCAAACCGTTTCACATTGACTCAAAATTTGTTGTTTACTAATAAGTGGCAGTGGTAATAATAGTAGTTACCACACTTGCAGGTAGAGCCTTCTTATCTAATCTTAGTTATAGGGTAAATGCTTTTGTATGGGTGAGAAAATTAAGGGAAATGAAAGGCAAGTAACTTGTCCAGTGTGTGCAGCAATGAGTATTAAATGATGGGTCAGGATTTAAAGCCAGCAGTCTGACAGTAGAGCACCAGATAGTTCATTTTAGCTACATAGCCACAGTGTATGTCTAATACAAATGCCTTGTGCAGAAGTACAGTAGTACCCGTCCAACTTTATTCCTTTTACCATTCTGGAAAAGTTGGCCACTTGTGTTCGTATGTGAAAGATGGCCACTGTCATGTTTGCTACCCAAGCAGAGTTTGCAAACAAAAACAAAATTTTGGCGAATGCTTCTGTTTGGAAACCAAATTATTGGCAAACAAAAGCATTTGGGAACCAAGGTACCACATACAGTTCACTGAATAGATAGATGTCTCCTTTTCCTGATAAGTAAACTGAAGCATAAAATATTAAGTGACATAGCAAGGTCAGATAGTCATTTTAAAGCAGAAGAACATTAAGTCCTGTCTCTAAATTTTTCCTCTCAAAAACAAAGGCAGCTGGACACAGTGCAAACACCTATAATTCCAGCACTTGGGGAAGCTAAGGCAGGAGGATCACTGTGATTTTGAGGCCAGCCTGAGCTACATAGTGAGTTCAAGCCCAGCCAGAACTACATAGTGAGACCTTGTCTCAAAACTCCAAAACTGAACCAAACCAATCCAGAAACTAAGAGCTAAAATTGAAGCGTGTGGGGCTGGGAAGATGGCTCAGTAGAATAATTGCTTGCCTGGCAAGTGCAAGGGCCTGAGTTCAATCCCCAGTTCCACCAAAAAAAAAAATAAATAAATAAAATAAACAAAAAATTGAAGTGTGTATAGTGTCTGACAAAGCACACTCATGATCCTGGAGCTTTGTGAGCTTTAAATCAGGAGCCCGGAGTTTCCTGCTACCCTGCGCCGGCGGGACCAGTCCCAGCCCAGGCGCAACATGGGCCAGACCCTCTCCCAGCCCCTCGGGCCTCCCCCACCCCGTCCGCCGAGTAGGATTTTCTGCCGAGTTCCGGGAGCCCCCAGACCCAGTCCTAGCCCAGGTCCGGTGAGTGTGCGGAGAGTTTCCTGCTACCCTGCGCCG
>NW_004524761.1:2011300-2012492 GCF_000260255.1 Octodon degus | reverse complement strand
TCATAAATATGTATGCACCAAACATGGGAGCACCCAACTATATAAAGCAAATCTTAATGGACATGAAAAATCTAATATCCAATACTACAATTTTAATGGGAGACCTTAACACCCCCTTATCTCCAAAAGATAGGCCAACCAGACAAAAACTTAGCAAAGAAATAACAGAACTGAACCAGAGTTTGAAACAAATGGACTTGGTGGACATACACAGAGTGTTCCACCCAAACACAGCTGAATACACTTTTTTCTCAGCTGCACATGGGTCATTTTCTAAAACTGGTCCATAGGTCATGCTTAAGTATGTGTAAGAAAACAGAAATTATCCCATGCACATTATCTGACCACAGTGCAATGAAAGGGGAAATGAATGAAAAAAGAAACCAGAAAAAAAACCCTAAATACATGGAAATCAAATGACACCCAACACAGCAACCAATGGGTCACAGATGAAATAAAACAAGAAATTCAACAATATCTACAATTCAATGAAAATTCAAGTTCTCGTAATATATGGGATATGATGAAAGCAGTTCTCAGAGGGATATTCATAGCTGTGAACTCACACATTAGGAAAATAGAACGGGAACAAATAAATACCTTAATGCTGCACCTTCAACAACTAGAAAAGGAAGAGCAAACCAAACCCAGAGCCCAAAGACGCGAGGAAATCATAAAGATTAGAGCAGAAATTAATTCAGCTGAGACGAAGAAAACAATTCAAAGAATTAAAAAAGCAAAAAGCTGGTTTTTTGAAAGATTAAATAAAATTGATTAAATAAGCCCCTAGTTAACCTCATCAAACAGAGGAATGAAAAAAATCAAATACAAGCAATAAAGAATGAAAAGAGTGTAATTACCACAGACCAGTGGAAATTCAGAAGATTATTAATAGCTACTTGGAGAATCTTTACTCTCAAAGAATAGAAGTCACAGAAGAAATGGACAGATTCCTAGAAAGGTACAAATTACCACAACTGAATCGACAAGATATAACCACTCTCAATAGCCCAATAACAACCAATGAAATATGAGACGTAATTAAAAACCTACCAGCAAAGAAAAGTCCTAAGATGGTTGATATGCAGACAAATAGTGAGGTTAAGCTTAACAGCCTCAGTTGTATGGTAATAACAATAAGCTTGTCTTCTGGATGGTTAACAACCTAAGTTTGCAGACCAAAATTAGAGAA
>NW_004524761.1:1997970-2011200 GCF_000260255.1 Octodon degus | reverse complement strand
TGATTTGAAACTGTCTCAT
Organism: Octodon degus; assembly: GCF_000260255.1. NCBI lineage: Eukaryota > Metazoa > Chordata > Mammalia > Rodentia > Octodontidae > Octodon > Octodon degus. The sequence continues at coordinate 2,011,181 of NW_004524761.1, read as the reverse complement.
TGCTATATGTTTATCAATAAAACTGTAGAAAAAAAAAAAAAATCAGGAGCCCTATCAGGTGGGTGGCACTTAACTGCAGATCTATATCTATATCTATCTATATATAGATATAGATCTGCAGTTAAATATATATATATATATGTATGTATATATATTTAATTTCCCTCCCCAATGAGATGTGACTAAAAATACAGTAAATGTTTAAATTAAAGAAGTACAGTGAAAGACACATTGCTACTGATCTCTCTCAAAACATACTTATTCTAATATTCTTGCCCCTGTTTGGGCAAGCATGTATGTTTGTATGTATTTATAGAAGTATATATACATGCATATATGTAATAACCTTGTTTTGTGTGTATTTGTGAATTTCATGCATTTATATTAGATTTTATTATCTACATTTGTTAGCTTATGCTAAATAATTTCATAGGAGACATTAAAATAATAAGCATGCCCTCGCTGGGAAGTAGTATGATGGTGGATTATTATTTTCCTCCACATACTTTTCTGGACTTCCTGCTTTCTCCAGGGAACGTATTTTAGTTTTTTGAAATTTTAAAAGACAGGGTCTCATGCTATTGCCCAGTTTGAGCTTAAATTTTTGGGCTCAAGCAGTCCTTGTATGTCAGCAATATTTTACTAGGAGAAAGTTTCATAATGTATGTTGCTGTAGACTAAATATTTGTGTCTCACAATCCTAAACCTGTGTGGTACAGTATAGTATGTAGGAGATGGGGCCCTTGGGGGATGATTAGTGTGTGATATGGAGCCTTCATAAATGAGAGTCATACCCTCATAAAGAGCTTCTGGAGACCTCCCTCACCGGAGACCTCCTTCACTCCTTCTGTCACAGGAAGACACAGCAAAAAGACAGCTGCCTATGATCCAGGAAGAAGCTTTCAACAGCCCCAGAAACTGCTAGGGAACTTCTCGAATCTTGAATGTTCCATTCCCCAGAACTGTGAGCAGTAACTGTATGCTGTTTAAGTCAGCCATTCTATGGTATTTTGTTTCAACATTCTGAACAGATTAAGTCACATATTATTTTGAGGAAAGAGTCTGGTACCCCGCACTGCATAGCTTGAGTTCTCATCTCTCTGTTTAAGAGAGGTGAGCCTTCCCATGCCAACACTGCTAGGATGTCTCCACTCTGCATGTAATTTTGAGCCCCACTTACTAACTCCTTGTAACAATCATGACTAGCTATATGTGTCTTGAGTTGAATTCTCTATCAGTTGCTTAGGGATATAGAGAGGAGAGAAGAGAGTATTTGAGGCTCTTTTTGGTTTAATGGGATATGTTGTTTGGCCCCCTTCAAGGGAGGAGAGAGCAAAGGGTTTGTACATGGCTGAGGACCATAGGGTGCCAAGACTGGGCAGGAACTGTGGCTGGGAAACAGACAAAGGCCATCATTTCCCCAGTGCTTTTATTTCTATCTACAGATTTTCAAATAGTACTTAGAAACCCCTAGAGAAATAACTAAAATCTTGCTCTCCGGTGCATTGCAAAACTGACAAACTGGGTGTTCCCAAAGAAGAATTAAACTGGTACTGTGACTTCAGCTTTGAAAGGCTGTCAGCAGTGAGTGGGGGTGATAGTCTCTTAGATGATACCAAAGCTTGCCTGAACCCAGCTACCATGAAGCCATTTTTACAGCCTGGACAAAGGTTCAGCATATTTGATTTGGAAGAACGACAGCCTTTTAAATGTCACATTTTGGGGCTCACATCACTTTGCAGCGGAGTCCTTAGCTGAGTGGGCTATAGCAGTTACATTCTCTAGCTTTTAATGAATCAAAGCTACATAGGTTTGGATGCAGAACTGACTCTCCCTGAGGTATTAAAGATAGCTATAGAGATGATGGGAACAGAGTTAAAATCCTGGTGGAGGTAGAGTGGTCCATGTGTAGGGCTGTCAAAGTCAGGCTACACACTTCTTCCTTGGCTCACCACAACACCTGCCACAGCTGCTAGAACATGTGGGACTGAGCACTTTTGTTGTGGAACACCACATCAGGGCACTGCCAACGTTCCCATGTCACTTTGCTGAGCAAGTGATGAGAGTTTGTAGCACAGGTAACTGGTGGTGAGCATTGCAAATTTACCAGCCTGGTTCCTGAAGATCTTGCCAGTGTTGGTGACTGGAATGGCATAGGGATAGAGATAGACTTCTAATCTTGATAGAACTTTTGGAAACATTGGAGCCTGGGTCTATAGGTTCCTGCCATGGTGGGGAGACTCAAAGGAGTTGCTTCCAACTATATGTCAGCTACCCTGGACTTTTCCAGAAATATTTAGGGAACAAGGCCTCTTTGGAGGCTGAGGTGAAGCTGGGACACCTACAATTGGTGAAGTGTGAGATATTTGGGAAGAGTTTGTTTAAACAAACATGCCAAAGGGGCCATTAAAGGTGCAATTCTCAGTGGACCCAATGTTTTCCTCTCAGCAGTTTTACTTCTGTGGTTACTAGCTGTAATGACTTCAAGCAGCTGCCCTTCCAGGATTTAATTTTTATTAGGTGTTAGCAACACCATGACTGGAGGCCACTCTGAGCAGATTTCACCATGACAATTTGCCTTTGGAAGCTTCTTTCCCAGGAACCCTCTTCATCTCTCCACAGCATCCTGAGCCACCCTCAACTCACATATCCCCTATGCATATTTATTCTTTCCTTTCTTCTTCTGAAACTTCAGCTGGCTGTAATGGCAGGAAAGGGACCTGATATAAACTCATTTCACATGACAGATGACAGCAGCTCAATTTAGTTTCTGTTTTGAAGGAAAATGTCTGACATCCACAGTGCTTTGACAAGGAGGAGTTTGGCTAAGTGTGAAATGCTTTCACCAAGAGGGGCTATATCAGGGGCCCCCAAAGGTTAACACTGCCAACTTCTAGCATTAAGTCCCCAGGGCTCCTGTTGTTCCTGACCAGTCCTCATCTGTGCAGCCTCCAGCTCACTGAGTCTTGTTTACCACATCCCCTTGAGAGAGACAGAGCAGAAAGTATGGTCCCTGCGTCATAGCAAAGACACACAGAGTAGAGCTCCTCATGTGTCCCTGTCTCTCAGCCTGTCAGTGGGAGAACAGGCACTCCGTTCTGTATAAGTGTCATCCCGTGCCACCCAAATAAAAGTAGTACCCAAAACAAGCAGGTTTCCCTGGCCCTGAGTGAGGGACTTAACGGAGGAGCTCAGTTCTCTCCTTCCTCCATCCAATCCTTTTAGCGAAGCCTGTTGCCTTCAAATTCAGCAGATGCTGATTCTCCTCACTGTCTCTGCCCCTCACCCCTACCTTGTTTCCGTGGCTCTCATGTAGATACTGAGCTGGGTCTGTGCACCGTCCCTATTCATGTACCTGCCTGCCACAGCCAGTCCTTCCCACACCAGCCAGAGGGATCCTGTTACACCCTAAGCCCGGCCACTGCAGTGCTTGCATACAACTCAGTAGTTTCCCAGCTCACTTAGAGCCAGAGGCAGTCTGCCCCCTCCCCTGGGGCCCTGTTGGCCTCAACTCCTGTTCTCTGCACTAGCTTTTTTTTTTTTTTTTTTTGCTTCAGCCACACTGCTCTTCTTTCTATTCCTCAATCTTGCCAAGTTCTTCCTACCTTTGGGCCTCTCCATGTGCTGCTCTTGTCCCCAACTCTCCCAGATAACCATGTAACTGACTTCTTCACTTAGTTCTCTGTTAAATTGGTGCCTCCACAGAAAAGCCCCTCATCTTGCTCTATCCCCTCATTCCATTTTAGTTTTCCCCTAACACATGTTTCAAAACTGGGTTGTCTGGCTCTCCTCTGTGGATGTGAGCTTCATATCAATCTTGTTTTGCTTGCTGCTGTTTTCATTGCCTACAACACTGCCTGGTACATACTTGCTGAATAAAAGAAACTGAGAAACTTAGCGCAATGCGTTTCTTTTTTAGATAAGCTCACAAAAGATGTTTTCTTCCTTTATTTGACACACAATATCAATCTTGTGATCATTTTCCCCTCTGGTGCTCTGACCTCTGTGTGACCTTCAGCAAGTAATTTAACTTACAGAGAATCACTTTCCCTTTCCATAGAATGGGAATGAAAACACCACCCACTTTACTTCCAGACTCTTATAAAGCAGCCTCTGGAAAGGAGGACCAAGAAGGCCGTGGAAAGGAGCCTCGTGGGCTCAAATGCTGATTATTGAGGTGCGGTGCAAGCCCGGCAGCGTGGAGGCTGTAATTTGGTTCCCCTTCATTCTTGCACAGATCAGGCTTTTGTGAGACACTTATCGAACCTCTTATCTGGAGAACACAGCACTGGCCTCTGCATCACAGAAGCTGCCCCTTTTCGACGCTTACTGCTCTCAGCGACGGAAGGCCTGAGTCTGACACAGATGGGATTAGCTGCACCATACTTGATTAGCAAACAGCTACCACTGGGACGTTCTTTGCTTTGAACACGAAGCAGAGAATCACATAAGGGAACATTTGAGATCAGAGGACTCTATCTCTTGGGTGTGACTTTTTTCAGAGACGTGAATACTGTGTCTCACCCTATTTTGGTGGTTTTCTTGGTTCAACTCAGAGCTACTGATTGAGTAGATTCCCTGTATCAGGAAACCATCCTGAGAGGCTGGTGCTGGGCACTTGACTTAGGCACACTCCACAAGGGTTTATGGAGTAGGTGAGTGCATAGAGCTGCACTCACTGCCACTTGTCTGCACTACCTTTTCTCTTTTTGTCCTCTTAGTCCCTTTCTGACTAATTTTCTATTCCTACTATGCGCCGCTACCTTGCTCAGACACATAGGCATTTTATGGTCCTGCTGGGCCCGAATGATCACCGACCCTCCAAGGTCCAGTGATTTGGTATCAGATCTGTGTTTTCTCTGTTACTCTACCATTTAAAGAAGTGCATTGTAATTTTATCAGCAGAAGTGAAAGTGATCAGCAGCTATGTGGGTGTCTGCACAGGCCCAAGGAAGAGACCTAGAGGGAACAGGAGGAGAGGATGAGGACCTGCTGTAGAGAGTGAGAGCAGACCTCTCATCAGCTCTGACCACCCAAAGGGAGGAAACGGAAATTTGGGCTCAAGGGCAATTTTGGCATTGATTAATATTTTCTATCATGAAGCAGGTGCTAGGAAAAGCAATTCGTTTTCCCTTAGAGAACGGGGACTTCCTCATTTGCCTGAGGAGGATCTATACAAGGGTGCACAATTTGTAGTTAATTTGAAAATGAATAAAATATTAACATACTTTTTGTTTCCCCTACAACATAATAACCCACATTAGTGCAGTGCCCTGATCTCCAGCCTACGCGTGCACTTAGGTTGTAAATGAGCTCAGCTTTCAGCAAACATTCTGAGCAAGTGAGAGCCGCATTACGTGGCCAAACTGATCCTGGTGATGGCAGCCTCCTGAAGCGTTCCACCCTACGCTATCTGATCTACAGAGGGCTGAACACTCACAGAAGAACCAGTCATCTTAACCTCACTGGCCCCAATCAGGTTTCATCTAGTACATTTGGTTACACTCTACTCTAATTACAGCAGAACTCTAATTACAACAAATCTTTCAAATAGATTTGCTTTTAGAAATCTTGCTTGAGACAGATGAAATGACTGATGCTGTTAAGGATATCATTGTTTTACATAAAATACCTGTGGGAATGATGCCTAGAAACTTCTAGCCTTTTTATTAAAATAGCTGGTACACACGAAATAATGTCAAGTTGTTACCACAGGAACAAGGTTCATTTTTACAGCACATTTATAATTGTTCTAGAAAAAGAAATGTGAAGTAAAAATTACCAGAAGTGGTGATGCACTACTTAGGAAGTAGAGAAGTTTTACAATTCATTAATAAGAAGAAACTGGCTCTCAGAAACTTGTTATTGTGTTTTTTGAAAGAATATTACCAAAGTCTTTATAATGTATTATGTGGTTCAACAGGACATAGTTTCTTTTGTTTAGCATCAAGAAAGTGGCTGGTTTTTAAAGTTTTGTTTTGAAACTGTAGGTTTTTAATAGTAACTGTATTTTGTTTATTGAGCCGGTAGATAGGAAGCTCAGAGCCCAATTTTCAGAATATCTCTAGTGACTACAGAGCTTTTACTCTTGCGCTGCATCTTCTTTTTACAGGGATGTATGGGTAGGGTGTATTCACATTACCTCTGCATTTATTTTCTTACCAATATTCTCTTCTGATTCTTTCAGCTGTTTTGTTCCCTTTTCCTTTTCTATTACATACATTATAAAATTTATCATGGAAAGATTGAGCATTAATTATATAAATAAATTTAGTCTCAAAGTGCTAAATACCCAAGTCATCACCCTGCTGCTAAGATTAATCCCACTGCACTATCTTTAGGACAGTGCATTTAGAATGCTGTCCTCCTGTTTGGAATCTAAAACAGTCTAATTCTTTTCTGAATTAGCATACATAGAATATTGGCTTCTTTCTTAGCCTTTCATGTTTTGTTCTTTCTTTTTTAAAATCGTTTTTTTCAAAAGAAATGAGTGTCAACTCCTGGGTTAGCTTCTTTTGTTATCAAATTGGAGAACTAATGCCATGAGGCCTCACTACCAGTGAGTGTCTCCTCTTCTTTGGATAATTCCAGGGGGTGGGTGGAGATTAATCTGCCTTATCTATCAAGTTCTTTCACTTTTCCCAGGGACTATGACGCTGGATTTAGTTTTATTAAATAACAGCATCTTTATTTACTGTTTGGTCATTTCAGAGTCTCTTGCTTTCATAGTCATTCTTTCTCTCTTCACCCTCTTCCTCTCTGCCAATCTCTTCGTCTTGTTTCTCTTCTGTCTCCGATTTGTCTGTCCATCCATCCATTCATTTCCCCATAAATTTAAAAGTAACAAAAAGGCTTATATGTAATCAAGCCATTAAAACGTTATAAAAGAACCCTGAGAAGCTGTAGAAAAGGAAGATACAAGTACAGCAGAAATCTAATTATGACTTAGATGTTAAACTCAGGTTGGTCCACCTGCTGGCACCTATCAAGGGGGAATAAGTCCCAGGGGCAGAAAACACATTGATTGGAAATATAAGTGGTCCTGGGATGGGTGGAAGCAGAGAAGAGGCTTAATAGGGCACACTGGATTTTTATTTGAATATAAAACGGATGAAGATAACCAGACCCAGTTCAAAGTCAAACTCATAGCACGCATTATCTTGTTAGTAGTTTCTAATTCCTCTGCTTATATTGTTTCTTGAATCCATTACACTCAATCATTTGCTGCCTACCATTTTACTAGTTTGATCAAAATCATAAATACATACCTATAATCTCAGCAGTCTGGGAGGCTGAGTAAAGAGAACCACAGGTTTTAGTCCAGTCTGTCTCAAAATTGAAAACAGAAAGGGCTATGTACATAACTCAGTGGAAAGTTGTGGGCTTAATCCCCATGACTATAAAACCAAAACCCAAACCAAATAAAACCAACATTACCAATGGACTGGTTAACAAATGCGTGGCTTAATCCAATGGACAGTTCCCTAGCCCCATCCTCTTGGTCCATGCCACCAGCACTTAGAGGCTATTTACCCCTTCTTCTGAAAATACTTTCTTCTTTGGCTTCTAGGATACCACACATTTATAGTTTTCTTCCTATTTCACAAGCCCAGTGGTTCTTAAACCTCAGTATGCAACAGAATCTCCTGGAAGGATTTGTTAAAATAGAAATCATGGGTTCACCCCTAGGATCTTTGATTCACTAGTACTTTTGTTTTATTTTGTCCCTTTTTTTTTTTTTTTTTTTTTTTTTTTTGAGACAGGGCCTCACTATGTGGTTCAGGCTTACCTGCACATACTATATAGCCAGGTTGGCCTCAAATTTGGGGTAATCTCCCCTGCTTTAGACTCCCCAGTGCTGGGATTACAGATGTGTGCCACCATGCCCGGCCAATGCTGATCTGGTCCAGAGACACTTTCAGGATCACAGAACAAGCCATTTCTTCTTGGTCTACTTCACTGATTCTTCATGTCTGCACATCGTAATGTTGGAGTGCCTCAGGGCTCTTTGCCTTAGTGGAATCATTTAACTTAGTGGTTTTAAGTACTATCTCTATAACAAAGACAGACATTTATATCAGAAACCTACTTGACTCTTCTAATAGTCTGACTCATAGATCTAACTACCCACTCTTGGCATCCAGGTGAATATCTATTAGGCATGGCAGGCTTATTCAGAATTGAATTCCTAATCTCCTCTCATAACACAAACACAAACAGGAGCTGGGGATGCGGCTCAGTGGCACACCATTTACCTAACGTGTGAGGCTCTAGGTTCAAGTCCCAATAATACAAAATAAAGCAAGAACAGCTACTCCATCAGATTTTACCACTTCACTTTATAGCAATTCCAACTCTGTTGTTCCAGTTGCTTAGCCCAAAAATCCTAGAATCTTCTTGAAGTCTCTCATTCATTTATACCTCACATCAGATCCATTAAGGAATCTTATCTTTGACCTTAGATGTATCCAGAATCCACCATATACTACTCTTACTAATATGAGTTGATCATCTCTTATTTAGGCTAAATATCCTCTTCTAATATTCATCCTGCTCCTACTCTTGTCCTTGAAGTACCTTTTTCTATACAGTAGCCAATGAAAATCTTGAAAAAAATACATCCTCATGGGAAAAGAAAATTCTTTCCATTTCACTCACAGTTAAAGCCAAATCTTTATAGTGTGCCTGTAGGGTCTGGCCCCCTGACTTGTCTGAGCCATCCCACATTTCCTGCTTTGGATACAAGTCTGTCCTCAAGCACATCCCCTTTGCCTGCACAGAGCTTCAGCCACCCCACTGCATGTAGGCTATTGTTCAAGCCTTATTTCATCAGAGAAATCTTTCTACAGAGGCACCTGATCATCTTACTGACAATTCAGACTCCTACTCCCACCCTCTTTATTTTCTTTTTGTTTTATTTCTCTCTTTAGCACTTATCACCATGTCACACACCTTACGTTATCAGACTTATTTTGATTGTCTCTCTACTTCCCTCTCCTGCTAAAGTCCAAACTCTCAAGGGTAATCTGCATTGTTTATGCTGTATTACTTATGCTCAGCACCAAATAGTGCCTGGTACGCAAGTAGCTCAGTAAACAATGTTGAATGAATGTATGGAATCACATACTCTGGCCTCATTGGCACTAATTCCAAACAGCTAAGGTAATAAAGCAGAGTGCCATTCAAAAAAATTAATAGACTGACTTAAGGTCCCTGTTGTCAAAGCAAAATAGAAAATGAAAACAATAACCAATTAATTCGGGCAAAGGGCTTTTAAAAAACTGTTTTGTAAGATCATGTAGAATCAAGGGACAGAAAGGAAATGAAGCTCACACTCAATCCTGTGTCTCAGCAGCAGGAATGAAAGGCACATTCAAACTATGTTGAAGGAGATCTTTTATAGGTTTAAGGAGATTGGGAAAATACTTAATTTTTCCAGCATTCATAATTTTTATTTTGATTTTCAACAACCCATCATCATCTGTCCTTAGGAAAGTCGTACCTCTACCTTAAATCACTTACTGAAGTGCATGGCCAACTGCAATGACATGCAACCTTCCTCTTTTTTTATTTTTAATTTTTTTAAAATATTTTAATCTTTGACTATCCGGCCCCAAACAGGAATTGAAAAAATACCATGCCCATCAGGCATGCATGACAAATATCAAATGCTGCCGAACAGCACTCAGTCTTTTCTGAAGTATGCAAAATAATTTCTTTAAAACAGATTTCTATTACATATTACCAACAACTTTATTTTCTTTTCATTATTTCATAGGAAGGTAGTGCAATCTGTCTCTTTTAAAGTCTGAATGCTATAGGCCAAAATCTGTTATGACAATGTGCTATAATTTTTAAAATTCCATGAGGAAAGATTTTCTGATCTTGCATTTTCCCCTAACATATTATTTATGTGAAACATTGCATTAAATCTATTCAGATATCAAGTTTCCAGTAAAATGAAAGAGTTGTAGCATGAATGACACATTAAACTGGGAGTTAGAAGACCTACTTGGGATCTGTTTCTCACTTTGTCACAAAGATGCTTTGTGAATTTGAGGTAGATTATTCATCCTTCCTGGGCTTGAGTCTTCCTTTCTGTAAAATGAAAGCTTCAGATGTAAGAGAACCCCATGTTCTCCTTCACTCTTAGGGTTTTGTATTCTGGAAATAGATTTAGTCTAAAGATTAAAATTTTGACCCTTCCTCCCTTTCCCTCCCTCTGGACTCTTCCCTCGTTCCAACCCTAACCCTCTCTGCCTCCCTCCTCCTTGCCTCTTCCCTCTCTCCCTCCCTCAATTCTTTCTTTCCTTCCTTCCTTCCTTCCTTCCTTCCTTCCTTCCTTCCTTCCTTCCTTCCTTTCTTCCCTCCCTCCCTCCCTCCCTCCCTCCCTCCCACCATTCTGTCTTTTTTATTTTTGTTTTTCTACTTCTTTTCTTTCTATCTTTTCTTAATCTTTATTTCTTTCAATTATCCTCTGATCCACTTATTTGCTTTACTCCTCTTTCTTTTCATTTTAGTTCTTCCTGTTTTCTTAATGTTTCTTTTACATTATTTTCCAGATTACATCTCTGTTATTCTTTCTTTCAGCAGCAAATCACTTGACATTTCAACAAAAGCCATAAAGTAGCAGCAGTTTTATTAGCTGGTGTTCACACCTATTAAGACCAGCCAGGCGTTGCAGACTGATGTGACTGCTGATATTTGGCATGGTGTGGAAAGTAGCCAAACCAGCACATGGCCATTATTTAATGATGTTCAGAGAGGGAAAAAAAGCCTCCTGCACATTGCTTCATAATTATACAATGGCTCCTTGTCTTTTCATTATTGGTATGAAAAAGATTTGTGAAACTATGTTTAAGCCTTCAAGTTCTTTTCCAATTATAGGAAACATAGAAGCTACATTTTAAAGCATGGAAATCAAAGCTATCTTTAGAAAGGAATGCCACAAACACACAAAATGTAAATATCAGACTTGAAAAAATGTAATGTAATAACAATTAAAAGATACAATTTCCATAATATGAAGGAAGTTATTGAAAATTACTTTTATGTGCATATGTTTCGATAGAAAATAGATAATATTTGTGAGTAGGTACTTTACACTGAAGAAAATAAAGTGGGAACAGACAAAATGCTCAGCTTCAGCAATTAAATGATTTTTTGAAAGAAAATTTATTTTTAACAAGGCACACTGCTTCAAATTAGCTTGAAGACAATGAGTGTGTGTGTGTGTGTGTGTGTGTGTGTGTGTGATACTAGGGATTAAACACAAAGCTGTCACCCTGAGCTCCAGTCTCAGCCATTTAAATACATTTTTTAATGTTGAAGCAGGAGCCTTGGTGAGCCTCAGTGAGACTCATGGAAGGGAGAAACTCCACCCTTTCCCCATAACCACTGTGGGAATGATAGCCACAGGGAGCCTTGGGAGCCTCAGGGAGCCACTCAGGAAGGGAAATCCTGCCTGGTACCCCTCCATCATCCAAGAAACCTTAGTCTGGTGGAACCCTGGTGCCTGGCCCCTACCCCTGTGCTGCAGGTTGGACAGCTAGTGTGGGAAGCACCCTGGCCATTGCAACCAGCTCATTTAGAGGAACCCAAGGTAAATCCACTCTAAAAAGGGAAAACATTTTTCATACAAACTTCTAATTTAGCACCAGTTCTGTTGTATAACTATGGACTTTGCTCCCACGGTCTAAAGTACAAAAATCAGTAATTATCACAGTTGGTCAGTTTCTACATTGTGCTTATTGCTGATTTTACTAATGTAGCTAGGATGTCATCTGTTGTAATGAGTTATTCTCCCTTGTGTTACAATATTGGGAAGCTCTGGGGTAATAACTTTACCACAGTCTTACAGCAAAAGAGTGGGACTGAGCTTAACAGAAACCAATGTCTCACCCTCAATTAATGGGGAAGGTAAGATTTGGGATAGACACAAACCAAGAATTTACTACATACAGAAGATATCCCTGAAGTATAGACTATGCCTTGAGAGGCATTGATACTAACAATATAGCCACCTATTATCAATATTCACAAGGAACACCACAGAAAACAATTAAAAATTTTTGAAATGGAAACAAATGAGCAAAAGGCAATCTTAGACCTCCAGACCACCCAGAACAAGTCCAAGAGACAAGGAAATAGAAGAACCTACAAGTTACAGACCTGAAATTTCTGAAATGATACCATCTGAAGTAAAGAAACAAATCCATCAGGCTACAGAAGAGATTAGCTCATATATAATCTCATAGATAAAGAATTGACAACAATCATGAATGAATTCCCATATCTAAGAAAACATAGATTAAAAAATAGAGGAGCATAGAAAAATGATGGGAGTCCTAGCCCAGCCTGGTGAGTGAGTAGGAGAGCTTCCAGCTACCCTGCGCCAGTGGGACCTATTACTGGTCCCAGCCCAGGTGCAGCGTGGGTGACACCCTCTTCCACCCCCTGGGGATGCCGCCCACCACTCCGCAGCACCTTCCACACCCCGCCCGCCAAGTAGGAATTTCTGCTGCGTTCCAGGAACCCCCAGACCCAGTCCTAACCCAAGCCCGATCTGCACCTGAACTTCAGTACTTGTTAAGGTTATAACTACAATGAAGATCTACAACAAAGGCCAGGAGACAGTGCTACACAAAATGATGAGAAGGAACAAAATGCAACCTCAGAACCCAAGCCCACCCATAACAAGCGCAGAGGACAAAACACAGAACAAATTGGGAATCACAGCTGAAAGCAATGAATCAACGGCTTCAGAAATAAAGAAACAGCTGCAGAAAGGTATAGAGGAACTCAGAGTGGAAATAAAAAAAAAGAAATCCCTGAATTAATAACATCTGCAGTAAAAATCAAATGCAGAAACATATGAAGGAAACCCAAGGCCCACCCAGAACAAGTGGAGAGGACACTAGCTTGGTTCAAATGCATGAATTAATAGCGTTGATAGTAAATAAGCAACAGCAGAAAGTTATAGAGGAAATCAGAGCGCAATTCTTTTCTGAAATAAAAAAAGAATTGTCAGAACTCATAGCACCTGAAGTAAAGAAGCAACTACAGAAACATAGGGAGGAAACCCAATCTGAAAAAAACACTGCAGTAAAAGAATTTATAACTGCTTCTAAAGAAGACATTGATAAAAGAAAATAGAGGAGATTAGAAAAATGACGGATGCCTTGAATGAGCAATATAGGAGAGAAATAGAT
>NW_004524761.1:1973614-1995291 GCF_000260255.1 Octodon degus | reverse complement strand
TGGTTAGGATAGATAAATAGTTAAATTCTCTTAATGAATAGAGCGATTTGTTCTAATGGTGTTTGTAAATAGGATATCATGTTCGCATCTTGTATAGCAATTAACCACTAGGAAGAATGTATGCAATGTGTTAATTATTGAAACTGTCCTACCAATTTGATTTTAAACTATCTCATTGCTATTTGTTTATCAATAAAATTATGGAAAAAAAGAAAAATGATGGGAACCTTGAATAAACAATATAGGAAAGAATTCAAATGCATGAAATAAATTCAAAGAGATATTCAGGAAATTATAAATTACATTGAAATCTGGCAAAACTGCTTGAAAAAAACTGAAAATAGATTTTTCTGAATTTGAATACAGCCTTGTAGCCTGCAATTGTGAAAGAAAAGATCTCTTAAAAATAACAAGGAAGGATGAAATAATAATTCAACAGCTGTATGATGGTGCAAATAAAACAAATATAAGACTGATAGACATCAATGAAAGAGTAGGAGTCAACATAAATGGCATAAAAAGGCTCTTTGCAGAAGTAATAGCAGAAAACTTCTCAAACATGTGAAAAGAATCTGACAGTTAGGTGAAGCATATAGGACTCCAATTAGCAATAAACAACATAAATATACACCCAGACATATAATAATCAAGATCCCAGAAATTCAGCACAAGAACAGAATATTTAAAAACTGTTAGAAAAAAATCAGATAACATATAAAAGACAGCTTATCAGAATTGTGGCATATTTCTCAATGCAAACCATCAAGTGAAGAGATTGAAGTGACACATTTCAAATCTTGAAAGAAGACAACTTCTAACCCAGATTTTTTTTTTTTTTTCAGAACCAGGGCTTGAACTCAGACCCTTGTGTTTGCCAGAAGTGCTTATTCCACTGAGCCATATCCCCAGTCTCCTAACCCAGATTGATGTACCCTGAAAAACTATATTTCAAAATTAAGGGAAAAATAAGATATTCCCATTACAAAGAATAACAGTAAAAATTCATGACCACCAAACAAACCCTAAAAAAGAGTATTGAAAGATATTCTAGAAAGAGATAAAAGTGACCACAATTCCAAGAACAACAGAAAGAAATCAGCAGGCAGAGCTAGCAATTAAACAGAGGAGAAAAGTAGGGAAAAAACAGCTGGAAAATAACATGGCAAGATAAGTTATAACTATCAATGTTAATGACCTCAATTCACCATTCAAATAAGACAGACTGGCAGTGTATCAAGAAACAAAAGCCCAACAATATGCTTTATAGAAGAAACACTTTTAACACAAAAGGAAATTCATAGACTGAAAGTCAAAGGATGGAAAATAATACTCCATATGACAAGAATCCAGAAAAAATTAGGGGTAGCTATTCTGGTTGCAGACAATGTGAACTTCAAATCAAGAATAATCAAATGAGATAGAAAGGTCCTTATATATTTGTTAGGGGAAAAGTGCAAGAGGAAGAGATAACAGTCACAAACATGTACGAATCAAATATGGGAGCACCCAACTATGTAAAGCAAATTTTAATAGAAATGAAAAGTCAAATAAACAATAACACAATTGTAATGGGAGACCTTAACAGCCCATTATCACAAAGAGATAGATCAACTAGACAAAAAATCAGGAAAGAAACAATAGAACTGAACCAAATTTGTGAACAAATGGATTTAGTAGACTTTTACAGAGTGTTCCATCCAACAATAACAGAATATACATTCTTCTTAGTTGTATATGGGGTGTCCCATAGAAGAGACCATATGCTAGGCAATAGAATATGCTTAAGTAAATGCAAAGGAATTGAAATTATTCCATGCATATTATCTGACCATAGTTTAAGGAAATTAGAAATTATTTACAGAAGAAATCACAGTAACTCCATAAACATATGGAAATAAAGTAACACCTTTCTGAACAAATAGTGGGCTACATATGAAATTAAGAAGATAAACAATATTTATAAGCAAAGAAAAATGCACATACAACTTACTGAAACGTGTGGGAGGCAATGAAAAGCAGCCCTCAGAGGGAGATTTATAGTGGCAAATTCTCACATCAGGAAAACAGAATAAGCAGAAATAAGCAAGTTAATGCTGTACCCCAAGCTTTTAGAAGAAGAATAGGTCAAGCCAAAAGCCCAAAAAAGGGAGAAAATGATAAAAAAGCATAAAGTAATATAATAGTAAGAACACAAAGAATATATAAATTGAAGGGTTTGCTCTTTGAAAGAATAAATAAATTAATAAACACCTAGCCCCTCTATCAAAACCAAAACTCCTTAAGCCCCTAAACCACTAAATCACTTGTCAAAAAACATGAAATAAATAACTCAAATTTGTGGAATAAAGAATGAAAAGGGTGAAATCACTACAGATCCTATAGAATTTCAGAAGATCATTAATACCTACTTTGAAGATCGTTACTCTCATAGGATGGAAAACAAAAAGACATGGACAGATTCTTAGAAACATATGAATTACCAAAGATGAATCAAGAAGGTATAAAAATTGTATATAACCCAATGTCAGTCAGTGAGATTGAAATATAATTAAAAAATTACCAACAAAGAAAAGTTCAAGTCCTGATGGTTTCACTGCTAAATTCTGCAAGAAATTTAGAGAATATTTAATGCCAATATACCTTCAACTCCTTAATAAAAATCAAAAGGGATGCAATCATTCTTAACTCATTCCTGGAGGCAAGTATTACTTTGATAAAACCAGAGTAAAACCCAACCAAAAAGAGAACTAAAAGCCAATCTCCTTAATGAACACAGATGCAGAAATCCTCAAAAAGATACTAGCAAAGAGAATAGAGTAAGTCATAAAGAAGATTATACACCATTACCAAATGTAATTCATCCCAGGAATGTAGGGATGGTTTAACATATACAAATCAATAATTAATACATGATATAAATAGAGCCAAAGAAAAAAAATACATGATCATCTCAATAGATGCAGAAAAAAAAATAGATGTAGAAAAAGCTTTTGAAAAAGTTCATCACTCATCCATGATTAAAAAAAACCCCATAAAATATAGAAAGAGATGGTTTTTACCTAAATCTGATAAAAGCCATCTATGTCGAACCAACATCAAACATCATATTAAATCGACAAAAACTGAAATCTTTCACTTAAAATCAGAGCAAGCCAAGGGTGTCCACTATCACCACTCCTGTTCAGTATAGCTGTGGAAATATTAACTAGAGCAATTAGACAAGAGAGAGAAATAAAAGGAATAAGCCTAGGAAAGGTGGAAGTAAAATCATCATTATTTGCAGATGATACTTTATATGGAAGACCACAAAATCACCAAGAGATTTGTATATTTAATAACCAAATTCAGTAGCATAGCTGGATACAAAGTCAACACTCAAAAATCAATAGGATTTCTGTACATAAACACTAACCTCACTGAGAGAGAAATTAAGGAATCCACACCCTTTAAATAGCATCCAAAAAATATTATACTTAAGAATCAATGTAAGAAGGGAAGTGAAATATCTATACAGTGAAAAGTACAGTACTCTAAAAAAAGTGATCAAAGAGGGTATCAGAAAATGGAAATATATCCCTTGCTCATGGAGAGGAAGAACCAACATTGTGAAAATGGCCATACTCCCAACATTGTTCTACAGAGTCAGTGAAATTCCCATGGAGATACCACTGGTATGTGAGAGCATTCCTAAAATTCATCTGGATCCATAAGAGGCCTAGAATAACAAAAGTAGTTCTGAACAACAAAAACAAGACAAAAGACATCACAATCCCTGACTTGAAATTATCACGAGTTATATTTCTTTTTATATAGGTCTTGCTTTATCTTGGTTTTAACCATCCAGAAGAAAAGTATAAAAACAAGGTATAAGAAGTAAAGCCATATTAATATGCTGAGCTGTAAAAGGCTTAAGTCAATGACTTCTGACATCGCCAGTCCTACAGATAACCCACTACTATTATGAACTACTGGACTATGTTGGATTGTTTTGCTGAATTCATGAACCCACACTATTTAAATGACAATGGAATACCCATCTCTGAGAAAACTAAACAAAAAAGGGGATACAAATGAAGGACCAATTTGTATCTGTATAGACAAGATAAGATAGATATACAGCTACCTTCTCTTAATTCAATGAGAAGAAAGATTTGTACTAACTGTGTTTGGACAGAATATCATGTCTGCATCTTGTACTATGAATAACCACTATGAAGATAACAATATGCAATGTATTAATTATTGAAGCTGTCATACTGATTGGTTTTAAAACTGTCTCATTGCTATTTGTTTCTAAATAAAATTAATAAAAAATAAACATTAAAAAAGAAATTATACTACATAGCTACTGTATTAAAATCACCATGATATTGTGAAGAAAACAGACCAGAGGATCAGTAGAACATGTTAGAAGATGCAGATTCAACTACAGACACACTCTGCTGCCTTATCTTTGTGAAAGGGGCCTAATGTGTTTACTGGAAAGAAGATAGCCTCTTTAAGAAATGATGCTTGAAAAACTGGCTTTCTCCTTCCCAAAGACTAAAACTAGACTCATGCCTATCGTTATGCACTAAAATCAAAATGGAACAAACCTCTGAAATTAAGATGAAACACTAAATCTACTCGAAGAGAAAATAGGTAAAAATCTTGAAGACATGTGGTAGTCAGAGATTTCATGAACAAAAACCAATCTGCATGAGAAATATTTCAAAGAATGAACAACTGGGAACTCATTAAAAAGTTTTTGCAAATCAAAAAAAAATCACCAACAAAATAAAAAGAAAACTTGTGAATTGGGAGAAATTTTAACTGACTGTCCATCAGAAAAAGGACTTTATCTAGAATATATAAACAATTTTAAAAAATCAGGTTCCAAAATTAAAGACCCAATAAAAAAATGGGCATCTGAGATGGATATGTACTTCTCAAATGAAATACAAATGGTAGATTAATATACGAAAAAATGTTCAAGATCATTCGTCATCCTAGAAGTGAAAATTCCAACAACAATGAGATTCCATCTCACCCCAGAAAAAATATCATCAAGAAGTCAACGAATAACAAAGGCTGGAGGGGTTGTGGGGATAAAGAGCTCTTCTCTGCTGTTGGTAGGAGTGTGGACTGTTAAAACCACTATGGAAATCAGTGTGGAGATTTCTCAAAATGATAGAATTGGAGGTCCCATTCAACCCAGCTATTCCCTTCCTGGGCATTTTTCCAAAAGAATTGAAAACATCATACCACAGCCATATATGTGCACCCATGTTTATAGCAGTGCAATTTGTCATAGTTAAATCTTAGAAACAACCCAAATGCACATTAACTGAGGAATGGATGAAAAAGATGTGGTATTTTTATATAATGGAGTGTTACTCAACTATAAAGAAAGATAAACTTGAGTTTTTTTGTAGGTAAAGTGATACAGCTAGAGATCATACTCATAAGTGAAATAAATCAGACTCACATGTTTAAAGAACATATGTTCTCCCTAGTATAAGAAACTGAAATAATAAATAAAATCTGAAAGATACAATAGATATTGTGAAAGAAAAAGAAATTGCTCAACAAGAAAGGACAGCTGGGATGAGGAAAAGAGAAAAGAAGTATAGAAGGAAGGGAAAACATATATGATGCTAAGATAACTGTACTACTAATTTTTATTATCTTATTAAAAGGAAAGTTAATGCTTAACTGTTTGTCCTTTCTTTTATATTTGGTACAGGGTCTACAGGGTCTCACTATGTAGATCAGACATGTAGTGATCTGCCTGTGTTCAGCCTCCCAAGAGTTGGGATTACAGGTGCGCACCACCATGCCCAGTCTCAATGGCCATCTCAGTGCTCCCCAGGGGTGGGGCCAGCACGGCATGCTGGGGATCAAACCCTGGCTGTTGCAGGCGCTTTAATCTGCTGAGCTATCTAGCTGGTCTTTTGGACAGTATGTTTTGAGAGTAATGTTTTAGGTAAGTCAAATTTTGTCAGACTAGCTCACTAATTTTTCTCTCTACCTCCAATTTCTACTCAAATGCTCAGAATGTTAGGTATCATTGTCCTTATTCTAATATTTGTTTTAAAATGAATAAATTGGTGCACCTTTGAGGTCTCTACTTTTATCTCTTTGTCAATATAGTAGAAATCTAAGAATACAGAATTTGGAGTCAAATTGAACATAGGCTTAATATTATCTCAGGTATTTAGTAGTGAATATCTCTGGGCAAATTCTTTATTCTCTGAACCTCAGTATTCTCATTTGTAAAGTAGGAGTAGCAATGACGTCTCTCTCACTAGGTGGTGGTAAGCTCCACAAACTATGTGCATAAGGCTGTTAGCAGAGAACCCAACATAAGATAAAGATCATTAAATTGCCAAGATAATGATGAGAACAACGATGACAAAGGCTTATAAAGTAGAACTACTCAGAGCTCTGGGGTGGAACTCTGTATGGCAACTACAAATTTAAAAAGAAGAATCTCATATATGTTGGAAGAAAAGAGCATGAGAACTTATTCACAGTCTGAATTGAGCTCCCTTGAGGTCCCACTGAGCCAGTACAGTGTAGAATCATGTCTCATTCTGGTGAATAACCAAGCTGTAAACTCTTTCACAAGTTTAAATACAGCAGAATGAAGGAAACAGATCAAAAAGGATAGCAACAACAGTTAGAACAGTAGGGGAGGCAAACACACATCAAGGTCTATGTATAATTTTGACACAATATGGGTCAATGTCTAATAATATTCCAGAGATGATGAGAGGTAACCTTGACAACCCAGCTGATGCATCTGGAAAGAATAAGAAATTCACAAAGACAGAAATGAGAGAATCTAGGCCATTTTTTTCAGTTTACTGCTGGCTTATGGATTTTGCTTTACAGAAAATTTCTTGTACTTTGTAAACCAATGTCTTCTCCTTAATCAACAAATATCAGTTAAATAGCTGTAGTGTGTCAAGACAACAGGCTAGGGCTTGGGGGCATTGAGCAATCTCCTGTCTGCATGGAGTCTCTCGAGAGGCACATATTCCACTTAAAACCAACCAGGAGACAACTCAGGTCATGTGGCAACACTGCAAGCTCAGTACTTTGCAAGAGCAATAAAGAGGGTGATTAATTTTGATTGGAATAATGCTAACAATAACTGTGATGATAATGATAGATACTTTTGCTGAAGTAGCACATTCAGTCTCCAGATCTCAGTGGCTCTGTACAGCAAAATTTTATTTCTTAATCATGCATCATATCTGTAGATTTTCAGGGAAACCAGCCTCATTCAACTTTGGATGCCACCTTCGAAATCAGGAAAACTCCTCCACTGCCGTGGCCAAGGAGGAGAAGTGGGCATGGAGAACTGAGGGCTAGCTCTTAAGTGTCTTTTGTAGCTGCAGTTTACTGGTCAGACTTTGTCACATGACCTCAACCAAGGTTAGCACTAGGGAGGAGAGAAGTGCTCAGTGCCCTCTTAGGATGCCCTCACTCTTGGAATCATGCAGTTATAGGATTGGCCCTTGTGTGGCTTCTTTTAAAACAAAGGGCTTATATTTTTCACTTTAGGTACCTCTAGGGTCTCACCCTAGTCCCAGCCTAATAGAAAAGGGTTAGAATATGTAGTGTTCCTTGTGCTTAAGAAAAGGAGGGTTTTGATGAGTATTCAAGAGCAGTAGAAATGTTTAGCAACCTAGACTGGAAACCTCAGCTGCTCCTATGCTGCTTCCTTGTGGTTCTCTTCTTCCACATTTTTAACCCGGTCATCACTAAACCTTGGAATTTTAACCAAACATAACAGATGTGCTAATGTCAGGGGTTGTTTGTTCAGGTCTTATACTATGCATAGTTTTTTTTTTTTTTTTGGGTGGAACCGGGGATTGAACTTAGGCCCTTGCACTTGCCAGGCAAGTGCTTATTCTACTGAGCTATCTCCCCAGGCCCTACTATGCATACTTATGCTCATTATTTCATGTGCTGATTTATTGTAAGAGCCATGGGAGGAAGTTATTCATATTTAAAACTATTCTAATATTTAAAGAATCCTGAAGCTTATAGAAATCAAGAAACTTGTTGAAAGTCATCATTTATGATAGATAAAAGTTGAGATTTGTTCTCTTGTTTGATTACTGCACCATTCATTCTTGTGGTGACTTACAATCACTTATCTTCCAAACTTTTACTTTTTTTTTTTTTCTTTTTTTAGTGTACATGTTTGTTACATGGTCTCACTCTGCAGCTCGGACTTGTAATGATCCTCCTATTTCAACCTCCCCAATGCTGGGATTACAGGCACAGGCCACTATGCCTGGTTTTGGTGGCCAGCATGGCATGTGGTACCGGGGATTGAACCCAGGTCCTTGTGCTTACCAGGCAGGTGATTAGATTGCTGAGCTACCTCCCCAGACCTTATCTTTCAAACGTTTCCGATTCACAGCATAGTTGGATCAAAAAGTAACTGCCTCCTAACTTGTAGGAAGTATATGTAAGCATCATTGACAGTGATTTCAAGGCTGTGTCCTTGATAAAAGAAAATTATTAAGTTTTGTTTTGAGTTCTTACATGAGAATGCAGAGCCATATGCCCTCAGCAGGTATAGGATATAGCATGAAAATAAGGAAATCTTTAATGATCAAACATATAATTATGCAAGTTCCTTTCTCTTGGTTTTGCCAACTACAAACCGAAAGGCTGAATCAGATCCTTGCAGGTCATTTTGTATGAAATTAAAAAATTTTATGTGGATGGTATTAAACAAAAAACAAAGAGACAATGTTTTGTTGCTAACACTGATGCAAATTTGTTGTAGGCTTTCCAGCTCAGAGTCATAAAATAATCTCTAATCAGACAAAAACATAAGGTTGACTGAAGACCAGCAAAAGTTTCCCACATAAATATGAAACTTACTGGTTTTACTTTGGCCAGAATGTTAAAGTGTTTATTGGGGCGTATTGTGCAGATGGTGTTGAATGAGTATGAGTAGAACCCAAAGTCTGATTCCTAGAGATCACAAATGGCTAAAATGCCAAGAGACAGCAGATGGTCCTCACAAAGGAACTAGGGAGGAGGCTCATTTATTTAAGGAGGAGCACTTTGAAGCAGTCATTAAGGATGAAGGCATGTATGCCAGTACCCACAGAAACCTTTGCCTTTACATTATTCTGTGGAAATATTTGGCCGAAACATGTTGAAAAAAGAAAACTTTTCTGTTTTGTGCAATAGGACCTTACTGTGAAGAGATGAAAACTTGAGCTAATTGCAGGATGTTTATGAAAAGAAAGGGCTAGCTTTATATTTTAGGTCTGTTTGTCTCCCTACAGGGTAGACTGTCTAATATAAAAGCAATGGTATTCTGTGGGAAATAAGTATGGGGTAGGAAACAATGAATTGCATCTAGTGTGTAGTGCTGTGCCCTAAGTATTAGGATAGAATTCCGCTTATGCTTGCTTTTATAAGTGTATGGAAAGAAAAACAAATGACTTTGAATCCTGTATGATAAAGACCACAAGACTATACATTTTCTTACATGTAAGATGTTACAGACTTTTTATTAGAAATGCCCCTCCTATTTTCCCATATAGATTAATGCACATTTTGATATTTTATTTTGCATTTTTTGTAAGACTACAAGGTCCCAAAATTCTTTTAAAAATTTCCTTTTCCAGATTGCTATTGAGAACATATAAACAATTCAAAATCGGACCCACCAATTTTAAAATGGGCATCTGAGATCCAGTAAAAATATGGGCATCTGAGATAAACACACACTTCTCAGATGAAGAGGTACAAACAGCAAATAAATATATGAAGAAATGTTCAACAGCACTTATCACTTGAGATATGAAAATTAAAATGACACAGAGATCTATCTCTAGAAAGAGTGGCTGTCATCAAGAAATAAACCAATAACAAATGTTGGCAGGGCTGTGGGGGAAAAGAAACCCTTCTCTACTGTTGGTGGGAGTGTAGACTGGTGCAACCACTGTGGAAATTGGTGTGGAGAGAAGGTTCCATTTGACCTACTCTTTCTCCTCCTGAGTACTTTCCCCAAGGAATTAAAAGTGCCATACCATGGTGACATAGGAACACCTCTGGTTACAGTGACACAGTTTGTAATAGCCAAATCTTAGAAACAATCCAAGTACCCACCAATTGGTAAATGGATAAAGAAAATGTGTGTTTTTTAAAAATACAATGGAATACTAATCTGCCATAAGAAGGATATGCTTGAGACATTCCTAGGTAAATAAATGCACCCTGAGTTCATGCTCTTAAGTGAAATAAATTAGGCACACATGTGTAAATACAGCGTTAGTTCCTGGAAAGAAAAGAAGGGAAAAATTTTAAAGAGAGAGAGAAAAAAGAAGGAAAAATGGAAACAAAGCTTCTGTAACTGGGAAGAGGTTTAAAAGAAGGTAAGGGAATGGGAAAAAAGGATAAAAAATCAGTTATTGACATGTACAGGTACAAATTCTCTATGATGCAATCATTATGTATATCTAAAATATCCCAATAAAATCTGATTGAAAAATTATTTTCCAAATATGTCTTTAGCTCCTTTGGCATTTCCCTAAAATCCTATGCTCATTTCTTCCCTTTTACAGAGTACTGTAGATTAGATAGTAAATAAAAATCAAAAGAAAGGAAGGAAGGAAAGAAGGAAGGAAAGATCGAAGGAAAGCTGGGTGTAGTCTGGTCTTAATCTGTGGGAAATCTCAAGCCACCCTCATACTAGTGGCACAAAATGTCACAACTCAGGGTGACAGACACCCAAAGGTTAAAAACATCCTTAGGCAGTGAGTGAGTCTTTCAGACTCCCTATCCTAAAAAAAATTACAGTTTGCCCGAGAGCAGTGCTTAATTACATCAGTCTCTTTCTGTAAGAAAAAGATGCTTTAAATAAATGAGAGAGGAATTTTCTCACTTATCTACTGGAGTGACAGAATGAAAAAGGTATTTTTTGTCCCCTTGTCTTGAGAATTGAAGTTTTGGTTTTTGCTTTTTTTTTTTAAAACTTCTTCTTCAAGAGGCTGGCATTATCTACCTCCTAGTTGTGTGACACTGCCTGTACTATTATGGATCAGGCTAAGCCCAATAGGCTCAGGAACTCAGGGGCCCTGTGTGGCCTCATCCATTCTGTGTTTCCTAGAAGACAGAGGTGGTCACTGTCTTCTACCCTCTCCTTCTCTCAAACCAGTAGTTCTCAACAAGGGTTGGATCTGCTTCCCAGGGATATTTGCCAACGTCCAGAAGCATTTTCATGGTGATAGGTGGAACTACATAGTTGTATTGGTGTCTAGTGGGTAGAGACCAGAGACGTGGCTTAAAATCCTAGCAGGCACAGAATGACCCCAGGCACAAAGTTTTTTGGTCCTTATAAAACTCTGCTTAAAGCAATGTTCTGCCTATCATTAAAAACAACAACTTTTTTTCTCCCTAAAAAGTATAGAAAAATGAGACAGTTCAACAGGTAGGATATCTAAAACAATCACGTGCAGAAGATAGGACCATCTTATTATTTATTTGAACATGATGTTCTTAAAAAAGTATTTGTCTCTTTACCAAAGGTACAGTAGTATAAATGAAAAAAAAATCAGTATTTTGAAAACAAATTATTATACCACAACTAATAAAACATCAACTGGGGTCCTTTCTCAATATAAACAACCTAGAACAAAACAAAATTAGGCAGCTAGGCTTGAACATAGTCTGTGAAGTAAGAATCAGACAGATGGGCATGGAAAATTAAAACACTGTCCTGGAGACACAAAGAAATATGAAATGAGGTTACTACAAATCTTTAATCCACTGATTCTTTTCTGAGGCTTTGTGAAGCATTGTACTCAGACAGTTTCACTTCTGTGGCACATAGCCTGGGCTTCTTTCTCTTTGTTATTTGCTTTAAGGATATGTGTACGTAACTGAGAAGTCATCATTTTTGTTCTCAAATATTCTACAACATACACTAGGACACAAGACAAGTGCCACTTCTCAGGGACTTGGGTTTCATCAGGCCTTGAGCTCGGCACTTGGTAGCTGACCGCTCTCTTCCACGGAACTCTTCACCTAAGTCCTCTCCCTAAGCTGCATTCTCAGAAGAACAAAGTTTTCTTCTCATTTGGTCACTGCAGAATCATGTATCTATTTTTAACATAACCAGGTACTAGGAATGTGAATGATGATGCACAAGGTAGTCTTCTGTCTTTGTGCAATTTGCAGAATGATAGTGAAAGAGAGGCAGCTGGAAATCTCATAGATGACTTGAGTTACAACTATGGTCCAGGTGACAGAATAACCTGACAACCTCTGGGAGCTCCCCCTAGGAACCCTGACCTGGCCTCTGCCCAGTGGAGTGAGGGCGAGACTGATCAGGGAGATCTGACCTAACATATAAACTAGATGTGTAGGACCAGTGAGTGGTCAGGGGACTGGGTTCCGGGTACCACTAGCCACATGAAAGCTGTTGTTGCTTAAATATAAATGAACCTTGTACATAGGACCCGAGACTTTTTGACTCCTGCTGTTTCTGCTTGTAGTCTTATGCTTCATATTTTCTCCTTGGCTTTAGGCCTATAAGAATTTTGAGTTATTTCTGCTTCTGTAGTTCTTTAGGGGCAGGAGCCAGGGCCTTGTTGTACCTGTTCTGGGAGGCTATCTGGCTGCAGTGGCATGATGGTCCCTCTTCCACATGGAAAATAAGGAGGTTTTGGACTGCATGGTAATAACCCTTGGGTTACTCCATGCCTTGCATGATTGGCCGTAGCTACACGAAGAGAAGCAAGGGAAGCTGAGACATTCTTTATTATCTTTATATCTTGTTTATGCCAATCACTTTTAATGCAAAAAAGAAGTATGCCATCTTCTCCTGTCCCTTCCACACGCAGTCTCCTCTGAGCAGGGGCGGATGTGGACTGTCTGTGCTTGCTAAAATAAGGACTGCTTTGGACTTCTTAAACAATTCGTGGAGAGAAGGCTTGTAAGTAGAAGGGAGAAAGAGTATGGGTACTGTCTCATTATTACTTACTATTGCCCTGAGGAGAAAATTACAAGAATGCTATTGAAAAATATTTTGCAATAATCCTGTCTTGTATGGAGTGTAGAACATTTACTGTTGCACTTTTTAAAATAACTGGTAATTTTTAAAAAAAGAATAAAAAACATTAAAAAAAAAAGTTAGAGTGCTGACCAAATAGCTCAGTGGACTATGCCACCCCCCCCAAGGCATGCTGTGACAGCGATTGAGACTGGGCATGGTGATGCACACCTGTAAGCCCAGCACTTGGGAGGCTGTAAACAGGTGGATCACTATGAGTCCGATCTAGTAGTGAGACCCTGAACACCCTGTAGACCCTTCCCTAAAAATATAGAAAAAAAGAAATTAAAAAGAATTAAAAAAATTAAGCATTAACTGCTCCTTTCAATAGACCAGTACACAGATCAGCAGTACACTTATTCAAGCTATCCTGCATATAAGCATAAATATGTCTTTTTCACTTCCTTCTTTCTTTTGTCTTTTCCTCACCCCAGTTGTTCCTTCCCTTGGAACACATTTTTTTCCTTTCACAGTGTCTATCGTACCTTCCAGGTTTTATTTACTCTTTCAGGTTCTTATACTAGCTAGACAATATGATTTTTTGCACATGTGGGTCTGATTCATTTCACTTATGAGTATGGTCTCTAGTTGTATCTATTTGTCTATAAAAGTCTTGAGTTTATCTTTTTTATAGCTCACTAATACTCGATTGCTTAAAAATATCACATCAAGGGCTGGAGAGATAGCTCAGTGGACTAAGCACCTGCTTAGGCAAGTGCCAGGACCAGGGCGATCCCCAGCACCATATGCTCTGCAGGCTCAGCTCCGGGTACTCTGAGCTGGCCATGGAGGCTGGGTGCGGTGGCACAGGCCTGTAATCCCAGCACTGGAGAGGCTAAAAACAGGAGGTTTACTATGAATCTGAGCTGCTCAGTGAGACCCTGTACCAAACACACAACAACAACAACAACAACAACAACAACAACAACAATACCCACATCTTTTTTATCTATTCCTCAGCTAATGGGCATTTGGGTTGTTTCCAAGATTTACCTATGACAAATTGTACTGCTATAAACATGGATGCACATATATGGCTGTGGTATAATGTTTTCAGTTGTTTTGGAAGAATGCCCAGGAGTGGAATAGCTGGGTTGAATGGAACCTCTGATCCTAACATTTTGAAGAATCTCCACACTGATTTCCATAGTGGTTGTATCAGTCCACACTCCCTCCAACAACAGAGAAGGGTGTTCCCCCCCCCCCCACAGCACCTCCAGCATTTGTTGACTTCTTGGTGATAGCCATTCTTTCTGGAGTGAGATGGAATCTCATTGTTGTCTCGGAGTTGGAGATGGTGGTAAATATCTGTAGTCCCAGCTCTCTGAAAGACTGAAGCAGGAGGAGCACAAATTCAAGACCAATCAGGGTAATTTAGCATGTTAGGGAGACCCTGTCATGGAACAACAACAAAAAAGGTAAAAGACTGGGAGTGTAGCTTAGTGGGAAGACACTGGTCTTAATTCCTAATACTGAGGACAAATATTGACACAGACAACTTCTTCCTAGTGATGTCAGTTCTCAAGCTACATAAAAATGGTAAAATGATGGTGGAATGGAGTTGTGTGGAGATGAGAAGGAGAAGGGAGAGAGACAGAATAAGGGAGAGGGACAGAATAAGGGAGAGGGAGAAAGAGTGAAAGGAAGAGGAAGAGGGGAGAAAAGAGAGAAGAGGGAGAATGCATTCATGTGAGTACAGTGGCAAGGAGGTACAGATTCACTCACCAGCTGGTTTTTTTTTTTTTTTTGGTACCAGGGATTGAACTCAGGACCCTGTGCTTGCCAGGCAAGTGCTTATTCTACTGAACTATTTCCCTGGGCCCTCACCAGCTGTTTATAAAATAAAAACCAATAGACACAAGTATTTTATATATTTGTATGGCTTTCCATGGAAAAAGTCCAAGGTTTTAAACAAGGATCTTTTATCCTTATTCAAAAAATAAATGTACTACATTTAGAGGGAGCAAGCCCAAAGAGAGACACTAACTCAAGGGAAACACATAAAAATAGGGAAACCTGGGAAATGAGAAAGAACCTTCATCAAGAAGAAGCGAGGTGGTAAGAGGAGAATGAGCAAAACCTGTCCTGCTGAAATGAATGTGTGTGATGTGCTTCCCTCTTTCACAGTCTCAGGGGTTGAGGCAGAAAGTGGGGGTCCAGGAGGAAGAACCCTGGTTCTGGCTGTCAGCAGTTCCTGCAGTTCCTCCAGGCTCTCGGTACTGCCACCCTCCACTTGACAACTTATGTCTGCTTTGGCTTTGTGTGGAGCCTCCTGGATGCCTGAAGGCCATGCAGGGAAGAACCTCACATCTCACCCCTGTGCGCCTCTCACCCTAGTCAGCCTTTTACTAAGGATTGCTTGGTTATGTGTTGTTTATTTGTATACATCCCTGACTTGGCTGTGACTTGTAGACAGGAATTTAAACTATCTTCCAATTTCTGAAGCCTAAGAAGACATTTTTTTTTTAATTTTTGAAGAGTACAAAATAGTGATAGAAAAAAAATCATTAGAAATGATACAAGATTTCACTAACCAAAGTAATAGAAATCCACAATAGTTGCTGTATTATACGATGCTATCTTCAAATTAGTTGTTAAGATTACCAGATATAAATGTGTAAGATTCATTTAAAGAAAAAGACACAACAATAACAAAGAAGTTATAAGAAATTTAAAAGAGGAAAGACAAAATATCAGAGTAAAAAATATTTTTTAAGCATTTAACTGCTTCTTTCAAAAGACGAGCAGAAATTACAATTATCCAAACCATTCTGCATATACTTAAGTAAATCTTTTTTCCTTCTTTCTTTTGTCCTTTCCAACATTCCAGTTTTTCCTTCCCAGATTCTTTCCCTTTCACAGTATATTTTGTACCTTTTAGATTTTAATTACTCTTTCAAGTTCTCATACTAGTCAGATAATATGATGCTTGCATACATGGGTCTGATTTGTTTCAGTTATTAATATAGTCTCTAGCTGCATCCATTTATGTACAAAAGACTCAAATTTATCTTTTTTATAGCTGCCTAATACTCTGTTGTGCAAAAATACCATATCTTTTCTTTTTTAAAAAATAGAGTTAAGATTTTGTTTATTTATTTTGGTGTCAAGAATCAAACTTGGGGCCTTGCACTTGGTAGGCAGGCACCTATGCCGCTGAACTATCTCCCTGACCATATCTTTTCTATATATTCCTCAGTTGATAGGCATTTGGGTTGTTTCCAAAATTTGTCTATGACAAATTATGCTGCCACAAACATTGGTGCACATATATTGCTGTGGCATGATGATTTCAGTTCTTTTGGAAAAATATCTAGGAGAGGACTACTGGCTTGAATGGGACCTCCAATCCTAGCTTTTTGAGGAATCTTCATACTGATTTCCATAATGATTGTACAGGCCAGAAGACACTTTTTGATGCTTAATAAACATCTGAGAAATGGAGGAGGAATAAAGGAGCAGTTTGGTGACTCTATTATGGCTCCTACATGGAAAGACACACCCCATAGTCCTTTAGACATTGATCCATTTACCCAATCAACGAAACAACTAGCCACTGTTGGTATTTACTGTCAGTCATTGGGATATAACATAACCCAAATCCTTGAGGAATGAATCTCTTGTGGGACTAGTCTACAGGCTAGTAAAATGGAGTTTACTAGGTATGTTTTATGTGTTGTTTGGATTGGCAATATTGGGCATTTAAATTGTTAAGATCACTGAGCTGAATCTTTAAGATCTGTATTTTACTTTGTATGTTAGCTATTTTCCAAAAGAAAAAGTATATAAAGAAAGAGATGTAGAAAAAAAAAGAAAGAAAGAGATGTAGGAGAGGAATCTAGGTGAGCAAAAGGAGGAGCATCCAATCTCACTAAAGGTCAGGGGTCTAGGAGGCTTCTCAGAGGACCTAGGTATGTGCAATACCAAGGACAGGTTCACAGATTTGAAGGAGAGAAGACTCATAAGTGAAAAGTGGTATGTCCATATCACCACTGCACTTGCCTCTTACTTTCTCTTATTCATGATTGACCATGTAAAATATGTGCAGTAAGTAGATTCATCCTTTCTAAAGGTCAGTCAGATAATTTCTCTTACTTGCTTAGAATTGTTTTTTTCCTCATCCTGCACTTAGAATAAAATTCAAGGTTTTATCATGACCTAAGAGGCCAGGAGTGACCTGACTCCTCTTGTGGGTGCTGTGCTTTGCTTCTAGACCCCAGGCTCTAGGACAGAAGGACTAATTCTCTCCACTGTCAGGAGTGTTGCAGCCTGACAGTTTCCATTGCGAAGGCTTGGGTTTTGGAAAGCAGCTCAAATGCACAACTATTCTGAGTTAGGAAGTTGTTAGGAGTCAGAAAGACCTGTTCTCTTCCCCCCAGCCTGGAAAAGGCTGAAGAGCTGTTGGGACAGAGTGGTCTGGGGCAGAGCTCTCTCCCAGGCTGACTGAGCCTTTGCTGTGGTGGCAGTTATCTCTCAGCCCAATTGTATTCCTCTACTTCTACGCTGAGCTGCTAATACCAAGAGCCAGGGTGCCCAGTAGGCAATAACCCCTGATACTGTACTGTGTATTTCTGCTGCTCTATGGAAAGAAACAGTTAATGCTGTAATTTGTTTCGTCTCCTTTTTTCAATTGCTTGTACTTTATCTCTTCTTAACTTCTTACATGTGTCTTTCCTCTTTTCTTTCTTCTTCCAATTTTACATGAATATATCTGACAATATGAATAACTGGTTGGAAGACAATACTATGTATTACAACCAATACTGTGAAATCTGTAATACTGTAAGCAAAACTCTGTGTCACTTGTAATTTTTTTGTTTTAATTCTAACTTGTTCTTTCTTTAAAAATATTAAAAACAGATGCTCAATGAATTCTATTTATTGAATAAATCAGTGAATGATTTAACTCCCTTGTCTTTTTCTTTAATGACAGGTAGAAAATGGCAAATATAAGAGTTTCTGAATAATTATGGATGACAACTTGTCTTTCTTACTAATGAGAAAATGAAAGGAAGGAAGGAAGGAAGGAAGGAAGGAAGAAAGAAAGAAAGAAAGAAAGAAAGAAAGAAAGAAAGAAAGAAAGAAAGAAAGAAAAGTAGAAAGAAAGAAAAGTAGAAAGAAAAGCAGCACCTTAAGGAGAAAAAGTATCTGGATGACATCCAAAATAAGACACAGAAGCTCCTGGCAAGAGCCTCAGTAAGCTAAGGTTTACTGGCAAACTTTTAACCAATAGGATCAGGAGAGGATAATGACCTCAGAAAAGATCAACAAAATTCCCCTACCTCTCTCTGGAGTTCAGTTTTCCTGAGCGTTCAAATGTGTCAATTAAATTAAACTCAGTTCAAGACATATCTTTTTTTTTTAAATACTTATAAATTTCAATTTTTATGTTGAAATCTATCTTCTTGGAAAGTGACAGTCTGCATTTTTCAACCACATGAAGGCCTTTCTAAATATGATTCAAAATCTAGCAATCATAAGAAACAAATGAAGTATATAAAAGTCAAAACAAATTTACGTGGCAGAAATCCTACAAGTTTCAGAGACAAACTACAAATTACTCCTGGGAAAACATAATTGCAATTCACATTTCAAAGTGTTTATTTTTTACTTTTTTTTTTTTTTTCAGAACTGGGCATTGAATTCAGGCCCTTGTGCTGCCAGGCAAGTGCTTATTCTACTGAGCCATCTCCCTGC
The DNA here is from genome assembly GCF_000260255.1 of Octodon degus. Taxonomy (NCBI): domain Eukaryota; kingdom Metazoa; phylum Chordata; class Mammalia; order Rodentia; family Octodontidae; genus Octodon; species Octodon degus. The sequence continues at coordinate 1,976,519 of NW_004524761.1, read as the reverse complement.
CCCAGAGGTTTTTTTTTTTTTTTTTTTCAGAATGAGGGATTGAACTCAGGCCCTTGCACTTGCCAAGGAAGTGTTGATTCTACTGAATCATCTCCCTGGTCCCCGTGTTTACCTTTTTGGTATTTAAAGGATGCCTTGAAATTGCTAAGAAAAGGCCAACAATTTAGTAGAAAATAGGCAAAAGGAGTAGAGTCATTTCACAAAGAAGAGAAAATTTATACACAATAACTTCTGAATATGTGAGTCTCAACTTCACATTATAAGAAAAACTACAATCTGTCTTTCTTTCACACTGCCAAAAAAACAGTGTTTGATCACTCATTCATTGATGAGGCTGTGGGGAAATAGGCACTATTAGTCTCTGCTACCTGATAATGTGAACTCACAAGCTCTTAGGGAAGCAAATTTGACAGTTTCCATTGCCTATGCACAGAATATTTATTCCAGCAGTTTAAGCTCTAAGAAATTACTCTGCATTCATACTAGCACATATTTGAAGGACTTATGCAAAAAAGTATTCATTATAGCATTGCTTGTAGCACAGAAGTTTGGAAGTAACTTGCAGCACAGTGAGCTATGTGAAGTTGACTTCTAAGTAATGATTTGCAAATAAATTCAAGATGTATTTATTTCAAAAGAAAAGAAACCTTAAGCTGACAACTGTGTTTGGTAGCTATCTTTCATGTAACACAGAGAAATAAAAAATGTATAAATTTTTATGCAGAGACACAGGGACTAAGTTATTTTGGGGTTAATGTTAGAACCAGGTAGAAAGATGAGAGATTCAGAGATTTTTGCTGAATTTCTTTCTCTCTCTCTCTCTCTCTCTCTCTCTCTCTCTCTCTTCCTTCCTCCCTCCCTCCCTTCCTTCCTTTCCTTCCTTCCTTTCTTCCACCCTGCCCTGCCCTGCCCTGCCCTTTCTTTCCTTCCCTCCTTCCTTCTCTCTCTTTCTACTTTTGAACAATGGTAGACATCACTGAACAATTTCTTTTTAAAGTGTTGCTTCACATGTCTGAATAATGAAATAAAAATATGAGAAAAACCCATGACTTCCACGGACGTGCAACTCATCGGTGTTATGATATGTCCTTTTCTAAATTCTTGACATTAGTAACTTGAATCACTAATTCCTATTTCTATAGATTTCCTGATGTTTTACAAATAACACAGTATCTTCTTTTTTCTTATTTTTTAATTTTTAAAGGCAGTAGAAATTAGAATTAAAACAGAAAACATTACAAGTGATACACTTTCACTTAACAAAGTAATACAGATTTCACACTATTTGTTGTAACACAGTGTTGTCTTTCAACCAGTTATTCATATTGCCTGATAGATGCATGTAAAATTGGAAGAAGTAAAAAAGGAAGGAAACAATCCTGCTTATATATATATAGATATATCTCTCCCCCACTCCCTCTCTGTCCTTCTCAATTCAGTAACTCCTTCCTTTTGAATAAGTTCATGCCCTTTTCCCAGAATCTGTTGTACCCTTCAGATTCCATTTTTCTCTTTCCCGTTCTCACACTAAAGAGACACTACAATGTTTGCACATGTGGGTCTGATGTATTTCACTTAAGAGTATGCTTTCTAAGTACATCCATTTATCAACAAAAGACTCAAATATATCCTGTTTTGTAACTGAATAATACTCAATTGTGTAAAAATACCACATCTTCTTTATCAATTTTTCAGTAGATGGGCATTTGGGTTGCTCCCAGGATTTAGCTATGACATATTGTGCAACTATAAACATGGAAAAGATGAAGTGAAATTATCATTATTTACAGATGATGTGATACTCTGCATACAGGACCCCCAAAACTCCACCAAGTGTCTTGTGAATTTAATCACCAAATTCAGCAGTGTAGCAGGATACAAAGTCAACACCCAAGAATCAGTAGCATTTTTGTACACAAACCATGAACATACTGAGAGAGAAATTAGGGAAACCACACCTTTCACAATAACATCCAAAAAAAAAAATGAAATATTCAGGAGTCAATCTTTCAAAGGACACAAGAGAAATAGTATCTTCATTGACTTCAGTTTTATTGGAATTCATTCATAGTTTGCATGTTTTTTAAATTCTTGATACTATTTCATCATAGTTATATTTTCTACAATTTACTACTTGGTGAACACTTAGTTGGTTTCAGTTTTTTGCAGGTTATGAATAACACCACTATTGATATTTGCATATTAGGTTGTATATTGACATGTTTTAATTTCTCTTGGCTAAATACTTAAAATAAGTGTTATTGGGTCACATAATAAAGCTATGTAATAAAGCACACACTTTTCCAAAATGGGGTAACAGCTGCCATTCCAATCAGCAGTGCCCTTGTGTTCCAGCTGAGATACATCCTTGCTAGTATTTGAGATGGCCAGTTTAAGCAATTTTATCATTCTGATAGATTGTATTGCCTGATGAGGAATGATGTGAAGGATCTTGTATGTTACTATTTACCATCCAATTAGCTAATGTTTTCTTTAGGAGTTTTATATCATCAAGGATAATTTTCCTTTTGTACTTTTCTTCCAGCTTTTGATATCACACTTGTGCCTTGTGAAGTGAGTCATGGTAAATTTTCTCTGATATATTCTGAAAGATTTTCTGTAATAGTATTGCTTCTTCTCCTTCCTCCTCTTTCTCTTCTTGTCCCTCTCTTTCTCTTCCCTTCCCCTTTCTTCTCCTCTTCCTTTTCCTCTTTCACTTCCCTGTTTTTCCCCTCCTCCTCCTCCACCTTCTCCTCCTCCTCTCCCTTCTCCTCTTCCTCCTCCTCCTTTTCCTCCTCCTCCTCCTCTTTCTTCTTCTTCTTCTTCTTCTTCTTCTTCTTCTTCTTCTTCTTCTTCTTCTTCTTCTTCTTCTTCTTCTTCTTCTTCTTCTTCTTCTTCTTCTCCT
>NW_004524761.1:1969216-1973514 GCF_000260255.1 Octodon degus | reverse complement strand
TTTTTGACACTGGGTTTTGCTGTGCAGTTCAGGCTAGCCTTGAACTCAGTATGTAGCTCAGCTTGGCCTTAAGCTTACGGCAATCCTTCTGCCTCAGCCTCCAAGTGCTGGGATTATAAACATGTTCCACCATGCTTGACGTACTATTGGTTCTTTAATATCTTATGAGATTCATCAGTTAAAATCATCTGACCTTGAATTTCCCTAGTAGAAAGGTTTTGGAAATGAATTTAATTTTATGTTATGATAGGGTGTATTCTGATTATATCCAATTTTGATAGGATATATTTATCATAAAATATATTCTTGTCTTCTGTTTATTCCCATGTCAGTTTTCATAAGGTATATTTTAAGGAATTTATCATATTAGTTTCAGATGTTGAGTTTTGATACAGGTTGTTTATATTTCCTTATAATCATTTTAATATCTGTGCAATCTATAAAGTCATGTCCTCTTTCATTCTTGATGTTGGTCATTTGTGTTCTTTTCCTTATTGATCTTTCTAAAGGTTTATCAATTTTGTTAAAATTTTCAAAGAATAAGCCTTTCCTTTGTTAAAATGATCTGCATTGTATTTTTCATTTCATTTGATTGAATTTGTTCTAATATTTATTATTTTTCTTTTTCTAATTTCTTTAGCATCGATAGGCTCCTCATTTCAGGTTCTTAAGGTGTGAAACACTATTTTTGGCCATTTTTATTCTAAAGTAAACATAAAAATTCGTAAATTTATTTCTAAGGGCTGCTTTAGTTGTATTCCACAAATTTGGAAGTGCTATATTTTCTTTATCATTCATTTAAAATATTGCCTAATTTTCTTATAATTTTTTCTTTGAGCCATATGTTATTTTAAATGTATTGTTTAAGTTCCAAAATATGTGGGGGCTTCCAAGACCTTATTGCTACTGAGTTCTAATTTAACTGCATTATAGTCAAAATGCAAAATGCATTATGAAAGATTTCATGTATTGAGGCTTATTTTGTAGCACTGGATATGGTGCATCTATGTGAATATTCTATGTAAACTTGAAAATAATGTATTTCTGCAGTAATTTCATCTACTCTATAAACATGATGTTATGGCTTCCATCTAGATTTTTCCCTAAAGCTTCATGCATTCATTGATGGGACTTTTTAGAGGTGGATGTATCTAGGGTGTGTGACAAACAGATTGGTCCACTGATTGTTTTAGCATTGTTGTGGGTGAGGGTAAAGGGGAGCCTCACACTGAGTGTGAGTGACACCAATGAATCTGCTTGTAGCCTGGATGGGAAAGGAAGGCTCATGACTGCTGCTTTGGGCTTGCCCTGCCTCAGACAATTTCTCTTCTTCCCTACCACCCTGCCTTGGAGCCAGCCAGCGAGGGGCCAAAATCTCTACAATTGGTGAGGAAAATAAACCTTTCCTCCTTTAACTTTGGGTGGCAGGCATCTTGTCCCAGAAACAAGGAGGTGACTACTATGATATAGGCCAAGGTGACTGGTAGTTTGGATATTCTAGTAATTCCTTGCTTTATCACTTACTGTCTGCTGCCTACTTATTCTAAGTTTCTGAAACAGGGAGGTTAAGATCTCCAACTATAGTTGTGAATTTATCTAGTTTTCCTTTAGATTTTGCTTCATATATTTTGAACTTCTGTTTTTAGGTTAATGCACCCTTATCACAGTAGTGTCTTCTTGATGAAAGGGCCCTTTATCATTGTGAAGTATCTGTCTTTATCTTTGATAGAACTCCGTGCTGAGTCATCTACGTGTGGCATTAACGTAGCCATATCAACCTTCTTATGCATACAGTTTGAATGCAGTATTTCATGTCCTTTTGCTTTCAACATGATTGTGACGTATGACTCTTGCATATAACAAAGGTCTTGCTTTTGAATGCAGTGTGGAAATTTCTGTCTCTTAAAAGAAGTCTTAAGTTATTTTTAATCTAATTATTGATAAGGTTGGGCCTAAGTCTAGTATATTGCTATAAACTTCCCATTTGTCTATCAGTCTTCATATATCTATTTGCTCTTTGCTATATCCTGTTGCACTAATCAAATCATCTTTAATATTCCATTTAATTCCAGTATTGACGTTTTAGTCTTTTTTAATGTATTTATTACAGGGTCCACAGGATCTACAAGGTCTCACTATATAGATCAGACTCTTAGTGATTCTCCTATTTTCAGGTTCCCAAACGCTGGGATTACAGGCGTGCGATGCCACACCCAGTCTCAATAGCCTCTCAGCAAGTCCGGGGGGGGGGGGCAGCACTGCATGCCAGGGATCGAACCCTCCTGCTGCGCTCTGCCTAAGCAGGTGCTTTAGTCCATTAGTCTTTTCTTTAGGGACTAAAATGTACATTATTTTTTATTATTATTTTTTTTTTGTGAAGAGGTGATTTTTATTGCTCCTTGCTTTCAAGAATTCCTCAACTCTAAAGGTTATTGCCTTGCTAGTACCCATTGCATAACAAGATGCTATAGGATTGAGAATCTTCAGAATTATCTTCGGATAATGTTCTATCTGACCTGATGAACCAGTATTCAGAAAAGAAGTTGCCATTCAGAGACAAAAGCTGCAATGAAGTCATTGTTCCCTCATCAGATCACACGCTGGGTAACCAAATGACAGGAGAACCAAACAGAGGAGGCCCATATGTCTAGGGGAAGTTGTGAGATGGAGGAGGCAGGCAGTGCCGTGGGTGAAATCTGTACAGACTCGGAGAGAAGATGTCTGAGGCTGGGTTGGGACCTCTTTGCGTGAAGCCAATCTCTTGGGGGGGGGGGTGGCGTGAAGCTGGCCAGTCCACCAGTGGCTGTGGGACAGAGCCAACACCAGGTCACAGACATAGAGCAGATGCACAGAAAGGAAGTGCTCATGGGGTGCAGAGGCAGCACCGTGGTGTGATTTGCTGACCTAGATTGGACCATGCCTGAGATGACAGTTTATTTTTCCAAAGTAAAAGGAACTCAAATTTTGAATAACGTGTATAGATTTTTTTTGTTGTCTTCATGTTTAAGAAAGGCAATAATAGTGCGTTAGTATTGTTTTACTGTGCCTCAACTGTGCTAATGTGAAACTCTCTGTCACTTTTGCTGAGTCTCTAATATTTTAGTTCTGAGCAGGTGAGGAGGTCCAAAGCCGCAGTGCGGAGTGTCCACCGCTGCCATAGTGTCCCTGGTCACTATGTGAAGGGAAGCCTTCACTCAGGAAAGCCACTGCTGAGCCCCCTTATGGCCTTTCTGGTCTTACTTTTGGGAATATAGAAACAGAGGTGGGGGGTCAGCCAGATAGCTCAGTGGGCTAAAGCGCCTGCTTAGGCAGATGCAGCATCCAGGGCTCAATCTCCTGGGGCATGCTGAGGAGGCGACTGAGACTGGGCGTAGTGGTGCGTGCCTGTAATCCTAGCACTTAGGATGCTGAAAACAGGAGGATCACTACTCATCTGATCTGTGTAGTGAGACCCTGTAGTAAATATACTAAAAAAATAAAAAAAAGAAAGAAAGAAAAAAAGAAACACAGGTGGGAGAGCAATATTGCAGTCTCCTGAATTGTGGACCACTGATCCATAGGATCACCTTGTTAGATAGCCACAAATCACATTGTAATTTCCCTGTCATAATTTACATGCTTTAAAGACATTATTCAGTGCCTCCTGGGGACAAGCTCTTTATGAGAGATCACACCTGATCCAGGATGGTGCCGAGTCCCTAGGACCCAACAGTAAGCTTGATCATTACTAGAAATCCAAAAAATATTTGCTCAGGGTAAGATGAAGTACACTGTGTGTGTGTGCAAACTTGCCAAAAGTGAAACACATTAATCTGTGTAACCAGTAAAAAAAGTGAGAGATGTGTTCAATGCGTGAGCAAACGAGTAACCTGTAGTGCTTTGAGCAGCACTCGCGAACGTGCTCGACACCTGTCGCAAAAAACCTTTAAGGAGTTGACGTCAGTGTAAGCAACTCAGTGAGAATGCATTGTTTATCCAATACTTCAAACAGCAATTAGAAAAGAATAGCAAGGAACCAAATGGTGAATTATTAAGAAAATGATCCTATCAGCAGACTCAGAGAAATTAGAAATTAACTTGAATCAGCACTGGGCCCATGAGGATGCTCGCTCACTTCACATTATTATTATTATTTTTTTTCAAATCAAATCGCTAGGACAGTTTCAATAATTAACACACTGCATGCATCCTGCTTAGTGGTTAATTGCTGTACAAGATGCGGACTTGAGAGCCTATTTACAAACACCATTAGAACAAATCATTCTATTGATTAAGAGAATGTAACTATATATCTATCC
>NW_004524761.1:1905632-1963521 GCF_000260255.1 Octodon degus | reverse complement strand
TTTTTTTCAGATTGGGTTTCCTCCCTATTTTCCTATAGTTGCTTCTTTACTTCAGATGCTATGAATTCTGAGAGTTCTTTTTTTATTTCAGAAAAGAATTACACTCTGATTTCCTCTGTATCTTTCTGCTGTTGCTTATTTACTATCAATGCTATTAATTCATGCATTTGAGCTGAGCTAGTGTCCTCTGCAGTTGTTCTGGGTGGGCCTTGGGTTTCCTCCATATGTTTCTGCATTTGATTCTTTAGTGCAGATGTTATTAATTCAGTGATTTCTTTTTTTTTTATTTCCAATCTGAGGTCCTCTATACCTTTGTGCAGCTGTTTCTTTATTTCAGAAGCTGTTGATTCATTGCTTTCTGCTGTGTGATTTCCAATTTTTTCTGTGTTAGTGTCCTCTGCACTTGTTTCAGATGGGCTTGGGTTCTGTGGTTGCATTTTTTTCCTTCTCGTCATTTTGTGTAGCACTGTCTTCTGACCTTTGTTGTAGATCTTTGTTATAGTTATAACCTTTGCATGTTCTGAAGTTCAGGTTCAGCTCCCCAAAGTTTGGACTTATCCAGCTTTGGTCTGGCTTCTGTGCTCAGCTCCTTCCTGCTGCTGCCCTTGAGGGTGAACCTGTTGTGCCCCTATGGCAAGATGTTCTGCTCCTGGACTATCTGGGTAGATCTATCCTCTACACTCTCTGCAGGGATTGCAGCTGCAGTGTTACACCTCAGGCATGAATGCCAGGCCTGAGCTGTGCCTGGAGGGGGCAAGGTGTAGTAAGGAGGAGAGGAAGCTCTCCCTCACACTCACTGGTCTGGGCTAGGATTGGGTCTGGCGATTTCTGGAACACAGCAGAAATTCCTACTTGGCAGGCGGGATGGGAGAGTTGCTGCGGAGGGTTGGGGGACGTCCCAACTGGGTGGGAGAGGGTCTTGCCCACACCACGCCTGGGCTGGGACTGGTATTTGGTCTGACCAGCACAGGGTAGCAGGAAGCTCTCCCACACACTCACTGGACCTGGGCTAGGACTGGGTCTGGGGTTTCCCAGAACACGGCAGAAATTCCTACTCGGTGGATGTGGTGGAGCAGGTGCTGCAGAGTGGTGGGGGGTGTCCAAAGGGGGTGGGAGAGGGTCTGGCCCATGCTGCCCCTGGGCTGGGACTGGTCCCGCCGGCACAGGGTAGCAGGAAGCTCTCCCACACACTCACCGGACCTGGGCTAGAACTGGGTCTAAAATGTACATTATTTATTAATGCCAATTTATTTAGAATTTAATATTGTATTACTTCATACAAAATACTTGGAAAATGATTTCATTGCACCTGTGGCCTTGATGTTATTCATTTATCTTCCATCTGACACACAGTAAGAACATAATAAATATTTATTAGATACATGGATGATAGGCCTGGGTGAAATATTTAAGAGAATGCAAATGCCACAGTATAACTTGAACTGCAGTTAATCTTGTTTTGTTTACTAAGTCCAAGTTTAGTGGCATTTCTGTGAGTTTGTTGATATAATCATTTTCAATTTAATGCCTATTCTGTCTAAAAGGTATGGCAGTGGCAAAGTACAAAGGACAGTAAATTTAAAATAGGACTATTGTAAGTTATAGGAACACAAGTCAAACTGGGTTAAACTAAAAAAAAGTTGCGAAATGGCAGATTTTTTTTTCTTTTTTTTGAATGTATATAGTACAGGGTCGATAGGGTCTCACTACACAGATCGGACTCAGTGATCCTTCCTTTTTTTCAGCCTCCCAAGCTCTGCACCACCATGCCTAGTCTCATTTGTTATCTCAGTGCACCCCGAGGGCAGGGCTAGCATGGCAGGCTGGGGATCGAATCTCTGGCCCCTGCACCTGCCTAAACAGGCACTTTAATCAACTGAGCTATCTGGCTGGCCCAATGGCAGATTTTTTTTTCTTTTTTCTTAGGGTTTTTTTAAATTGATATGTTAAACTTTATTTTTTTGCCATGATTTTATTGATAGACAAATAACAATGAGACAGTTTCAAATCAAATCGGTAGGACAGTTTCAATAATTAACACACTGCATACATTCTTCTTAGTGGTTAATTGCTGTACAAGATGCGGACCTGATATCCTATTTACAAACACCATTAGAACAAATCCCTCTATTCACTAAGAGAATGTAACTATATATCTATCCCAACCACTCTGAATACATAGATACAAAATGGACATTCATCTGTATACCCCCTTTTTTTTTCGTTAAGGTCCGTTATTTGAATATTATAGATGTGTAAACTCAGCAAGACATTCCAAAAGAGTCCAGTAGCCCACAATAGTATTGGGACTTCTGCTTAACTGGCAATGTCACAAATTGATGACCTGAGTTCCCCACAGCTCAATATAACGGCATGGCTTTACTTCTTATATTTCGTTTTTATACTTTTCTTCTGGATGATTAAGACCAAGGTAAAGCAGTACCTATGCAACAAGAGTTGTAGCTTTTGGGTCTGATAATGTCTGTGAAATCCCCTCAGGATTTATCCTGAGATTGTACCTCAGATTGTAGAACCTTTGTCAGTGTCAGCCATGTGGATGAGTCACGGCCATTGCTTGGCCAATGTGCTCTCCATGAAACCCTGAGAGCATGTTTTCTCTCCATGTGACTCTCCTTAGGCACACTCTACATCATGGATCACTTTCCTCTTTGGCCCCATAATCTCCTTGATCAGAAAATTTGGGACACTACCGAGTTACATGATGCTATAGTACAAGTTCTCATATGTCCTGAGTCTTAATTGACCTTAGAAGGCTAGGGCCAAAATGTTGCCAATGGCAGATTTTATAAATGAGACATTTAGCAATATTACATTCAGTGGGTGAAATGCCATTAGGGTTGTCTTTATCCTTCTTTCTCTTCTTTCCCACTCCTCTTTGTCACTACAGTAGTTCTTTCAGTGTTGGCTTCATTCTGTCTGCTGGAGGTGGACTCCTTGGACATGCCAGGAGTGATATTTTCTATATAGTTTAGGCTAACTTTTTTCATCCTTTTTTTTTTTTTTTTCAGAACTGGGGATTGAACTCAGGACCCTGCACTTGCCAAGCAAGTGCTTATTCCACTGAGCCATCTCCCTGGTCCCTAGGCTAACTTTTTCCCCCACTTTATCCAAATCACAGGATTCTGATTGATTTAGCTTTTGTCATGTGACCTTCCCTGAACTCAATGTTATATACCTAGGAATTTTGTACTGTGATTGACAAAAATAGGTCGTAAGCGCTCTTGCTGGTTGGTAAGGGAATAACTGACATTCCTAGCAAAATCTCATGGGATCAAGAGAAGCCCTCCAAGGATTCTGAAGAAAGCAAGAAAAAAAATTTGTTGAGCAGACAACTGATTACTCCAGACTATTACAATCTATTTAAATCAAAGACCTGACCCCCCATCTTCCAAATGAGTTTAGTTAAAATCATCCCCCTTCTTTTGTTTCATTTTCTTATCTGCATGAGGGTCCTTGATCCTCTTTCTATTTCTAGCATAAGAATCAGTGTGTCTCTCAACAATGGAATGAATAAATTATATGCATGTAATATAAATCTAATATAGTAATGAATGAATTAATTGAAGTTACCTATGTCAACACGGACAAATTTTAAGACATAGTGTTGAACACAAATACAACCTGAAAAGGGCTATGTACAGTATTATACCACAGAAATACAATTTTAGAATATCCCAATAGAAGTCTAAAAGCACGAGTTGCATGAGTTTAGGTGTGTATCCATTGCTATGGAGGGAAAAATAGGAAGCGGATATGGCATAGGCACCTGAGACTTCCACACTATCTGTAAAATTTTTAAAATATGAAAAACATGGATGAACCTTATTATTTGATAAAGGCATCTAGGTCATGGCTGTTTGCTACGTTATATGCTAAACTTTTCTGTATACTTAAAACATTTTAAAATGATAACTTCAGTGACTGTCGCTGTAATAGTATTCACTCTGTTCTAGGTACTTATCACTGAATAGTTTTACTATGCAAATCAACTCCTTAAATTATGCCATTCTGGGGCCAGGGAGTTAGCTTAGTGGCATAAGCACCTGACTGTCAGGCACAAGGTCCTGGGTACTCATGATCCTTGGTACCCATGCCCCCAAATTATAATGTGCTATGCTATGCTATGCTTTGCTATGCTATACTTCTTGGAAGGTTGGGCTTCTTGCCACATGGGATTCTCCATCAGGTTGAGTATCCTCAAACTTTGCAGCTGACCAAGTTAGTGAGCCAAGAGAAAGAAAAGAAGGACAGCAGATTCCATCACTTTACATTGTCAGAGAAGTTTAGCATATAAATCTTCTATAAATCGCAGTTAATGCAATGTGAAAATACACAGGTAACTTCTGAAGTTTAGAGTAGGGAGTAGCAGGACCAACCTTTCATCCCAAGCCATCTGGATCTAGTTTTGATATTTGTATCTTAACTACTTTTACCTATGTCTCATGAAATAAATTGAGATCATCTCTGGCTAAGTAAGCACTCAGGTGCTAGATAATATGAAGCGTAACAAGAGTATGCAGACAGCTGAAGGATTTAAGACAAAAAAGGCTTCTCAGTGGAGTGATAAGGAGGTTCAGTGGTGGAGAAACACATAGCTGGAGCTCTGAATTGCAGGTGCGGACTGGCAGGACTCTTGATAGATTGATCCACAGAGACAACCGCTTCTAGCAAGGCAGGACTCTTGACAAGGGTCAGGAGAGGAAATATACCAGGTAAGGAGGTAGCATAAATGTCTTGGGAAACTCTGAGTCCTTGCACAGGCCAGTAAGGGGAGCCAACTGTAGTACTGTGGGATTCAGTGCCCCACCAGAGTTAAAAAATCTCAGTGCAAGGCTCAGGAGATAAGAAATAATTCAAGGAAGAGTGTGATACCGTCCATCTGAGCATTAGGAAGAATAAGGGCAAACTCATCAATGGAGAGAGGAGCACGATATTTGAAAACCAGCCAGGAGAGCACCTAGCAGAAAGGAGGGAGAGAGGGTGGTGATCGGAGGTGAATAGGTGGCAGGGCAGGGCAGGGCAGGGCAGGGCAGGGCAGGGCAGGGCAGGGCAGGGCAGCAGCAGCAGCAGCAGCAGCAGCAGCAAGGTAAATGCCTTTATACTTGTTATCATGCGCATTCCACTAGAGCAATGCAGGCTCATTACTACAGTGTCCGGTTTGTAGATAAAGACACCCAGTTCTACTAGCTACTCTCTGGGCCTGTTTCTTGGTGGTGAATATTTTTTGCTGGGGAAGGAAAGGAAAGAAATCTATGACAGTCACCTTCTGTTGGTTCTTCCTAACTTGCACAATTTTTGAGAACTTCCCTGCAGTGACCTAAAAAAAAAAAAAAAAAAAAAAAAATCCCTCCTACTAAATTTAGACTGGTGAAATTACTCATTATTAGATAGCTCCTATCTTTAAAAAAATCCACAGATAGATTCCTGGAATGATGAGGTAGGGAAAAAATAGCTTCATTTCTTTTAAAAATAAATGGTGCTATTAGTGGTGGCTAATGCACTGAAACCTACTAAAGGGAGTTTACCCCAGGTAGCACTGTGGAGCTGGGAGTTGGTGTGGGTGTGTTGTGCCTCTGCCCAGGGACTTCTAGAAAGAGAGGTGGTGCTTCCTAGAAGCTTCTTTTGTGGTGATTTTCATCAGCAGCTTGTACTGGGGGCAACAGGAGGCCAGGACCATGGGGAGGTGGTTAGGACAGAGGTTTGCCTTCAAGCTGCCTCGTAACATAACAGCTGGGCATAGGAAACCATGACTTGTGCTTACAACATTACATTTCTGTCCATTTACTGGCCAATGCATCATGGGAAATAAACTTTGATGGACCCTAGGGGACCATTGCAAAGTACATGGGTAGTAGCCTCCAGTGTAGCTGAAATTGAGAAGGTCCAGTCCACAAGACAACCAAGTGAGAGAAGCTTGTCCTATAATACATCTAAGAATGTCTTAATGCTTGGTGAGTCTAATGCTCTGCATTAAGATGAAGTGAATGGAGAATAGAAGTGTGGTTTTATATATGAGCCTCGAGAGGAAAGGCACCAAGGATAGATGCTCCAAATTGTTAACACTTACTAGCAATGATCTAATGCTTCTCATTGGGGCAAATATATGGAGGGCTTTAGGGTGAACAGCAGCAATGTATTGATTTTATTACATTTAATAATTCTCCCGGGCAATGTCAAGGAGGCACACTACTTCTACTATCACCATTTAATAATAAGTACCATTTGCTATCTGCTTGCTCTTGATTAGCAGGATGTGATTAGCAATAAGCTAAGTGCTTGAGGATAAGCTCTGTGCTTCTGCACTGCTGTATTATGTTTGATTTTATGACAACTTATGAGGCGGGCTATAATAATGCTCCATGTGGAAGTGGGCACTGAGGCTAATTATGCCTTCCCTTGGGCTTGCCTGTCATGACCAAGACAGATTCTTCTCAAGCTGAAAGCAGACATGTGGGATGACCACAAATTTCTGTGTGATTTATGTATTTGTATGAGATCTAATAAGGTATAATGTTTTTCATGTACTTAACTAATGATCATCTTTGTGTTTGGGAGAGTGACCCTTGGTCAGGATTTGTCTAATGTTTTTCTCATGATTATAGTGGGGCTGTGTGTTGTCAGGAGGAGGCCCACAGGAAAGAAGTGCCTTCCTTAGAATATCACAGGCATGGTACCTACTATCAAGATGGTTAATCTCTGTTGATGTTAATGCGGGTCACCCCCAAGATGCTTCTGCACCACCCTCCTTCTGCACCCTTCCTCCTTCTGGAGGAAGTTATCATCACAGCCCATGTGTAAGGAGTGGGCAAGTAGACTGCACATCTCCTTGACAGCATCATATAAATCATTTAAACTTCTGCAAGGAATATTGTCCCCCCATTTGTTTATTCATTTTTATCATTATTTATGTAAGTACAGACTTAAGAGCATGTATTTTATTGCTGGAGTCATAATTTAATACTACTTTCTCATTTTGTTGCTCGAACTGTTCCAATGGTAGACGTTGGGGTCCCTTTCAGTTGGCGTCTATGTTCCTTTAACAGACTCATTGCATATGTCCTCTGTCCTGCTCTTAGGACCAGTCATCCATCAGGGTGCCTTTGTTCCCTTGGTTGGGAAAACACTTTAGAGACCAGTATCTAGGCTCTGGCCTGGTTCTTGCTACTGGGATGTGATTGCTTCTAGGTGCTCTCATCTGCAAACGGGTCAGTTCTAGTTTGTGTATGAGAACAGCAAGTGTCTGAGTGACTTTCTCATCGCTGTAGCACAATGCCTGATGTCCACAGCTCACAGAAGGAAAAGTTCATTTTGGCTCAGAGTTTGTAGAGTTCTCAGCTCATAAGCAGGGCAGCAGGAAGACTTTTTATGGCATGGCTGCAGCAGGAAGCAGAGGAAGATCAAGGTGACCTACTTCCTGCAATCAGACTTTACCTCCCAAATCACCTTTAGTTATAAACTTGTGAGAGGAGTAGTTCATTGGGGAGTATCACACCCCTGTGGTCTATCACCTCTCAGAAGCCCCATTTATGAGTGTGAAGCTTTTGGGGGTGTCTAGATATAAACTTTAACAGTAAGGTTCCAGGAGATTTTACCATTGCATGAAGACACCAAAACATCCAAGAGTCTCAGTGGCTTTAAGTATACCACTATCAATTTTCTGTCTAGTAAAATAGTTTTTATGTTCACTTTTATGAGTTTTCTCTTTTGAAATGTCTTCTCTTCTCTCTTGAGAGTTAGTGTTTCTCCCCCCAGTTTGTGAACAGGTACCACAGCATGGCATGTGTTAGCATATGCTTCTGCTTCTGTCTAACGCTGCTCATCTAGCACACTTAGTAAGTGCTTAATAAATGTTTGCTGAGCTGTTCACAAGTACAGATAATGTGTAGTCTGGCATAGAAAGGATGAGGGAGATATGAGGGGCATAGCAGGGGAATGCCAGCTGTCTCTCTACTTTCTCCTTTCCCCTTCCCATTCAGAGTTCTTCCTTTAGGTTAAGGATCCTGACACTGCACAGGGACTGGACCATTGGGCACTCAAACACACCTAGGCAAAAGTTAAACATGATTGCATGTTAACATTGTCCAGGACCTTGTTGGTGAGTGAAGTCTTCCCCCATTCTCCACTCCAGAAGTTTAGCTTCAGCATATATAAAATGGAGCAAGCAATCTGTGTTTATCAACTGAAAAAGTGAGGCTTGAGCAGGCAGCCTGGGATGTGGCAGTTCTTGTGAAATATGGCTCTAATTTGTAATAACCAAACTGTTAAAAAATTCTGGCAGAACATGTATCTCTTTCCATTGTGAACCTACAAAGTCGCTAAAATATATATACTTAAGGGTGCAGGGAGAGGGAGAGGGAGAAGGAGAGAGAGATAGAGAGGGACAGAGTACAGAGGGGGGCAGAGAGTGAGAGAAGGAGAGATTCTGAAGAGGTTCTTGGAGTCTTTTCAGTGTTATCACCCTAAAACTACAAGGTTAAATGGCCAAACTGAACAGAAAAGTGACAATTTAGCGTTTGGTAACTGGATAGTCCACCTGGTCTCAATGCTCAAGATTTATTTGAAGCTTTCTCATCCGATGACTTGAGGCTGAGAAATATGTGGAAAACGAAGGCCTCAGCAGGGCTTGGTCTGTCACTCACGCAGCTGTTCCACATTTGCCTGGTAATGCGCCTTGTTTGCCTTCTGCGAGCCAAGGTGGTTCTGCAGAATCCTGTTTTCTAGCACAAGTAAATTCTTGCTGTCTCTTTACAGCACATTCTTACCCATTTTCTAACCTCCCTCCCTTTCTTCCTTCCTCTCACACAATTCATTTAAACTAAATGCATTGGTTGAACAGAATAAAATTTGAATTTTAGAGTATGTTAAAAATTGTACAGACTAATGTACAAATCACATTTATGACAAAAATACAGCAGAAAATGGAAAATAAAATACAGCAGAAATGTTGGTAGGATGAGTTTTTTCAAAGCTAAGCTTTAGAGAAGACCAAATTTGTATTTACACTGCTTCTTGCTACTGGTGTCTTTAAATTCTTTTTCATTATAAAAATATACTCCTCCCCTCACAACCTTTACTTTGTTATTTTGCTTAACAGAATGATATTTCTTCATAGCAAATGTAACCATGTTAGTCCTGCTCCAAATGAGCACACAGCACATTAATTTTGGGGCTGATGATGATAGTGATGACAATAAAGTCAATGTTTTCATGCGCTTGCCGTACGCCAGGTACTTCATATGTATTGTCTTATGCAACCCTTACAGTAACCCTAAGAAGTTGTTAGATCTCATTACTATTTCCATTCCCACAGAGGCTAAATACTCTATCTAAAGTGAAACTGCTCAGTGGAAGAGTTGGCTTGGCTCTAAAGAGCTTAGACTGTGCTTTGGCCCTTACTTTACAGAATGTTCAAGGATTCATAAAAGTGCTAGATACACAGTGATAAGGAATATGATGACAAAAAGTTCATTCCAGAGAAGGAAAAAATACAACATGTCCAACCTTTTCTCCAGATTTCCATGCCACTTTAGTGAATTGAAAGAAATCTTTAATTATGGAGACTCCCATTTACCTAAAATGTGCCTTGTTTTCATAGTTGACTAAATTTAAAGTAGCATCAGGAAGGATATAGTTAATTTTGAAAACAAAAACCAAAACAAAACAAAACCAAAACTAAAGCTTTTGCAAACCCACTATTTTTAATCAGGGTCATTATTCTGGCATCAAGTCCCCTGAAGCCTGCAACTTTCCATTCTGTTGAACATTTTTCCCACTTTGATTTCAACATGCTTTTGAAGGGTGCAAGTAATTTGGAAACCCAGGGACTTGGTGTGACCCTTGAGGGAACTCTGTTGGCTTGATGAGAAGAGATGCAGGAAACCAGTCACACGTAAAGCTCCCATGCATCGCTGATTCTATCCACAGCATCTTATCTGTGAACTCTTTGAAGAGTCTTCCAGGGTACTCACATTGCAGAAATTTGCTTCTCCATGCTTTATTTTTGATGCTTATGCAATGAAAAGGAAGTCTGCCATTCTTTTTTTTTTTTTTTTGTCGGAACCGGGGATTGAACTCATGCCCTTGCGCTTGGCAGGGAAGCGGTAATTCCACTGAGCCATCTCCCCCACCCCTTGCCATTCTTGACTCTTTCTGTCATAATGCTTAATTTTAGATTCAAAAATGATGAGAGAAAACTGTAGTTATTGTATTTGGTACAGGGTCTCACTATGCAGCTTCTACTTGTAGTGATCCTCCCCAGTGCTGGAATTACAGGTGTGCACCACCATGCCCAGACTTGGTCACCTGCTCAGTGCACCCAGGGGAGAAGCTGGTGCGGCATATGGTGCCAGGTTTGGAACCTGGTCACCAAGCTTGCCTAGGCAGGTGCTTAGTCTGCTGAGCTATTTTGCTGGCCCTTCTTTTCACCTTTTAAGACTATTTTATTAGTACATGAGTACATTCATCCTGGGGAGTTGGTGCATGTGCAAATCATCTTTATTTGCTTTTCTTTTCTTCCTCTTCCCTTCTTCATCTTTTATATAAAACAGAATATATTTACCAATAATAAGCTGCTCTTGACACTGCCTGGCTATGGGGCTGTTTTAATAATATGACTTTTATATTTCACATGCAATTGTTATTCTTTTACCTTTTAGCCAAAGAATAGTCATAGTGTACTCCCTAATGGTGGTAGCTACCGTTTGATGAATGCAGTAGTCAAGATTCTTGCCCTTTGGTAGCTTATAAGTGATGTAGAATGTATAAAACAAAAAAAAAATTCATGTTTTTCACTCTTGCATGTCATGACTTTCCCTTCATACCTGGTAATATGTGGATATATTGAGGCCTATGTAATGAGGCAAAAGTCAGGGACTCTGTCTTCCTCGGGGATACTCATTTCAGTCTGTTTTGCTATGGTGATGGTAGCAGGTTTCTCACCTACCACCCCTGAGAAATACATTCTATTGAACTGATAGTCAGTGTATTCAGGAAGACCCATCTGTCATTCAGGGCCACTGGATTGCCTCTTTATCATGTCTCCTGAACACCTGAAAATAAAACAGAATCAAGTCTCAATTAAGCCTAGGGAAATCTATCATCTTGCTGTGTCTTTTGGAGTTAAGTCCAGTGAAGATGCTTAAAGTTTAAACGTAGAGTTTATTTTCACATTAGAGAATGAAAAAAAAATCAACTTGGTTATTTAAGTATTTCCAGGAATGCATACTGAAACAATAGGGACTAAACATTCATTTTTCATTCACTCATTCATTCCTCAAGTACCTGATGCCTGCCTTCCATGATCAGAATCTAGACAGGCACTGCCAACAGGAACAGAGCTTCAGGGTCTTTGGAAGGAGGAAGGGAGGCGGATGCCAAGCAGCATGATTCCCATATTACACGCACAGGCTAGAAGCCTGCTGACTGGCTTGACACTTAGACAAGGCCTCAGAACAAAACTAGGCTGTAACTCGGGTTGGAAATTCAGTTGGGTAGATTTTTGCTGGGTGGAGAGAAGGAAGTAGGGGAAAATCTTTCCAACACAGGGAACAGCAGCGCAGTGTTCTTGAGGGACTGCGAATGACTCAGCATATGAGAGAGATTAGTAGGAAGCATAGCCAGGGGAAAACTGGGCAGCAGAAAGAAAGTGTCACATAGGAGGAGAGGCTTGGAGCACATGTCAGAGGGGAGGGCATTTCCTCATTTTATGCTATGCTGTCTAAAAAGCATTACTCCTTAGAGAAGAGGAAGTTTGCAAGAGGATACTGCTATTTTCTTCTGTTTGCATTGAACTCAGGCTGCTTGATCCTGTTTCGTTTTCAGTTGCACAAACTTTCTCCTACATCACACTGCAATCTCATTGCGGTAGTTTTAAGTTCTTGACTGTAACCTTTCCAAACAGGTCAGAAGTACTAGAGCAGGAAGGAAAACTTACGCAGTCCAGGAACTTTGTACCTCAGATCAGAGAGAAAATTCAGAATAGAACTGCCAAACTGGCAGTGTTCCTGGTGCTGAAATCAGTGTGAATTTGTCAAACATTAAAAAAGAAAGAAAGAAAGAAAGAAAGAAAGAAAGAAAGAAAGAAAGAAAAAAAAAAAAAAAAGAAAGAAAGAAAGAAAGAAAGAAAAAATTATGTAACTTGGCTTTAAGAAATAATTTCCTCATTTTGGGGTACCAGACCGCCCC
The DNA here is from genome assembly GCF_000260255.1 of Octodon degus. Taxonomy (NCBI): domain Eukaryota; kingdom Metazoa; phylum Chordata; class Mammalia; order Rodentia; family Octodontidae; genus Octodon; species Octodon degus. The sequence continues at coordinate 1,951,317 of NW_004524761.1, read as the reverse complement.
TCTTTGCCTGGTATAAGGAAATGTGACTGTCTAGGGTCAGCCAAAATGGCGTCAGCCCTTGCCTGGTAGTGTTCTTAGCCTTCTACTTCATATGTCCAAATAAACCAATGAAACGATCCAGGTGGCTCTGTGAGTGAGTAGAAGAAACTTTGATTTCTCTAGTCTTAGAATGAGCTACCCATGTAGTTTAAAATTTTCTAGTAGCCACAGTATAAAAAACAACCTAAAAAGAGATAGATGAAATTAGTTTTAATAACTTTCTCTTTTTTGGAGATAGAGTCACACTAGATAGTCTACATTGGTCTTAAGCTTGTTATATCACCCAGAGTGGCCTCAAACTCACGATCCTACCCTTCTCAGCCACCAGAGTGTCTAGAGCATAGTCATATGCCACTATGCCTGGTGTAATCATGCATTTAATTTAGCTAAATATATACAAAATTATTATTTTAACGTGGAATCAACTTAAACATTATTGAGATAGTTTACGTTTTATTTTCTTATGAAGACTTTAAAATCTAGTGTGCATTTTTCTGCTTGTAACACATCTTAATTCTCTCTAGGCACATGTCAAGTGTGCAAGAGCCACACAGGGAAAGCAGCTATTGAGGTGGATACCTTGAGTCTTGATTTTACCTGAGGTCCTCTTGGGATGACTAAAGGTAGACACTCAGAAATATTCTTTTTCTTTTGTTGCCAAGTCCCACCTGTCCTGTGAAGACATTTGCTGGGGAAGAGGCCCACATCAGGCTGAGGCTAGAGAAAATGCATTCTCTAGTCTCAGGCTTGCTCCTACAGGGCATGTCCTCGGACTGAGCGCTTCAAAGTGGAAATATCTTAAACTGGCAATGATAGAGCCTACAAGTATTATCACATATTTCCTATGGATATTATAGTGGAAACATATGATCAAACTGAAAACATTCTTTTAATAGGGCTTTTGCTTTCTTTTAAGAATAAAGTTGGACATCATAAAAGGACTGCACACATCACACTAGGACTTAGAGAAGATATTCAGTAGAGATCAGAGACTCCAGAGTGTTAGAAGTAGACAGACTTTGAGGTAAATTTTACATGTTTGGAAACTGAGACCTACAAAACTCAAGGGCTTTTCTAGCTACACAGCTGGATAGAGGCAGGGTCAGCTTTGGAACTTTGTTCTCCCAAATCCTGACACAGATGCCTTGGCCCTGTATCATGAGGCCAAACATAGGCGTGACACTGTTGGAGAAATGTAATTTTAAAGCTGCATCTATGTATTTAGGCTACAGCCCTGGATGTCATCTTCCTATTGTAATCTTTGAAGAAATAAATAGCTTGCTAACATACTTTTTTTGTGTTTTGGAGGGTAGGAGTAGGTGGGCAATATGTTTTCTTCTTCAGATGTGCTTCTTTGTTCTGGCCAATTTAGGAGGCCAGAGTTACTTAGCATTATACAGTGGAGGATTGAGGGAGAGGGAGAGGGAAAGGGATTGGCGTGGGGGGAGAGGTATACAAAGAAAGCAAAAGAAGGAATGAGGCCAACTATTTGAATAGACGAAGCCAAATAAAATTGTCAGGTGATGAGTGGGGTTGAATTATTGTAGCCAGATGACAGCCCCTCCCACTACCCCCATTTTGTTAGACTTCTGACATGCCCCGTTCCCTTCAACATCAGAGCCCTGGAGTCTAAGATTTCTTTGCTGTTTCCTCACAGAACCATGGGAGAGGACGTTTCTGGTTCTGAGTGACTTTTAAAGGGAGGGAAAACGAGATGATTTAATTACTAGCCCTTGAACTGATTTATTTTCAGCAGCAACAACAAAGTCATATGAGGCGGTGACATGAGTCAAGTGATTATTCTTAAATGTAGGAGATGAAGAGGAGAGAGAAAGAAAAATGTTCTGATTTCATATTATGGCTGTAATCCAGGCAGCAAAGAAGGAATCTGTGAAACTCAAGGTCTTTGAGTCTATTATTTTTCTTTGCTATTATTTCTGAAGCAAGACAAGGGCAAAATCAATTCAGGTTCAGAAAAGAATATTACTTTAATTTTCTACATACAATTGTCAGGAAGCCTGACTTAGAACAGGGAAGAAGATTGATGACTGTCCCTACAGCAGAAATAAATGAATATGCTAAATGAAGCAAAATATATTCATCTTACCAAAGCTCTGGTCACGAGACAAAACTCATCTTTTGGTTCAAACTCATAGATGGTTTAAAAAGCCAAACCAGCAGCACGAATGCTGAGGTAACACCTCTGAAAATCAACTCTTTCCTAAGTGCTGGGAAATGAATGCTAGAATGATCAAAGATAATTAATTTTGTTTTGAAGAAAATGTACTTTGAGCACTCTTAATTAGACTTCCTCCTAATATGTGATTTTTGGAAAAAAAATGAATTTATATTTGTCCCTTGTCAAGTAATTTGACATGCAAGTTTTGAAAAGCGGGAAAGCTCTTGGGAAAGTCCATCTATCTAACAGTGATGAAATACTGGTGTTCTTGTCCTACTTTCAGAGTGCATTTTTCCACTGGCCATTAATTCAGTCTCGCTGTGGTCCAGTTTCCACCAGATGTTAGAATGGCAAAAGAATCCAAAGAAATTGGTGATCACACTTATAGAAGTGGGGCTTCTGAAAATATTCAAATGGCACTCACAGTCTGGTAGGACTATTTCATTGCTCATAAGCCTTAGTCCTGGTAATGAACTTTTGTATTTATTCTTCAAACATTTGCCCTTCCCTCTTGGTGTGCAGAAATCCTTCCAGAAATTTTTTTTTACACTGAATTGCTGCTAGTGAGAATTGGTCAGGATAGTCTGTGGCTATTTGTGTGATGTAGATAGGGGTTGCCTTAACCCTTTTCTTACCACATACGTGTCAGTGGCTTTGGCATTAGATTCAACATCACTGCTGAGTGGTCTTACTCTGTGGTCAGTGTGTGCTAGACATTGCAAATTAATGTCCACATCCCCTGTATGGTGAGTTTGCCATAGGAGTGCCTGTAGTTCTATTTTTCACCACTTTTTTTCTGACATGTGTTAACCTCACTCCATCTTAAGAATACAGAATGTGGCCAGGTATGGTGGGACATCAACACTTGGGAGGTTGAAACAAGAGGACAGCCAAGAGTCTGAGGCCAGCCTGGGCTGCATAGGGAGTCCAAGGGCAGCCCAAACTACATAACTAGACTCTGTCTCAGAAATAAAGAAATAAAGAAAGAAAGAAAGAAAGAAAGAAAGAAACAAAGAAAGAAAGAAAGAAAATAGAATGCATGAACTGTCTAATTTGGCCAGAGATATTTCCCTTTGCTTAGAACTTAGTCTCAGTTTCTACCCACAAATCAAAGTTTACCTTCTTTGTGTCCTATTCCTTCCTGATAATTGCTGTCTAGTGAGAAGAACTGGTTTGATAATGACTTTCCAGAGATGGAAGGAATTTCAGTTCATGTAGTGTGACAATCTCATCTTATATATGGGGAACTGAGCCCTAGATTGTTTAACTCATTAAACTTTGTTTAAGAATCTACTTGGGACCAGGGAGCATGTCAGTACCTGGGGCTGCATATATTAATTAAGACACAGCTCTTACCATGATTATTTTGTATAACTGTGAATACACAGAGATTAAGTGCAAAGTCAGAGATGCTTATTGTGCTTATGCAAGGTGGTGGGGGTAGAGAAGAGGGCTTCTTGGAGATGATGTCTAGGTGAAGTTGGAAAGGAGGACATAGAGTTAACAAAAAAATACTGGATGAGAAAAAGACAGAGACATTCCAGAGAAAGGCAGGAGCAAAGACCCGAAGGGTGAACTCAGACTGGTGTGTGTCCGTGTGTCCATGAGTGGGAACACTGGCAAACTCAGCAGCTCAGTGTTGCTGCGGTGACAGTGTGGGGTCTGGGGAGAAAGGCAGGAAAGCATGCAGAAGGCCTTTCATGCTCTGAGGGAATTTGGATTCAATACTGCAGGCTGAGGGCGTGGGTGGAGAGGCAGCTGGGTGCACTGAAGGATTCCAAGCTGAGGATGGTTAGATTTGCATTTTAGTGGGATCACTATGGGAACACTGTGGAAAATGCATGTGAGAACAGACCAGAGTCCAGAGCACTAGCGAGCCTAGAATGCCAGTCTTTTCCCTTCTGAACTCTTGGTCTCATCCACTATCCCAAGTTACCTCCATAGATCCAAATGAAACAAATGCCTTGAAAAGACTCTAAGCGAATCCCTCCCTGGGCTTTGTGGGTACCTGCCGGTAGGCACCTCTTTACTTTATCTGATGCTAACAGCTCTTCAATTTCCTATTTGGGGAACCTTTCCTGTTCTACCTTCAGCTTGAAGTTTCTAGGGGGCTAATTCCTAACCCAGACTCCAAGCGCTAGATCTAGCTAATTCATAATTCTATCCTCCTCGGAAAGTGACCAATCAGTGACGAGTGTGTGACCCAGACCAGGCCAATGGGACCTAGTTCTGCCCTGGACTTTTCAGTTATGTGAATCCTTCCCCCCACTCAATTCAGTGTCACCAGTTATTGGAAAATTCCTAAAAAATACAACAAGAAACATTTCTGAATGTTTCCCATGGCAGAGGAATAGTTTTTAGTTAGCCTCTACATCAGACTTGAAGTACAGTGACTGGTGTGGACCATGATGCAGTCTATAGTGGTACCTAGCTACTGAATGGCTATTCTCTACTTTGACCAACCCTCTGACTCAGTTTTGACTCTCAAGTTCAATGGACTAGTCAATTTAGGAGAAGATTAGTCTTACAAATGACCAATTTTCTTAGAACACAAAACATATACGGGAAAGGCAGAGGGGACTTCAGTAGCTCATTCTACTTGTGTGGGTGGCAAACTATTTCTCGATTTTTATCTGGGTCATAAAACCTGGTCTGAGGGAGCTAGAGATGACTAAATGAGCCCCTTCCAGAGTTCTCTGTGTTGTAGTTAGGGATCTCAAAGAGGGAAGTAGTTGTTCAAGAGAAAACAGTTCAGTTGGGGCTGTTTTCTTGTTCAGATCACCCCAAGATATGCTTGTGCTAAGCAAGGGTGTCTGGGAATGGCAAGACCAGGAGGGGCCAACTAGCGCCTGCCTTGATCTGAAGGCAGGCAGCTGGTGCTGGCTGTCTTCTTTCCCACTCACCAACTGCCAAGGGCTTACTAGGGAAAAACATCTGAAAACCTAGTAAGGCAGAAAGCAGACTAAAAGCACATTTACAGTTCTTGTGTATTGGTTTCTAGGCTTCCTTTCCATGCAAATGTATTCATATATTCCTACCTATATATTCACATAAGCACATGCAGAACCCAGGGCAGGATTGCATCTCTTGTCCACATCCCTAGCTTTTCCCACTGCACAGAGTATCTTGGGCACTCCCCCATGTGCATATCATTCCAAAGTAAGCTAGATTAACCTCCCAACAGTTCCAAGCTGCCCTTATCTGCTTCCATGCTGCTAAGTGTGTACCAGCCACCTGAGAGCAGTTTTCTCTTGGCCACTGTTCCAGGGAACATCTGCTGGCTGCCTCTTTCTCCTCCTTTAGCAGCAACCAAGTGATCCATTGACCGCAGAAAATGTAGAGTCAGCGTTGCACAAACCCTAGGGATCAGAGTCTGAGGAAGTGCTCTTTTAATTCTTAATATGGATAAAATGCTAGCATCTATACTGTTTGTATTGTCAGTGATTTCAATAGAAATCTGATCTTACTGTCTATTGCTGGCTTACAAATGCTTCATATATATACATAGGCAGGATAGTTTGGACAATTGTACTGTGGATTTTTCCTGGTCTATGGAAAGGAGCAGATAATGTTTAATTTGTTTTGTCCCCTTTTTCAATTGTTTGTTCTTTTTCTGTTCTTAATGTTTTATATATTTCTTTTTTGTCTTTCTTCTTCCAATTTTGCATGCATATGTCTGGTGATATGAATAACTAGTTAGAAGACAATACTATGCATTACAACAGATTCTGTGAAATTCATATTACTTTGTTAAGCAAAATTCTGTTATCACTTGTAATTTTTCTGTTTTAATACTATTTTGTACTTGCTCTAAAAAATAAAAAAAAATTAAAAATGCTTCTTAGATGCCCCCTTGATTTTAGGGTAACTACCTAAATCTTTGTCAGCGGGGGATATGTCCGTGGTATTATCTCCCCTGCTAAACTTTTGGTCCAGCCTTTCCTTTTTCTTTCTTTTTTAAAACATAGGTCATCTTTTTTTTTTTTTTTTGGTGGTACCAAGGATTGAACTCAGGACCTTGTGCTTGCCAGGAAAGCGCCTAATCTACTGAGCTAGCTCCCTGGCCCCAGGTCCTCTTTTTTGTCTCTTCGCCAACCTGACCCTAATCCACCTTGATGTCTTAAATTCTTAGTAATGCTGTGACCCGAAGGAAGCCACTTTTAGCTTCCAGATGATGCCCTCTAGCTTTTGTCCCCTGTCATCGTCCTTCACTGCTCTCTTCATACTGGCAAGCACATGTCTCTACCAGTGACTGCTCATCTGCCTCTCTTCCTCCTTGCATGAGGCAGAGGTGGAGTCTGAGGTGATCACTGGATGGTTCCCAGTACCTGGATCTATACTGAGAACATTGCAAGGCCTAAGAAAATAAATGAAAGAAGGAACAAGGACACTATCATCACTTTGATGGAGAGAGGAAAGGAGGCTTATAGAAGGAATTCGCTTCACGGCTTATTCTCTTCGTGCCATCAACTTCATTGCCTTCCATAGGCCTCCAAGTCTCTGTCCAGTAAAAACTCAGAAAGAACCCCTAACCTCTTTATCTTGGTTCTGTCTTCTATTTCTCCACTAGAGATGGAAGGCAGGAGGAAGAGGGGTCAGGGCTGTAGCATTTTTGAAGCACACAGATGTGAATCCCTGGCTCAATGCCCAGAGAGACAGATGCTCCAAGAGCAAGCTGAGACTTCATCCTCATAAAATTAACCCTGGATTTGAGGCAGAAATGACCAGGCTCTGCTGTGTGAATGCAGTCAGTGCAACTGTGTAGACCTGGTACAGCTCTCCTGATGTAACTTACAAAGTCAGAAATTACAGGAGCAAGGTAGTAACTTTTCCCATTTCCTGCCTGGAGGCTCTTGTTTTCTATGCTTTTCTTTGGATGGCTCTGACAGTGTTAATAACAACTCTAATCAGCACCTCCTTCAGAGGGTTTCTAGCCCATGAGCTCATAGGATGGCACACCACACCTGCTTGCTCCACTGCATTTTAGCCTTTGCTCCTGAATTTTTGTATGAATCTGTTTGTCAAGTGTATCCCTGCCTAGTTACAGAGAAAGATCACACCTTCCACAACCACTAAGCCCCTCCCAGGGCTTTATACAGTCATTTCTAGGCTTAGAAACCACAGACGACTCTTTTGTTGGAGAGGAAAATCCAAGTGCTTTGCCAGACATACAAGGCCCTTCTGGCCTTAGCTTCCTCTCCTATGTCCCCTTGCAAAGGTTACTGTGCAGTAAATGCATTCTCTGACACACATCATTCCCTGACTGCTGCTGCACTGCATGGATTTCATGCAGTGCTGTTCCCCTTCCCAGCAGCTCCCTTTCCCTCCTTTCCATAGTTGAGCCTTGCTTTTCTGTGGTCAGTACAAGCTTTGACTTCTCCTCTAAGTCTTTTCCAGCCACCATGAACAAAAGCTGACAGCCCTCCCTCTGTCCTCATCTGAGTGGCCTCTCAGCAGTGTCCAGTCTTGCTACTGACTCTCTATTCCCTGGTCTCTGTGGTGCCCATCTATCTTTTTCTGCTTGCTTAGTGGGTGCATCAGTTTGACCCAACTGTTACATGTTGGCAGTTCCTCCAGCATGGCTCTAGGCTCTTTTCTCACATCTCTCAACTTTCAATGGGGCAGAGAAGTCACACCTGATACTTTCATCCTAGTTCCATGCTTGTTTTGGATTCTAAACTCGTAGGCCCAACTCTTTGACATTCAATAGTGTCCTTCCTCAGGTGTGCCCAAGACAGATTCATGATCTTTCACTGTCTTCACAACCTCTAGTCTTGCCCCCTGCAGTGTCTTTTCTTTCAATAGATGACATTGCAATGCTTGTGAGTATGTAATCCAGAACTCTGGATGTCATCCTGCCTGTTTGTTACAAAGACACTTTGGGGTCGCTACTGTGTACAGCATTCTGGCTTTCAAGTATGTGTGTCCTACTGTCTTAGCTCTCAGTATATACATGACCTCTCTTTAAAGTAAGATCAAAGGATCCTGCAGAATACAGACTTTGTGTCTTATGCAGCAGGCCAGACCCTAACTTTAGCTCAGTGTCACATTCCCAGCAGACACTCAGTAAATGCGCACTGACTAATTAAAGGAGCTCTATAGCAGCCTAAGATGCACAAACCAGACAGATACTCAAAAGGTAAAAGAGGGCTGTACTGATCATTTTCGTCCCTCTCTAGAACATTTTCTAGTAGTCTGTGTAGGATTGGCTTTGTCGTTATGAAATTCTTTAGTTATTCTTCATCATGGAAGTATTTCACTTCTCCATCAAACTTGAAAGAGAGTTTGGCAGGCTATAGTAGTCTGGGCTGAAATTTGTTTCATAGAGGACCTGAAGTACTCTGCTCCATGCTCTTCTTGCCTTCATGGTTGTGAAGAGAAGCCGGCCGTAATTCTGATGGGTTTTCCTTTGAATGTGATCTGTTTCTTTTCTCTAGTGGCTTTCAGTGTATTGTTCTTTGGCTGGATTTCTGGAATCTTGACTATTACATGTCTCAGTGTGTTTTTAATTGGGTTGATGTTATTTGGAGTTCTATATGCTTTGGTTACTGAATGTCAGATTGTTTCCTCATATTTGGGAAGTTTTCTGCTATTACTTCTGTCCATATTCTTTTTATATCATTTATATTGACTCCTTCTTTCTCACTGAGACCTATTAATCTCATGTTGTTTATCTTTGCATCGTCTTGCAGGTGATGAATTATTTTTTCCTGCATCCTAGTTGTTTTTAAGAGATCGTTTCTTACCTTTTCCCTAGCTGCAACAGTGTCTTCAAGATCTGAAACTCTGTCTTCACTTTCACTCAAACTGTTTTGCAAGCTTGTGATTGAGATGTTAAGATCCTCTATATCTCTTTGACTCTGCTTCATGCGATCTATTTCTTTCCTATATTGTTCATTCAAGGAATCCATCATTTTTCTAATCTCTATTTTTTTATCAATGTCTTTTTGAGAAGCAGTTATTAATTCTTTCATTATAGTTATCCTTTCTTTTTTTACTTCAGAAATTATTTCCAATCTGATTTCCTCTATGTTTCTGCATTTGATTCTTTACTTCAGATACTATTAATTCGAAGATTTCTTTTTTCTTATTTCAGAGTTTTTTAATGATCTGATTCCTTCTATACCTTTCTGCAGTTGTTTCTTTACTTCAGAAGTTATTAATTCAGACATTTCAGCTATATGATTCCCAATTTCTTCTGTGCTAGTGTCTTCTGCACTTGTTCTGGGTGGGCTTGGAGCCTGAGATTGCATTTTGCTCCTTCTCTTTGTCATTTTGTATAGCACTGTCCTCTGACCTTTGCTGTAGAGCTTTGGTGCAGTTATAACCTTAGCACATATTGAATGAAATTCTTACCCAAGAGAGATTATATGATTATGACAGTTATAGTTTTGTATTTACAGAACTACAATAAGGAACACTAATAATGGGTAATGATATTTAGCAGTCAACAAACTTTTGAAACTAGTGGGTTTGTATTTTAGACAGTAAAAGCAATCATTATGTCTATATAGCTAAGCAAATATTACATTGAGAATTTGTATTTAAGTTAGTCCTGCTAAGTTCTGTCTGATCACCTCCCCTTGATGTATGTGGTCTTTTCCAGGCAGACTAGTTCACCCTGGTTACCTTTTGTCCCCTCTCAGTCAAGAGAGAAAGAGGGAGGATGCTTTTATAGTTCTGGGTCTAGCCAAGTGTCTCAGCTTACCAGGTGCAGATCTATGAAGATCACCCAGTTGTTCCTGGCTTGGGTCTGGCTTCTGTGCTCAGCTTCTTCCTGCTGCAGCCCTTGGAAGTGAACCTGTTGTGCCCCTCTGGAAAAATGTTCTGCTTCTGGATTAGCTGTGTGGTTCTGGTCCCTAGCCTCTCTGCAGGGACTTCAGTTGCAGAGTGTTACCCTAGACCTATATGCCAGGCCTGGGCTGGGTCTGGAGGGATCCAGAGAGCAGGACAGAAGGACTCACTCACAAGTGGGCCTGGGCTGGGTCCGGAGAGATCCATCAGGCAAAGGGGAGTGTGGAAGCTCTCCCACACACTCTCTGGGCTGGGCTTGGACTGAATCTGGAGGGGTCCCAAGAGCATGGTGGAAGTTCTCACTCACCTGCTGGGCCTGGGCTGATTCTGGAGGAGTTAGAAGGGGTCCTGAGAGCATGGTTGAAGGTCTCCCTCACATTTTGGGTTTAGGCTGGGTCCAGAGGGGTCCAGCGGGTGCAGGGGAATGGGAAAGCTCTCCCACACACTTACAGGGCCTGGATTTGGGCTGCATCTTGCACTGATTCCTTTGTGCTGCTAATAGCAGATCCCTGATTTAGATTTAGATAAATATAATAGGTTAGATGTCTTTTCCTGCTTTAAAATCTGTGATCATAGGACAATAGATGCACTTTGATACCTTGGAGAACCTAATTCCAAACGTTAAGTTCCACATTTTCAGACGCCCATATAGCATAATGGAAGGGGCTGCTTCACAACAGTAATGGCATTCCTTAGGGAGTAGAATTGGAAAAAGAAGCAAATATTTCTTTGTTTTTTCCAAGTGCTATGGTACAACATATTAGGTCACATGCAGGAAATAAGGTTGCATTTGTTATATCAGAATATGAAGGATTATGTAAGGTAGAAGGGCTACCAGTGAAATGATTTATGAAACCAGCAACACACGTAGGATTTATGACATTGGGTGAGCAATCAATGTGAAAATCATCAGATGGATAGATGTGAATTTTACACTTAATTATGAGGGCTTTTAGAAAATTAGGATCTTAAATCAAATTAGATGATATATTTTATTAGCGTTCAGAAAATAGAGAAGGACTTAAATATTCCAAACCTCAACTATTTTCCCTGTCCTCTCCTCTAAAAGGAAGTTGACGCAAAAATGCCTTCCCAGGGAGCGGGGGAACTACAACCTTGCTCTCTCTAATTCACTTCGAAGCCATTCAAAGTCGCTGTATCTTCTTCTAACAGTAGATTCTTTTAGTTTGAAAATAGGAAGATTTGTCTTGACCCTGACCTCGTAGGTGGTGAAGCGGCCCCGGCCGACCCCCACTGTCTGCGGGTTGCTCACATCGATCTCGAGGAACTTGCTGGGCGGCCCGTAGGCGTCATTCAGGTTCTGCAGCTTAGTGATGAGCCTCCGGGTGTCCGCCACAGTCTCCACCATGTCGCTGTGGCCGCCGCCGCGGGCTCCCTCCGCCCCCTCGCGTTGCACGGACACCGCAGCCGCCACCCGCCACGGGGACACGGGGCTCGCGCGCAGCGGTCGTGAGGTGGACCTCCCTGTCCAAAACATCTAGCAGAAAGTTAATGTGACTATTCCTCAATTCCCTCTTGTGAGTGGGAACTTGTGTGTTTTTGAACACATCTGATAAAAGCAAAGCTCTTGTTATATTTTTGTCTTCCTATGTAGTTTTTATATTCTTTAAAAAAATTTTTTTATGTATTTGGTTGTTATAAGGCCTCACTACGCAGCTCAGACTCATAGTGATCCTCCTGTTTTCGGTCTCCCCAGTGCTGGGATTACAGGTGTATCCCACTACCCTCAAACTCTGTGGCCCCCAGACTCTGTGGCTGGCTCAGCCTGCCCTAGGGGCAGGCCTGGCAAGGCATGTGGTGCTCGGGATCCGCGGTCCCTGCACTCGCCTAGGCAGGGTCTTTGGTTGGCTGAGATATCTTTTTTTTTTTTTCCATAATTTGATTGATAAACAAATAGCAATGAGACAGTTTCAAACCAAATTGGTAGGACAGTTTCAATAATTAACATATTGCATACATTCTTCCTAGTGGTTATTTGCTGTACAAGATGTGGACATGATATCCTATTTAAAACACTATTAGAACAAATCCCTCTATTCATTAAGAGAATGTAGCTATGTATCTATCCTACCATTTTGAATACACAGATACAAAATGGACATTCATCTGTATCCCCTTTTTTGTTTAGTTCCATTACTTCAACGTTATAGGTGTGTTAACTCAGCAAAATATTCTAAAAGAGTCCAGAGTCCATAATAATATTGGGTCTTCTGCTTCACTGGCAATGTCAGAATTGTTGACCTGAGTCCCCTACAGCTCAACATAACAGCATGGCTTTATTTCTTATACTTCGTTTTTATACTTTTCTGCTGGATGGTTAAGACCAAGATAAAGCAAGACCTATGCAACAAGAGTTGTAGCTTCTGGGTCTGATAAGGTCTGTGAAATCCCCTCAGGATTTATCCTGAGATCCTGTACCTCAGATTGTAGAACCTTTGTCAGTGTCAGCCATGTGGATGAGTCATGGCCATTCCTTGGCCAATGTGCTCTCTGGGAAAGCCCGAGAGAATGTTTTCTCTCCATGTGACTCTCCTTAGGCACACTCTACATCATCGATCACTTTCTTTTTTGGCCCCATAATCTCCTTGATCAGAAAATTTGGGACACTACTGAGTTACATTATATTACAGTACAAGTCCTCATATGTCCTGAGTCTTAATTGGAAGGCTAGATCCAAAATGTTGGTTTTGCTTGCAGCCCTCCTTTTTCTCTAATTCTGGTCTGCAAACTTAGGTTGTTAACCCTCCAGAAGACAAGCTTATTGTTACTACTATACAACCTAGGCTGTTAAGCTTAAGCTCACTATCTGTCTGGATATCAAACATCTTAGGCATAACATAGAACAGATATTTTTCATCAAGTATTGGTAGGTTGAACTTTAAGTCCCTACAGAATATGATGAAAAAACATTTAAAAATTAGAATATTTTTAAAAATAGGCATAAAGGATTATATAATTCTTATGTTTACACATAAGTCCAGAAATCTAACCATATACAACCTTGAAGCAGGACAGTCCCACAACATTCCTTTTCCTGTCTCCTGCCTTCATTCACCATCTCCTTCTTTTTGAACAATCATCTACCTGAGAGACAGCACAGCAGCAACTGGCATGTCATGACAAGCAGCCTGTATTCAGAAGACCAGAATGACAGACACTCCAAGCATGAAACTACTATTACAAATTGCCATCTTCAGTGTAGTTTCTTAGTTCACAGGTGTCAGTATATATAGTTAGTCAGGATGAGAATCTTTCCAATTAACTGCTAGATTAAAAAATCTTCTGAAGATTCTCAGGATCATTGCCTTGCCCATCTTCTACATATAACTGTATGGCTTGTCACTGTCATGTTTCCTAGCTCTTCTCCTTTCCCTCTTAATTAGTTAGTCCTCGAGTTCTTGCTTTCCTTTTACTTGTATTATACCTTTATATTTGTATTTATTCTTTTGAGTTCTTATACTAGGAAAACTATACAATATTTACACACGTGTGTCTGGTTGATTTCACTTATGAGTATAAGTGGTACTTCAAGTGGCATCCATTTCAATATAAAGGCTTTGAATTTATCATTCTTTATAGCTGAATAATCCTCCATTGTATAAAAATACCACATCTTTTTCGACCATTCCTCATTCCTCAGGTGATGGGCATCTTGGTTGTTTCCAACATTTGGCTATCACAAATTGTGCTGCTATAAACATAGGCACACATATATCACTATGATATTATGCTTGCAGACCCTCCGAGAAAATTCCCAGTAAAGGAATAGCTGGTTTAAATGGGATTTCAAGTCCAACTTTTCTAAGGAGTCTCCACGTGGATTTCCATAATGGTTGCACCAGTCTACATTCCCACCAGCAGTGGAGAGGGGGTCCTTTCTCCCCACAGCCTCTCGAACATTCATTGTTGGGTGATTTCTTTATGATAGCTATTCTTTCTGGGGTGAGATGATATCTCAATGTTGTTTTAATTTGCATTTCACTGATGGCTAGTGATGTGGAGTATTTTTATATATTTATTTGCTTCTTTAATTTCATCCTCTGAGAAGTGTGTGTTCATCTCAGATGCCCATTTCTGGACTGGGTCTTTAAATTTTGGGGCCCTAGTGTTTTTTAGTTTTTTATAAATTCTGGAGAGCAGACCTTTGTCTAAGTACTTATTTGTCGTGACTTTTTCCAAATTTGTGGATTGTCTTTTCACTATGTTGGTAATTTCTTTTGCCGTGAAAAAACTTCTCAGTAAGAGCAGGTCCCAGTTGTTAATTCTTCCTAGTGTTTCCCATGCGATTTGATTTTTGTTCATGAACTCTTTGCCTACCCCTATGTCTTCAAGAGTTCCTCTTACTTTCTCTTCCAGGAGATTTAGTGTCTCTGCTTTAATGTTTAGATCTTTAATCCATTTTGACTTTAGCTTAGTGCACGGTGATAGACCTGGGTCAAGTTTTAGTTTTCGGCATGTAGAGAGCCAATTTTTCCAGCACTATTTGTTAAAGAGGCTATCTTTCTTCTAGTGAGTATATTTGGCCCCTTTGTCAAAGATAAGGTGGCTGAGTGTGTTCGTAGGGGCTTCCGCATCTTCTAATCTATTCCATTGATCTTCAAGTCTATTTTGATGCCAGTACCATGCTGATTTTATCACAGTAGCCTTGTAGTATAATTTCAAGTCAGGAATTGTAATGCTTCCTGCCTTGACTTTATTGCCCAGGATTGCCTTTGCTATTCTAGGTTTTTTCTGGTTCCAAATAAATTTTAGGAATGATTTCTCTAGCTCTGTGAGGTATGTTGGTGGTAGTTTGATAGGGATTGCATTAAATCTGTACAGCAATTTTGGGAGTATGGCCATCTTCACAATGTTGGTTCTTCCTATCCAGGAGCATGGAATATCTTTCCGTTTTCTGAAATCCTCTTCAATCTCTTTTTTCAGAGTACTGTAATTTTCCTTGAAAATATCTTTGACTTCTTTAGTTAGATGAATTCCAAGGTATTTCATTATCCTCGGTGCTATTGTAAAAGATATTGTTTCTATAATTTCCCTCTCAGTGTGTTTGTTGTCTAGAGGAATGCTATTGACTTTTGGGTACTGACTTTATAACCTGCTATGCTACTGAATTTCTGTATTAATTCTAGTAGCTTCTTGGTAGAGTTTTTTGGGTCTTCCAAATAAAGTATGATGTCATCTGCAAATAATGATAATTTTTCTACTTCTTTACCTTGGTTGAGCTATCCTGCCCATCCCTTTTTTTACATTCTTAAGTTCATTTTCTCCTTGGCCATACCCAGAATAATTCTGAGGACTTACTCAGATAAAGACTTCACAAAAGAACTCTCAGTTCTCTCAGAATTGTGTTTACTCCCTCAACAAATCACTTAAGATGCTAGACAAAGTCAAACAATTGCAAAGACAGAATAATATCTTCAAGGCATTTACCTCCTATTTCCAAAATTACATAGTGTCCAGCAAACACTAGGAATTCAGTCAGTGTTAACTGAATTAAGGTGGAGTCAGTGATCCTTGATTAAAGATGCCCACAGTCAGGCTGAGAAATTGGGGTATCTTAGAAAAATCTTGATGATAAAGAAAAGACCATAAATCTATTAGACACTGAACAAAGGATATCAATAGAAAACTAACAGTAGACAAAAGGAATGTGGCCAAAGCCATGTGACATACTGCTAAATCTCATTAGTAATCAAGATATGTAAGTTAAAATAGCAGGATACTATTTTACACTTATGAGATTGAAAATAAAACCCTGAAGAGTATAACAATTCCAAAAATTGATGAGAATATAGAATAAGCAGAAAAATATTATATGACACTGAGCAGATAATTGATAAACTAGTGTAAAGAGCCATTTTCCAATGTTTTCTAAAATAAAAGCGTGTGGGACCTTTGATTTAGCAGTTTTACTACTGGGTCTATGCCTTAGAGAAATTATTTCATGTGTATAGAAGGGAGTGTGTATAAGGAGCACTGCTTTAATAGAAAGGAAGTATAAATAATCTGAATATTTGTCAATAAAAAAATGGATGAACAAGTTTAGTTATATTTTAGTAAAGCAATAGTCACAGAGCAGTGAAGTTGAATAAACAAGATCAAATGTGAATAATTCTCAAAATCCTAACTGGACTTAGAAAAGAATGAAGAAAAGGGCTAACTTACAGTATAATGCCATTTATAGAAAATTTTACATTTATTTATTATCTTTTTACACTTGATCTTAGTCCAAAGGCTGAGAAGCAATTATTTATTGTCTTTTTGAGATGGTCTCACTATGCAGCTCAGTCTGGCCTTGGGCACACTTGTAGCCCAGGCTAGTCTCAAACTCGCAACATCCTCCTGATTTAGCCTCCTGAGTGCTAGGATTACTGACATGTGCCATCATGCCTTGCTAGACAAAATTTTAAAATCATTTGAGCAATATTTTGAAAATAATCACAAAGAATGAAAATATGTATAGGAATGATAGAGATGTCAAATTGAGTACAATACTGGTTATGTGGCCAGGGTGGGAAAATCATACATTAATTATTAGCTGGGTGTGGCATGAGTGCATATTATGAGGTATTTTTTGTTTTTGTTTTTGTTTTTAAGCAATAGTAAATGTCTTATAGTTAAATTATAGCTAATTGGGGCCAGTGAGATAGCTCAGTGGACTAAGCCCCTCTTAAGCAAGCACAGCAACAAGGGTTCTATTCCCAACACCACAGGCCATGCTGGCTCCACCCCTGGGTGCGCTGAGCTGGCCTTTGAGACCGGGTGTGGTGGTGCATGCCTGTAATTCTAGCACTGGGGAGGCTAAAAACAGGAGGATCACGATGAGTCCGAGTTGCCTAGTGAGATCCTGTGCCAAATACATAGATTAAATAAATAAACAAATAAATTGTAGCTAATTGGATCAGGGTTGGATGGACACCTGATTAAGCAAAACCAATCAAGTTTTTTCCTCTCATATATGAAAAATACTCCCTTTTTTCAAAAAGGAAAGGAAATAGTGATCATTGTGGCAGACACAACCATTTGACTGAAACAATTATCCGTTTGCTTTCTCCTTCCCACCTCTTGCCAGCTGAAGATGGCCATAAGACACAGTTTTAAAGAATGAGATGTGAACAAAATCTTTCTGTAGTTTATTTAGAGGATTTTTTTTAATTTTTATGATAATAAGGATAGATACAGCTAGTAGTTCTTCCTGTTCCTTTTCCTTGTTTGAATACAGATGAGATGTCTGGAGCTCTGAAAGCCATCTTACAATCAGGACCTCAAGCAAAGGTCAAGAGAATCACAGAAATGCTGGCTTTGACCCCTTAGGATCACTGGCCCATTGCCAGTAAATACTTGACTCCAGATAACTTGCTTGGTAAAAATGCATGAGTTTATTTCCAACTGCTTGGGATCTTGTGGCATGGAGTTTATAAAAAAGCCTTTTTGATAGATAATACCTTGTAAAGAGGTATTATTAAGTTTTACTACATCCTGTTCCAGTTTGCCACAATCTCTTTCACCGAGATACTGCAAATTAAAGGTTCTACTGTATATAGGGGAGCCAGATTTACATTCAAGAGAAAAAGGTGGTTACCTTTCTTACTTTAATGTATATATTTATACTACAGTATCCTGAGATCAAGCTTGCTCTTTTGGTAGCCTAGTGACACTGTTCAGTCATCTGATGCTTGCTGTCATTGAAAGTTCTAGCATTCTTGACTAGCAGTTATGAGTTCATAAAGCAATGTTACTTAGAATAAGTAAAAAGTACATTCCACTGTCAAGGCTCATAGGACCAAACTCCTTTCACCAAAGCCATACAATTTGCAGAAGTTCTTTGACTCTTGTTTCATCTGAGAGCCTCCTTCCATTCTGCCCAGCACTACCATGACCCAGAATTGCTCTCTTGGTCATGGGCAACTGCTCCAGGGAAGTAGACACCCAAATGAACCTGGATTAGTCTTTCTGCAGGTCTCCAGGAGCCAAGTGGCTCTGAGTTTTAAAGAATTCACTGCAATAGATGTGGAATTACATTTGGTGTGTTATTTTGGAATCTACTAATTTTGTACAGCTGGTGTGCATAGGTTACCAGAAACAAGAGTGGAAAATATCTCCTGTAGAAACTGGTATGTGTCCCTCATACTGTGTGGCCACCCTACCTGAGCTACGTGGGCTCAGTTAATATCACAGTGGATTAGGTGCTCTGTGCCTGTAGGTTTATCTTTTGTATTTGTTTCTCCACACTCAACCTAGCAGTTTTCTTCTTCCCCTTTAGGGAATTGTATGCTAAAGCATCTCTTATTATGGAGGAAGAAAGTAAACATTTTTTCCCCAGATAATAATCTCTCTCTCTCTCTTTCTCTCTCTCTCTCTCTCTCTCTCTCTCTCTCTCTCTCTCTCTCTCTCAATCTACAAAGGAAGCAATAAGAAAAATTCCCACTTTTAGTTCTAAGGTAGGGAAAGATGTAACAAACAACTATTAGGAGTTGATTGTATTTCTCTTCCTGTGGTTATTAAGGGTTTGAAGGCTGTTTTCATGAATGATCTGATCATCAATATCAAAGAGAAAGGTTTTAGGGCAAGGGTTTCTCCAGCAATAGAAGGACAGTGTCCAGAGTTAGCCCTCTCTCAGGGTGGGGTTAGCCTTGGGCACTTTGACTTACACAATTACATGGGAGAATCTTGTACTTTCATTCCTAAAGAGTGTAGTGGTCATTTTCTTCTGAGAAAGTCTAGCGTTGAGTAACATGTTTTAGATCCCAAGAGCCCAAATTGATTTGACATTTTATTTTTTGGTATAGAAGATTTGAAGAGTAATGAGTGTTCTTTGCTGTTAGAATAGTCTTTAGGAAGAACAGAATTGGTGAGGTAATTTCCATAAAGATTCCTGTTTGTGGCAGTAATCACAATTGGTAATTAATCGCATTCAGAGAGAGGGTATGGAATTCAACTAGCATCTTGCTTCACTACAGGAAATCTTTAAATATATCCCATGTTGCTGACTGTCATTTGGGACTAGGAAAATTGTAGCATGTTAGAGGAAGATAGAGGAAACTTCTTAGAGACAAATAAAACAACCTATTAGGTCAATACAGCCATACAGGCAGTCCACTTGAGCTTTGCATTAAGGATGGCCTTATAGCAGACACAGATTGAGGCAATTAGCCACTTCCAACCTTATGCAAGCAGTAGCAATGGAAGCATGCCAAGATGGATGATTAAGGATTAAATAATGGTATGGGAACTTGATTAGAAGCTCCCAAATATTTTTGTCACCACCTGATATTTCTACATCACTACATCTGCGATTGTGAAAGGCAGGGGCCCTCCTCCCAGACCCCACCCCTGTGTCCACTTACAGCTCAAGGGAAAGTGGGGAAGAGAAGGGTTTCTTTCTCCACCAACTCCTCACAGGGAGCCGAGCCAAGAGAGGCAGGAAGAAGCATGCTCATTTCCAACCTTTTTGGCAGGCTCAAGCAGAAGCAAAAGCCATTGCCAATTCTATTTTTTAATACAGATTTTAAAAGGCTTGTGTCTACACATGCAAAGGGAAGTATATAGTACGCCATGTTAAATTAAGCAGCGCAACAATTTTGTTTTCTAATTAAAAAATAAAATGCCTGAAACTTTCCTGGCTATCCAAATATTTGTTTTACCTGTTACAAATCCAGATTAAAGTGCGAGAGTGAAGTGCAATACTTTCTTCGGTAGTATGTGGGCTTTTCACCCCCACATGGTTCAGTGCCCCAGTCCCAGTCTGAGACCATCTAGGATTTTTGCATCTCAAACCAGGAGAGATGTTCTCTTTTCTTTTGAAACAAAGTTGAATTCCTAGATTCCTGGTATGTGGAACCTGATGTAAGTAGTGCTTTGGTGGTTTAAACTGGATACTTACCAAGAGAGAGCAAGAGAGAGTGAGAAATCAAGAGTCAGGGGTCAGCTAGGGAATGAAAGAGATTTCAATTGCATCACTTGATGAAATGAGGACTCCGTGTTGGAAAAATCCTCCAGGCTCAATTTGTTGAAGCAGAGAATGAATCACTCAAAGGCCAAGAGACCTTTTACTTTTGCACAAGGGCATAAGCTTGAAGAAGCAGGCACGCAGGACAAAGGAGTGGAGCCCCTTTGAGGCAGAATGCATGAGGAGCAGCTACTTCTTTTCTAATGGCTGGTTTGGAGGCTTACAAGCTATCTGGATTATATAACTCAGATGGATCAAGGGGATCCTGAGGGGTTGCTGAGGGGAAGGGAGGGCAGCTTGGAGGGAGATGTGGAGAACAGAAAAGCCTTGGCTTGTAATAATCTATCTTTGGTTTGTAGCTGTGATCCCAGGATTGGAATTGAGTGGGCCTTTTATGTAACTTAGTCAGGGCTATCAATGATGGGCTAGAGCCCAAGATATTCAATTCTGTTTGATAGAAAAGAAAATTCATGTTGTATAAGACCAGTGTGTATGCTTGGGCCTGAAGAGTTAAAAAAATTGGAGTTCACAGCGAAGTGGTAGTTAAGTAATTTGGAAGAAGATCAAGATATTGGTAATGCCTTTCCTGGAAAGATACAGGCACAAGGAGTGAACAAATGTTTGTGGAGGACTCACATGGGACCTTTCATGCTGGGCTCTTTGTAGGGGACCCTAGATTGTTTTATGAGAGCAGGGACTATTTTGTTTTAGTCTACATAATCCCCTGTGGGTAGGAATTATTATTATGACAATTTTTTAAGACTCAGTTTAAAACTTGCCTAAGGTCACCAGCTAGTTCTTGGTAATACTGGCATTCAAGTCAAGGCCTGTGTGACTGCAAAGCTTGCCAGACTGCTATTACAATGACATCTAGCCAACAGAGGCAAGACGGGAGTTCTCTCAGGCGAAGGAAGGGAGAAATGAGAGAACAGAGAAGATAACGATAGACACAGGACCTTTCAGCAATCTATCTGTGTATCTATCTATCTATCTATCTATCTATCTATCTATCTATCTATCCTTCCATTTATCTATCATCTACCTATCCACCCACCCATTCCCTCATCCATTTATGTATGTATCTGTATCCATTTGCTAAGTGCCTACTTTCTCGGTTACTTTTCTCTCATTTGTGGGACAAGGTACCCAACACCCCAAATCAAGGAAATAAGAGTTTATTTAGTTCACAGTTAGTGGAGATTTCAGTCCATACTCAGCTGGTTCCAAGGCAGGGTGGCATGGCAGAGGGCAGCAGTTCATCGCAGCAGAAAAGCAGTAAAACAGCCAAGGGAGGAGCAGTGGCTGTGGCAGATAGCAAACCTCTCTCTTTCCTTATATTGTATACAGAATACCTACCACAGGGTGGGTGCAGCACTAACACCTATAAGGCCCACACTGGATCATGAATTAATCCCAAGCTCTAGAAGTCTGCTCCAATGACTGCATGAGGCTTTTGGGGGACAACTAGACACAAACCATAATACCTACTATATGCTAAGTATTTCATGTCATATGATCTCCACTTAAACTGTTTTTGTCTTGCTTCTTTCTCTCTCTCTCTCTTTCTTCTTTCTTGTCTTTTTGAGACAGGATCTTGCTATGCAGTTTAGGCTGGTGCTGGGCTCACTATGTAGCCCAGTCTGGTCTTGAACTTGCAACGATTCTCCTGCCTCAGCCTCCTGAGTCCTGGGATTACAGGTGTGTGCCATCATGCGCAGTTTTCTACTTCAACTTTCAAACCAGATAATATCACTTCATTTCATGCATGAGTAAACTTTCAAATATTACACTGTAGTTTAGTTATAGAATTAAGGTCTGACCTTGAACTTGTCAGATTCCATGGCACCACTAGAAACTATTTCTTGCACTGCTGCCCAAAGAGGAATTTCTAAAATAGTTCCAGTTATCTCTCTTTCAGTTGGTGAATATTTCTCACACTCTGATTTTCCTAAATATTTGAAAAGTAAAATTTACATTTTCCATAAAAAGCTGTGCTTCTTTTACAGCGAAAACATTTACTTAGTGTTAAGTTTAACAGGCTTTTTTTAATAGTCTAATTTTTTAAACTGCTAAGTATCTAGGTCAGAAATTCAGTCAGTCCATATATACTACTAAAACCCCAAAAACCTGAAGTAGAAAAACTCAAATAGTCAAAAAAGACAAACAGCAAGATAAATCTCTGTCCTGTTCAGGTCACTTTATGCTCCTCCTTAAAGTCCCTGCAGGGAAATTTTGTATAATTTCTCCTGCAGTCACATATGTTTGTATGGTTTGGGTCCTTCTTTTTTATAGCTCCAGACCTTGGGGATCTTTTCTATATGAGAAGAGACTGATATTCTTCATGTGCTTAACAGCCACAGAGAAGCCATTGCACAGATGCCTTCTACCTTATGCACTGAGCCCGATTGTTGGGCAGATTTTTTTTTTTTTTTTGCTTCTGACATTATGCCATCACAAATAATGTTGCAATGAGCATCTTTTTACCTATGCCTTTATATACTTGTTCCATCTGAGGTCAAGTTCTTGGAAATGAAACCATTGGTTCAAAGGGCATTTGTGTCTATTTTGAAGATCCCATAAAACCCAGCCCTACACAGCTGAGTAATGAAAACACATCATGTTCTAAACGAGAGGCACTGTGGCACTTGTTCTAAATAAGAGCACCAAATCTGCAATCAGCCAGTCCCGGCTCTGCAGCTCATGGCCTGTGCAACCTTGGGTGAGTTAACCTCTCAAAATTAGAGTTTACTATTGATTAAATGCAACAATAATAATATTTTATTGAACTAGCTATGTGACAGGTAATACTGTCTTAAGCATGAGACTCAAGTGGTGTTATGCCACTAATTGTCCCTCTGACAGATGAGGAAACTAGGCACAGAGTGCCCATACACTCTGACCGAGCTCACGCAGCCAGTACACAGTAGAGCCAGGATTTAACCTCTAGAAGTATGGCTTCAGAGCCCACATTTTAAAGACTTCCTCATGGTGGCATTACATGGATTAAATGAGAAGACAGGTAGAAGGTGAGTAGATGGAAAGAGAGGGCGGGGAGAGAAGGAAGGATGAAGAGAGGAGGAAGGGATGAGAATGAGTGCCACATGGTATGTGGCCCTCCACCTCTGCCATATGGCTATGGTGAGATGCAAACCCAGTCCTTTGCCAGGCACCAAGCCTTCCAGATGGACAAGCTGGCCCAACAGATTTCCTTAAGAATTCATTCCTAAGAGGAGGGCTGGGAATAGGATCACATGACTTGGAAAACTACTATATATTTCAGTCTTGAAATCAGTAGAACCTTAGGACTGTGCATTTCTTAGAGAGGGAATCAAAGGGTATTGATTAAGTAAGTTGTAATGAGTATGGCAAATTCACCTTCCATCTGAGGACTATAAGATATGGAGGGAGCTAGTGACTGAACATGACTTGGGATATAAACAGTGGACCATCAGGCGAGACCACCAGGTAGTTTCTCTCTCATAAAGTTTTGTAAAGGGGGAAGCAGATTACTTCTAATTCAGTGATTTTCAAGCATTACCTCATTTACTCCCAGCTCCAGCAGCTATCTTAGGGGTTGGGATTATTGTCTCTGTGTAGCTCTTTAGGAAGCTGAGGCTCAAAGAGGCAATGTAGCTTGCCCAGAATTCTGTCCATCTACTTAATGCATTTAGTATGAAGAGACAGGACAAGTTTCTTCCCCAGAGAGCACAGTTGAGAGTGGAGAGTCTTGAGTCTGTGTCTTGTGTCTGCTGCAAGGTGGGAAAACTGGAGCTCTAAACCTCTGTTACAAACTGGAAGATGCAAACTTTCATGTGGATTTTATAAGATCTTATAGGGGATTAGCTGAGCTGATTCTGACAGAGGTTGGCATATGGCTAGTGTTCAAGAATTATACCAAGAACTAGAAAATACACCTTGTGTCAAACATCACAATGCTTAATATTATGTCTAGATCACAAATATTTTCTGGAGTGATGAATGTCAAAAATCTCTTTTCCCCAGGAGGTGGAATAGAGATAGCATAGGCCATACATCATTAGTTCTACTGGCAATGCTGAACTCCACATGACTTCCCACTTGCCATCTGTAGGACTGAAGGTGCTGTCCATAGAGTAAGGATCCATCCATGATCTGTACATTATTAACGCAACTGAGAAATATAAGAAAAATTAAAGATAAAGCATAGGCGGTACATAGAATAAATCCTTGGTTTGTACTAATTGATGAATTTATTCTTGTGATGAAAATCTGAACTATAGAACTATATTTTTAAAGAAGAAATGCTAATAATAGTTCTTATTTATAAACCTAGCTATGACTTAGGCAAAACAATGCTCTTGACACATAAATTTCTCTCAATAGCTTCAACAATCCTATGAGTCAGTAGTGTTATCTTTTTGTTTTCATTTTTTAGCCAGTTGAGAAACTGAGTCTCACAAAGACAGATGACTTGGAAATAAAAGCTCATCTGTTGTTCCATGTTATGGTTTAAATCCAATATGTTCCTTGAAAGTCTCATGTGTTTGGAAGGGGATTGGGGCATAAGGGTACTTTTTAATCAGTGGATTGGGCCACTATTAGAGGTGAGGGCTGGTGAGAGGAGGGTCACTTGGGTGTGACCTGGAAAAGTATCTTTCCCTCTCTGCCTCTTCCATTTCTACTTCCTGGCTGCCTTGGCTTGAGCGATTCTTTCTCTCCTGTGCCTCTTTGCCATCACATTTTTGCCTTGGAGCCTACTGACTTGGAACTGAAATTACTGAAATTGTGAAGTAAAATAAATTTCTCCTTTTCTAAGTTGCTGATGTTTGGTACTGAGTCCAGGAGTGGAATAATGACTAAGAGATCCTCTTTCCTCCACACCATTATAACAGCAGATAAATATTGTAAGTCTTTGTCAATAGCTGGGATGAATAGCCAAGAAAGTCCTATAATCAATTACTTAAAATTATATCTATTGTACTTCTATTGTATAACATGATGACATGTAGAAGATAAGTAGTTTCCCAGCTTAACTCAAACAGTAGATTTTATCAATTATGTGTTATAATGATACATGTTGAATAATTTGGAACTGTGGTTCTTTTGGAGTCTGGAAGCAACAAGAATGAGGAAATAGATGAGAGGACTCCCTGGGTTTCTATCATGCTGGGTTCTCCACTGTGTGAAGCTGGCCAGGGTTCCTCCCTTCCAACCACATAGCAAAGCCCCTTCCCAGAGGCCTCTTTACCAGTGTAAGGCTGGGAATAGTTTTAGCCTTCTGCTGTAGGCAATAGGAATGGGTGAGGAAACCATCATGCTTGAGTAGTTAATAGAGAAAGCACTTGGAGAAAGTTCAGCTTGCAACCTTAGTGTGATTCTGAAGTCAAGATCTTGCTGACCTGAAGCAGGCATGGACGGAACATTTCAGCATGAGCTGTGATCAGAGCAGCCCTGATGCAGACAGGAAGCAGATGGGCAGGCAGAGAGTGGGGAGAGGGCAGACTCCCAGCATGAGTTCAAAGTGGAACTGCCTCCATCCTGTGTAGCCAGAGCAAGTCTGCTAGGGGGCAGCCGGAAGTAGCACCAGTGACTCTGCTCTTGCCTTGACCTCAGTTATGTAGCTGCTAGTTGGCATGCCATTTCTAGTTCCCTCCCTTACATGTCCTCTAGGACTCCAGGCCATTCCCTGTCTCAAAATCCACTGGCATGTTGCTTCTGGAAAGACAGTTTTCCCCTCAACTTGTGCTCCACCTCTCATCTCTTTCCAGTTCCTCCACGGCTATCTTGTCAGAAGAGTGTTTTTCCTTTTCCCAGTATCCTCCCTTCCTTCCAGGGTTGCTCTCTTCACAGCATGTGGTGTGAGTTTAATTGCAAGTTTTTTTTTTTATTTGTTCCTCTTTTCATTGTCTCTTTCTGTCAAAAGCCTGTAAGACCCAGACAAGCATATGTTTGATTCTCAGTATTGATCTCAGCAAAGAATAAATTTTCCAATAAATGCTTTCTAAATATATAAAGGATGGGCTAGAACTCCCAACCAAACACTATGCAACATAAGCGTTATTGAACTTGTTTTGTGACAGTGACAACATTGAATACTAGCCATGAGACCACCAGGGTTCTTCCTGGGCAATGGATTTGGGAGAAAATTTCAGGACACCCAAGGAATGAACAATTATTAAAGCCCTTTGGAAGGAAGTTAATTCAATTTTTAAAACATCCTTGGAGAAGAATCCCAAGAGAAAAAAGAAACATAAATAAATTGCTTTGTGGTATTTCCTGGAAATGTCTTAATGAGATCATCCATCTGACATCTACAAACTGTGGGAATATTGTCCTTTTCATATTCAGTTTCTTCCCAGTTACATTTCCAAAAGGATTATAATGATAAGAGAATGCAGAAATGATCAGAAGAGTTAACTTTTCAGTTATTCTGAAGTTACATTCATGGAGTTTGTAGGGCTGTTACTGCAGTGGTGACATCTTTGCCATTTTGCATTCAGTGTGGAAAAATGAGCGTGAAATCTGATATTTACTACCAGTTCTACTAAAGATGTGGAAGATGGGATTTAACAGTTATTGGCCCGACTCAAGTTTATATTGTAATGATGTCCTTATGTAAGGAACCCTTATGCACTATATCATAAACAAAGACCAGAAGTATCTGAATTATAAACCCAGTTCCTGATGGGGACAGCAATTGGAGCGGCTGTGACCCCTGGGGCTTAGGTCGGGCAAGGCAGGGCTGACTGCATGTTGCTGCATTGTGTCCCTGTCCAGGGAGCTGCCTTCCAACATTAAGGCTGTGTTTAGGGCGACAAAGTGAAACTGAGGACAGAGTAAGTCTTTTCCTTAGTATGGGGACCAGACATGCACATGGGGAAGGAACTATGGTGAATCACTTGCTCAGGGAGAAAGGAAATATCATCCCAAGTATTTTAACATAGGTGAAAACCATTTAGAATAACACTATTTATTTAGAATTTATTTATTTACTTGTTTACTACACACTCAATCAAACCTGAAATTATATCCTGTGTCCCTATGTAATAACCTACTGCAATGTGTCAGCCATATGTTTGATGTTCAATATGAGGCAGTCCTCACATTTCATAATAACATAGGGTCATACAAATTCCCTCGCTAGCTGTAACTCTGCAAAGTGTTCACCATCATCCATGGGGGAAAAAAATCACAGTTGTTTCACACATGGCCTTTAAAAACTTTCTTATATATGGAACAGTATACCAAAAATATTACTTATTTAGTCACAGGAATTTAAAACATTAGGAATAGTGAGCCTTAGTATAACACATTGAGTAGTTTGAAGGGTGTGCGTCTTCTCATCATATAACTTTACAACATGGAGCAAATTGCTTTTGCATGTCTTGGCAGAGTGTCATGCTTTTTCTAAGCTGGATCAATTTATAAAAAAATTCTCCTTTGCTTTTGCTATATCCCTATGAGTTATCTCCAAGAGTTCCTTAAATATGGAATGGTTTGCTCGCTCACTTCCTCTGGAACATGCTCATCCTTTTGGTTATGGTCATTTTATTCATTTATGCTACTAAATTTGCCTTCACAGAGTTGCTTAGTTACATATCCATAGAGTGTCCCATGATGAAAGATGTCCACCTTCCATAGGAAGCTCTTTCTCTGGAAACTTCATTTATAAATAAGCTGGATTTTGCTTCCAAGCCAATCCCTTTTCATTTCTTTGAAGCACGTTTATGTTTTTCTGTTTTTTTTTTTTTTTTTGGCTATTTTTTCTTTTGATTATCCACATTTGTAAAGTGTCATATGGACTTATTCTGGGGGACAAGGAGGCAACATAACTACTCATTTTGCTGTCTGCACCTGAACAGAAGAATGAATGTACAGTGACAAATCACAGACTTTGGAGGAAGTGATGTGACTGGTGACTGATATGAAATGGTTATTTATTTATTTTTTATTTTATTTATTTATTTATTTGTGTGTGTGTGTGTGTGTGTGTGTGTGTGTGTGTGGCCAGCTCAGCCCACCAGGGGGCGGGGCTGGCTGGCATGTGGTGCTGGGGGGATTGAACCGCGGTCCCTGTGATTTGCTCAGCTTGTTCTAAGTAGGTGCTTTAGACCACTGAACCATCTCACCAGCCCCTGAAATTGTTATTTATGAAATCACGTATGGACCATATATTAAGCCACTCACAAGTCATGCACTATCTCACAGTTCATACAGCGTAGTAACTGACATTTATACTGTGCTATTGGAAGACTGGAGTTATTTAACAAAATAATGCATATTTGAACTGCATAAAGGAAAAACTATTCTCATACACTGGGGATAATTTAAAAATGCAATGGAAATTTGCAACAGAGATTTCACCAGTCTGTGAGGACAGAAGTTATCTTGGTGAAAGTGGCATGCAAGACTCGATAGATAGGTAGGAACTAATCTTGGGAAGGGTGAGTGTAGAGAAGATGGTTCCAGGTTGAGGGAAGAGTATGTGTGAAGCCCCAATTATGAGACAGTGCATGGGCCTGGGATGATGTTTATACTGTTTCAAGCTGACCATGGCTGATAATCCCCTTCCCTTATCTTGACTTCTTGTAGTCACCCAGGCCACTGCTTTTGACTGCCAGGCAGCACTGGTGGTTGCGGCTGGGAACCCCAAGCATGCCACTTAGGGCTACTTACCTGGAGCAGGTGCTGAGGGGCAGTGTGCTGCCTGCTTCAGGCCCAGTGCTCCCCAGTAGGAATGGCGAGGTTTGTCAGCAAAATGAAACCAAGTCAAACAAAATGAATTTATTTATTTATTTGCGTAACCGGGGATTGAACTCAGACCCTCGTGCTTGCCAGGGAAGCACTTATTCCACTGAGCCATCTCCCCGGCCCCACAAAATGAATTTAGATGCTGGTTTGTATGCATGACAGAGGAGGCACTAGTGATTCAGTTACAAACATTCTGATCACAGAGCAGCACAAGGCAGGAAAAATTCCCCTCCATAGCCCCAATGCAGGGGGGTTGATTCGAACCTTTAAATGATAAACCGGTGCTTCTAGTCAAGCTGAATACAGAGGACAATACTTTATTTGGGTAAAGTGTGGTTAAGGGGCCAAAATTAACAAATTAAAAATGACCTCAATTATGTCTCCTAAAAATGCTATGGAGTAATTATGATTATCTCCATTTTACTGATGGGGAAACTGAGGTACATCACTTAGGGTCACAGGGCTTGGACTTAAACCTAAGGCTTATTCCAAAGCCAATGCCTGCAGTCACTATGCCACCAGCATATTTAATTACAAAAATAACAAAAAAGACAAACACTGAATCTACACAATAACTCTTATGCTGTTTATAAGAAAAGGAGTACACGTTAAATGTTAGTTAAAAAATAGAGCAAGAAAATTCCGTCCTTATAGAAATGTTCAGACACGGGGGATTCTCAAGCCCAGCAGTTTTCAGAAAAGTTTGGTGAAATTGGGTAGAATTTTACGCATGAGCTATCAATTCAAGATTGTATTAGGAAAGCAAAACAATGAAATTATTGCAATTATTGAGTTAACAATGAGATTTTACCATGTGCATTCTAGCCATGAGTAAGACATTAATTTGAATTAGATAAGAAGATATAATGTCATTTGAAGAAGACCTAGTAAATTTAATAACAGAGATAAATGAAACCAACAATGATCTCACACTCTATAAATCTAAACACAGGACCAAGGTTGGACCCAGGGGCTCTAGCAGATGATGCCTGTTAGCTCCATTGGTGGTTGGACCTAACTTTTTTGTGTTTTCTTCTGCTAAACACAGAGATTAAGAAAGAATTACTCCAAAGTGCAAGAGCAAGAAACAACCTTGAACCTTCTCTACTCAAATAGGAGCTATGCTGGTAATTTAATCACTGAGTTGTGTAACTTGCTTATGACAAATGATAAAATATCTGCACTGTGGAAATCTGCCTGAATGATTCCTGCACAGCAGTGGGAGGGGAAGCCTTTGCTGGCTCACATGCGCACTCTCCCACCCTCCCTCGGTCGCTGAAGTTGCTTCTCTATTAGGATGGAATATGCAAGAGGTTGGCAAGTGTGAAGTGGTTGAAACATTTTAGGATCCCCTTCTTTCTTCCCTGCTCCTCCCCTGTGTACTTGTGGGCACAGAATGGCACACACAGCACAGGCAGCCCTTCATCAAGCCGAAAGCTCAGCAGGCAGCCAGCAGGAGACCCTGCACTGATCTGACTTCTGCTTCAGGGCCCAGCCTTACCATGTGCCTGCTTCTTCTGTGCTGGCTCCAATATTTAATTTTTAGATGTTGAATAAGACCATCTGGGATATCTCTTTTTATTCTTCTATCTCAATTTTCTCTTAGCAGGTTTCCCAAGTCACCAGAACTACATTGGATCCCACTGTCTCATGCCTGTGCTTCCTGCCATAGAAATGCTTCTGCATCTTCTTGGCTAGCTCAGCAGGTCCAAGAGGGCAGGTAAACAGTCTGCCTGGCCCACAGTGCTCTTCCAACTCTGTGCCATACCTGGCATATTGCTTGGCATGAGTGTTTGCAGAGTGAATGATCGCTTGCTTCATTTGCTCCTCTGAAAATGTATTGTCAAGTATTTAGGATAAACACAGGTGTGAAAAGAAAAATACTATAAACCCTCAAGGAGTGACTACAGGATTAAAAAAAAGAAAAGATATTAACACAAGTTTAAGTTCTTGCTTTCTTCTCTCTGGTCACATTCTGCTGTCTAGAAGCAGCCACGTAGTAGTGTAGTCAGCCCCAGCCCTGTCTTTGGTTTCAGTTACCTGTGGTCAACTATGGTCTAAAAATGTTAGTATTTGTCTAGATTCTAGATTCTAGATTCTAGAAAGACAGAGAGAGAGAGAGAGAGAGAGAGAGAGAGAAAGAGAGAGGACCCTATTCACATATCTTTTATGTGAATGTACAGTATATGGTCATAACTGTTCAATTTTATTATTAGTTATTGTTAATCTTTTATTGTTTATGATTAATTTATAAATTAAGCTTTATCATAAGCATGTATGTATGGAAAAACATTGCCTTTATAGGGTTTGATACTATTTCTTTTCTGCATACCTCAGAAGGTTGTTTCAATGGGTAAATAAAAGAATATTACAGAAATGATTTTGAAACCTGGTGTATTATGCAACTGGAACATCAACAACCCAAAATATATTACCCAAGTGTAATAGTGCAAGAGTTGTACAAAACAAGAATATAAAATAATTTGTTATCATCTATCTTAAACTTGTTCTTGCCTATAAGTTGTTATCCTTTATCACATTTAATTGAGTTATTCTAAAAATGATATCTTACTCCCAAAGTCAGCTATGGGAAAAATAAGGCTCTTGAGAGAAATATTTGTGTATTTGCCTATAAAATTGTACTGAGTTTTTGAAATGAATAAAGTTAGTTCTGGAAGGGGATTCATCACAAAAGTTGTGCTTTCGTTCTAAGCTGTGAAGGTAGGAGTGTTACAAGTGAAGATTTTTAGGGGGCTCAGGGCCTGGTTCACATCTTGACTCTCTGTCTTTTCCTCGAGGGAAATGAGACACTTTAATGGGACTGCTGGGAAGATTAGATGTGTGCATGTGTATACAGCTGCTTGTTTGGCTCTTCAAAGACGTGGCTTAAAGCCAGGCTCAGCTGAGATTTCCAACAGGTGAGGCAAGCTTGCTAGGCTCTTGCTCCTCTCACCTGATCTCGTTTTCTTTTACATCGCATTTAAAGTGTGGGGGCACATACCATGTGAGGACCCGCAGCTGTTGTAGGTCTACTAACACTTAGGAATAGAGGATCCAGCTATGTTCGCAGAACAAAGAATGTTGCCACTGCTGAGTACTTTGGTGTGGGCCAGATGCTTTGAACCTGCAAGTACTGACTTTTGCTTTGGCAATTGAGAAAAAGCCACCTGGTTAGTTTGTCTCATGACCAAGAAACCAAAGAGAGGATTTCAAAGTAGTTAATGATGTCCAATGTAAACTGGGACATTTTAGTATCAAGTAAGAGATAAGGACAGATAAAATTAAAACCCAGGGGCCAGCAAGATAGCTCAGCAGTCCAAAGCACCTGCTTAGGCAAGCTTAGGCAAACACAGGGACCAAGGTTCGATCCCAGGCACCACAGCCAGTCACACCCCCAGGGTGGGCTGAGCCAGCTCTGCCCCCCCAAATTAAAACCCCATGTTAGAGGCTGGGGATGTAGCTCAGAGGTAGAGCACTTGCATGTGTGACACCTGGCCTCAGTCCCTAGCACCAAAACAATCAATGAATCAACCAATCAATTGATCAATCAATCAAACTAAACAACGAACCACCACTAGCACCAAAAAACCCAGTGTTGGAACTCTGGGTTCCAAAATAACTAGACTACAGAATTTTTGCTGCTCCTATCTTCTTTATAAAATGTGTCCTCTTTTATTCTTATGGCCATAATAAGGCAAGCACTAGGTTGTACCTCATGCATTTACACACCCATATCCAGTTTCCTGGGAACTGTCGTGCTTTATGAGCACACATTTCTTTCCACAAATACTTTCTATCAAGGTCCTTTCAATTTAGGAGCAGATAAAAAAGAAGCAGGGAGGAGGGATGGCAGAACAAATGTCCTTCATATTCTAGTAATCTTGGGAGGCTTCCTGGAGGGCATATGCCTAGAAAAGACAGGGGAGGGTCAGTACACAGAATTTGGCAGTCATGGATTTACTTTATTTCTCTGTATACTCTACTTGTTCCCTCACAGAGGTCATTAAACTCCTGGCACTGGCTAGTATCACTTTTTGGCTTGGGAACCAGACTCTCGGATTTAAAATCCTAGTACTGACTGAAAGTTTATGTGATGTTGGACAAGTTTCTTAAATTCTCCTTATCTCAATTTCTTCATCTATAAAACAGAGATAGTATAACGATAGTGATGATAATAATAATTCTTGCTCCAGAGGGTAATTGTTGGGGATAAACAGGTCAATTACATCTCATATCCATCTTTAAACAATAGTTGGTCCATTGTAAGTGTTCAATAATTATCACCTGCTATTATTACTTTCAGTTAGAGAACACTACAAATTGGTACTGAAAACAGTACTTCTATAAAATTTCAGCAAAGATTTTTTCAGTAAACTTATCAAGATTACAAAGAGTCTCAGAAACAAGGCCAAAATATTGATCGTAATCTTCGTGGCCATGATACATAGTCCAGAGTCGGTGGGCTAATGCCTAGAATGGGTTTGGGGGCAAGCACACCAAACTATGTCTCACAGTAAAGAAAATCAGTGTTATTATGTATTTGCTAAATAGACTGCTGTTTCCAAGCGGAAGCACTGCAGTCATTTCGGTTTGCCACTGAGTTCGGCTGATGCTGTCGAAGCAGCACAAATGGAACATAATATAAAGTATACACATAATGTACTGTTCCAAATTCAAAGAGTGCATTTCTCTTCCATGTCTCTTCCCCGAAATTCAGAGAGATGATGCATAGAATGAGGTGGCTATTAAGCTTAAAACGAATAACAGTGAAACTGAAAGGAATTTCAGTTGCTGACAGAATTGAAGGAAAACCATTAAATAGCGTAGTTAATAGGAATAGAAGGGGATTATAAGAAATCTTGTTAGCTTTCTTGCTTTATGGGAAGACTAAATTTATCATAGTTTGAAGTTTACAGATAAAAATCTTTAAAGAAATTTTTAAAAAGATATCGCAGATGGAACACTTACGTGTTTGTTCAATAGTCCATTGTTCAGCAATGTTCCTAAGAAAATGACTTTTGTGTAATATAAATTCCTCACACTGCAGCCAAATCCTGTCTAAATGATGGTGCTGCAACTGTAGGAAAGAACTACATAACTCAAATTCTTGGAGCACGGATTGGTTGTACTGCTGCTGTCGTTGTTGTTCTACTCTGCCTGGACTAAGAAAAAATTTATTTCAAGATTTCTGTTTGTAGACTTAATTTGGGGAAATGTGACAGGGGTTTGGAGACACTGTAGAAGGAAAGTACTGTGCTTTAATCATTGAATGATTCAAGACTCTTTAGGCTCTCAGGGATCAGTAGGAAGAAGCGATTATGATTGAGCAGGCCCCGTGATGTAGAGTTGAGAAGATGTGCGTTGATCTTCGTTCATACAATACATACCTACAAGTAGTCCCTTTATGGGACAAGGAGTGAAAAGACATTTAATATCAAAGACTTTCCTTTTGTGCGAAAAGACTGGAAGAATAAAGCCCACCAAAAACTGGTGCAGTCCCAGAAAATTTGAGGTAACTATTGAGAAGTAGTTCTAATTCATATATAATTTTTAAGTATATTTTCTAATATATCATATACTATAAAATTTGCCCATTTGAAATATACAATTCAACTGAAGGCTTTTAATATATTCAGAGAATTGAGGGACCATTATCATAATCTATGTTAGAACATTTTCATCACCTCAAGAAGACATGCATATCACTCCTCTCCCTCCCTCCTCCAACTCAGATAACCACTAATCTATTCCCTCTGTTTATAGATTTCCTATTCTGTACAGTTCACATAATGTGCTCTTTTTATAATCTTATTTTATTTTTTAAGTGTAAAAACAAAAGCAAGAGGAAAAATCAGAAACAAAGACAGAAACAGTGCAACATACAATACATATGTTACAGATTTTCAAAACAAGAATAGCTGATTAACAATGGTTGATATATTATCTATTTTTATCGTCAAATCTGTTGCTTGGATTAACAGATGTAGTTATGTAAGATTGGACTTATGATTGAATATTACCGTATACTTTTAAGAAATCTTAAATTTTTGCTCAGGACATATGAGAACCTGTAATGTAACATCATGTAACTCAGTTGTGTCCCGAATTTTCTGATCAAGGAGATTATGGGGCCAAAGAGGAAAATGATCGATGATGTAGAGTGTGGTATGCCTAAGGAGAGTCACATGGTGAGAAAACATTTTCTCAGGCTTTCACAGAGAGCAAACTGGCCAAGCAATGGCCATGACTCATCCACATGGCTGACACTGACGAAGGATCTACAAACTGCGGTGCAGGGTTTCAGGATAAATCCTGAGGGGATTTCACTGACCTTATCAGATCTAAAAGCTACAATTCTTGTTACATAGGTCTTGCTTTATCTTGGTCTTTTTTTTTTTTTTTTTTTTTTTGCAGAACCGGGGATTGAACTCAGGCCCTTGCACTTGCCGGGGAAGCACTTATCCTACTGAGCCATCTCCCTGGCCCCTTTATCTTGGTCTTAACCATCCAGCAGAAAAGTATAAAAATGAAGTATAAGAAGTAAAGCCATGTTGTTATGTTGAGCTGTAGGGGACTCAGGTCAACAATTTCTGACATTGCCAGTCAAGCGGAAGACCTAGCACTATTATGGACTACTGGACTATTTTGGAATATTTTGATGAGATCACACCTATAATATTTATATGATGGAACTAAACAATAAAAGGAGATACAGATGGAATGACTATTTTGTATCTGTGTATTTAAAATAGTTAGGATAGATATATAGCTACATTCTCTTAATTCAATGAATAGAGGGATTTGTTCTAATAGTGTTTGTAAGTAGGATATCATGTCTGCATCTTGTACAACAAATAACCACTAGGAAGACAGTATGCAGTGTGCCAATTATTGAAACTGTCCTACCAATTTGGTTTGAAAATGCCTCATTGCTATTTGTTTCTCAATAAAATTATGGAAAAAAAGAAATCTTAAATTTTTGTTCTTCTCTCTCTTTTCCCCTTATTATCTTTTAAAAATTATATTAAAGTGAGTATAGTGATAATTGGTATGACATTAGAAATGGTACACATTTAGACCAAGATGACAGGTATTCAAGCATGGTTTTTGTAACGCACATTGCTGTCCTCAGTATAGTTGCTTAATTCCCAGATATCTGCATACAGAGTCAGCCAAGGTGAAAATTCTATAACTGGTATTTTAAAAAAACTGATGGAAATTCTTAGTACAACAACCTCAGCCATCCTGTATACATACTTGCATATTTTCCTCTATCTTTCTTCCTATCTTTTTTCCTATTCATTGTTTAATCCTTAAATTCCATTTCTTTCCATTTTACCGTATCTGTTATATTCAGGTGTTATTTCTTCTTTTGGGTTCTTATACTAGGGAGACAATATAATATTTACACATGTGGGTCTGGTTTACTTCTCTTATGAGTATAGCCTCTAGTTTTATCCACTTATGTATGAAGCTTTTGATTTTGTCTTTCTTTATAGTTGAGTAATACTCCACTATATAAAAATACCACATCTTTTTCATCCATTCCTCAGTGATGGACATTTTGGTTGCTTCCGAGAATTGGCTATGAAAAATTGTGCTGCTATAAACAGGGGTGAACATACATCACTATGGTACGATGTTTTCAATTCTTTTGGGAAAATACCCAGAAGGGGGATAGCTGGATTGAATGCAATTTCCAGTCCTAGTTTTTTGAGGGGTCTCCACACTGATTTCCATAGTGGTTGTACCAGTCTACATTCCCACCGGCAGAGGTTCCTTTTCCCTGCAGCCACTCCAGCATTATTAGTTGACTTCTTTATGATAGCCATTCTTTCTGGGGTGAGATGGTAGGTATCTCAATACTGTTTTAGTTTGCATTTCTGGAATGGCCAGTGATGTGGAGCATTTTTCCAGGCATTTATTTGTCTCTTGTAGTTCTTCCTCTGACAAATGTGTTTTCATCCCAGATGCTCATCTTTGATTGTGCCTTTAAATGTTAGAGCCCTAATTTTTTTCTTTTTAGTTCTTTATATATTCTAGATGGAAGACCTTTGTCTGAGTGATTATTGGTTAAGATTTTTTCCAAATTTGTGGGTTGCCTTTTCGCTCTGTTGGTGATTTCTTTTGATGGTCAGAAACTTCTCACCAGAGGAGGTCCCAGTTGTTGAGTCAAAATGTGGTCTTTTTGACTGGCCTCTTTGACTTAGAATAATATTTTTAAGTTTCATCAATATTTAAACATGTATCAGTACCTCACTTGTTTTATCAGTGAATGCCATTCTCTTGTATGGACACACCATATTTTGTTCATCTCTTCACCAGTTGGTGACATTCATGTAGTTTCGACTTTTGGCTATTATGAAAAATGCTGTTGTGCACATTCAGGTATAAGTTTTTGTGTGGACATCTTTTAAATTCTCTTTGGTGGATACTGAGGATTGGATTTTCTGAGTCCTATGAGACCTCTGTGGGCACCATTTTGAGGACCTGTCAAACTGTTTTCCAGAGTAGCTGCACCATTTGACATTCCAACCAGCAGCATATGAGGGCTCAAATCTCCACCTCCTTGCCTAATATTTATTATTATCTTTTTAGCCACCCTAATCGATGAGCAGTGGATTCTCATTTAGTTTCTTTTTTTTTTTTTTAGAGAATACAAAGTACTAAAAAAAAGTATTAGAAGTGATACAAAATTTCACTAAACAAAGTAACAGGAATTCAACAATGGTTACTGGATCACATGATGTTATCTTCAAATTAGTTGTTTAGGTTACCAGATATAAGCATGCAAAATTGGTTAAATAAGTTATAAAAAATTAAAAAGAATAAAATGATTTTAAATATTAAGGACTGGCAGTACAATTATCCAAATTATCCTACATTTATACATAAATATATCTTTTCCCTTTCTTTCCTTTGGCCTTTTTCATTATGGTTTTTATGTTCATGTTCTGATGACTGGTGATATTGACTACTTATTGGACATTTGGATATCCTCTTTTGAGAAGTGTGTATTTAAGTTCTTTGCCCATTTTTAATTTGGTCTATGTGTTTTTTTTCACTCCTAAGTTATAGAATTCTTTACATGTTCTGAATATAAAGCTCATCTAATACATAGAATTTGAAAATATTTTTGCCTACTCTGAAGACTTTTTTCTACTTTTTTGATAGTGCCTTTCGAGGCATAATAATTTTAAAATTTTGATCAAATAAAATTTATTTTTAGATTGCTTGTGCTTTATGTGCCATATTTAACTAACTGCTCTTAATCCAGTGTCACAAAGATTTATATGTATATTATCTTCTAAGAGTTTTGGTTTTGATCTATACATTTAAGCTTATGTTTTACTTTGAGTTAACTTTGTATGTCGTGTAAGGAAGAAGTCCAGTTTTATTCCTTTGTATGTGGATATCCAGTTTATCACTGGTTTGTATAATTATTAAAATCATTGGCAGCATATTAGAAAAATCAGCTGCTAAACATATATCTGTGTGATGCCCCGTATTGATTGTATAGGTTTTCTTTTACCCACAGTATATCATTCAACTTTATTTGTTATTTATTTTAACTAAATATTATTTTTATTTAAAATATTGTACATAGTTAGAAAAGTATCCCAATCATACACACTGTTTTATATACAGTGTGTGAGTGTCTGTGCATAACTATCTACACACACACACACACACACACACACACACAGATTTCGTGCATTTGGGTACTTGTTTCATTCATTTATCAGTGTGGCATTGAATACCTATTAGGTAACACTGGGCACACAGTGAGGAATTTGACAGTAGGTGGATTTTGCCTGAGGCCAGTTCCTTCACTGTTTGAGAAAATGACACACGGTGGAAGAGAAAGGATGAGGATGCAGCTTACTGCATCTTTGGCCAGCTCCCCCAATCCCACCCAACATGCCAGTATTAATGAGCCAGGGCATCTAGCCATTATCTTCTATCTGCAATGCTGTTCCCCTTTCTTGTCTTCTCATAACTCCTACTCATTGTGGTTCTACCCTGAACCATCACTTTCTCAGGGAAGATCCTGTAATCCTCTGCCTCATTTGTCCTGTACATGTGAACAAGGATCTTGATTTCAACTATGAAGGATTTTCCAAAGTGGTAATGAAATAAAGTGAGTAATTAGTAATGAACTATTTGCCTCCACTGTGGCATGATGGCTTCTCCAGGGCAGGGACCATATCTCTTTTCCTGCTTACTGTTGCTGCTGCTCATATGGTGCTTGAGGGCAGGAGTGTGGTGGGGTGGGGGGCTTGGAGGGTTGGGGTTGGGGTTGGGGCTCTACACTCAACAGACAGACATGCTAAGAAGTCCAGCTGCTCTGAATCTGTGTCCCTGTCTATAAAATGAGAATAGTAATGGCACCTGCCTCACTACTTTGTGAGATTTAAAGAATGAGCCTAGAAAATGCACAGCCTGGTGTTTGTCCCGAAGCACTCAGTTGGCTAAGTGAATGAGTGCATCAGCTCTGCTCCTCAATCTACCACGGACCCAGGTGGCCAATCTGCAGGTCCTCTGGAGGCAGGGAAGAGGAGGTTGAATGACTGAGTGGCTACCATAACTCCCTAATAATATTCTGGAATCTCAGCCACTCCACCAGTATCTTTAGTGGAGTTTTGGTGTCTTCTGGAGCACTGTTTACAAAACCATTAAAAACAATTAGCTAAACTATGTTGTTGTATTTCTATACCAAACAACCAGTTTGGCTGGCCTAAGGAAGAGATGTTTTTGGCCAAGGTTTTTATAGCTTAGCATTCAGTGTAGGGTTTGAGAGGAGATAGTGGACTTCAACAGCCTGTGCTCCAACTCTAGCTCTTCTTCATACCATTTAGGTGAGTTACATACCCCCTCTCAGCCTCAGCTACCTCTGCAAAATGGAAATATTAGTCATAGAGGACTCTGTGGAAGCGCATACATACAGTGCATGGCCTAGTTTCAAGCACATTCCACTGGCTCAAAGAGCATGTGCTGAGTTGTTAGCCTTGAACAGGCACTGGTTCCTGGTTATGGGTGATCCAAATCCCAAAGTATTAGTTTCATTAAACTCTTGACAATCTTCCAGGAATAATGAGAAACAAAGGGCATATAAAACACCCATTTAGTGCTATTTCATTGTAGCAACAGTTAATCAGATTGCCAAATTTTCCATTCTCTCCCAATAAATCATAATTGAGAAAAGAAACACTTGATGTGTATGCTTGTTTGTGTGTATGTTTATTTGAGTAGGGTTAAAATTAAGCCGTCTTATTTTTGTCTAAATGTACAGCCTGTGAGATAAGCCATTCTCTGAGTATTTTTATTATTTCAAATTAAGGTAAAAAGTCAGTTTGCACTTATAGCATTCCAGATCCTCAGAGGAATTTCTTTTACTTTGGGTCTTCTGCAATCATTCTGGGTTCTGTGCATGAGAAAGCTGAGCCTTGGAGTTCTGCCTTTCCTTTCCTTGTTTCCTGCTCTGTCAGGGCTCATTCACCATTTCCTTTTCTTCCACTCCAATTTCTTCCATCTTTACCTCAATCCCTCAGTCTCTCACTTCCTTGTCTTCTTTTCCTGTAAAGTGACAACCTTATGTTACTGTGTGAAATGGAAGTGACTGCGTTCCTAAGTAAAATGCTCTCTTTCTAGGGGCAATGAGCGAATGAAATGGGACACATTGATTCCTTAGTGCAGTGCCTGGCATACAGTAAGCACTTACTGTATGTTAGTTAGGATTGCTATTACTATGTGGAAAAAGGTGTATTGCTTATTTTATTCCCCTTTTCTTGATTCTTCTGAATTCAGGTTTTCAAGTTGAAATTTATGGAAGCAATTTGCCTGTATTTTTCCCATGGTTCTTTCTATTGAGACTTGTCAGTAATAGGAGAGCATCAGAGTTGATCATAAGCGATTTGTATATGAGGCTTCTTAGGAGCCAGGCATTAGGCCAGTTTTCTTAGATGAGAATTGCTTCCCAGCTGTGATGTGCTCATGGGATTGGTTAGGGTCTGCTTAGGTCCTAGCTGCTGCTGTCACATTAGAAACATCCCCAGGGTGCTGGGGCTATGGCCTTCACTATGCAGCAGATGGGTAAAGCCAGGCTTAGAGCAAGAAACCGTTTCCATAGGGACCAGACAACACAGCAGGGCCAATTGTGAGTGCCTGTAGCCTTACACACTATATTAAGTGGCACATGTCTCTCTGAGGTTCAGTGTTTTAAATCAACATGTGGGTTGCCAGTTGCCCAGCCTACTGAAGAGGTGTTTTGTGGTCTACTTTTCTGGCTCTGAAAACAGTTGGCAGTTCTCCATCATGATTCTTCCTGAGTCCTACCAGAGAGTGTAGAGGCTCTTGACTTTGAAGGTCATATGGCTCATCTTGCTAAGTGTAGATTTTTCCTTATGCACTCAGATTGCAGGGTGGAGATCAGGAAATAGCATCTTTTGATCCCCCCAGGCCTAGCACTTAACCATAGTTCTTTCTTTACATGTGGTCTGTTTTCCCCCTGTCCTGTGTGTGGAGGCAAGGTTTTGCCTCTGGTGTTTTCTACCGCAGACCTGTAGCCTGCCTTTTTAGAGGGAGTGGAAAGGAACATCTGTCAAACTTTACTATGCACATGAATCACCTAGATTCTCTTCAATTGTGCCTGGAATAGGGTCCAAGAACCTGTGTTCCTTTCTCCTGGGGGATGCTGCTGGAGGCTGCCTTGTGGAATAGCAAGGGTGGAGTCTTTAGGGTTCTGATTTTGGAATATGACCACCTGAATTTAAATGGTTCTACCTTTTGCTGGTGGGGAGACTTCTTGTTTTATAAAATGAGGGCTAATGATAGCATCTCCTTCAAAGGTATTTGTGAGATAACCTTGAGATAGAACATGGAGGCATTGGGCTCAGGACATGATAACTGCTATTAACTCATATTTACCATGAATAATGCCAGGAGGTTCTTAGACATGATTCAAGGAACACTGGCATGGTCTGTGCATGGAGTTGAGCATCAGATTCCTGGAGTTTAGCTCCTGGCTTCTCTTATTCCTCACTTTATGGCCTTAGGCAAGTGTCTTAACCTCTTTGCTCTAAGCTACAGGGAAGGGCCTGTTGCTTAGAGCAAACAGAGCAGCAAACTCCTGTGGTTCCTTCCATGTTCCTTCAAGAATGTATCAAGCTAAAGAGCAAAAGAAGTCAATGGAACATTACCTGTAGTTGCTGTTGATGCCAAGCTACATGGAAAATCATTTCCTGAGAACAGACTACATAGACAAAAGGCAAGGAATACTTCTTCCATTTCATATTCCATCTCAACCCTGATTCCAGCGTCAACCCTGAATACACTAATGTTAGGTCCAAATCCTGTTGTATGACACAACTCCCTGAGTGACTGAATTAGGATCTAAAATAAATCTTCACAGGATAACCCAGTGAATCAAAAGCAGTAAGAGGAGGACTAATGAGATGGAAACAAAAGTTGCCTTCGGAGTGGAAGGTCTGTCTCCCCACATGCCATCTTATTGGCTACTGAAGGGCAGATACATGACAAGCTGGAGATAATTTCAGTCTTAGATAGAGCCAAAATCTTTGCTGAAGTCTAAGAGGGGACTGAGAAGCCACAGTTCCTTTGCCCATAATAATGGAGACAGTACTGACATCTACTTATTGTCAATGGAAAGATTAAGACAACCATTTAAAGTCCTTATTCCAAACGTGGCATCTTGAACCCTATTTCTGCTACCATTATTGATTTGCATAGCTGGAAAACTTTGGGTGAAATTGCAACTATTGAGACCCCCTAGTTGGCCTAAACCAAACTACGAGTCATTCCATCCAAGAGCCTAGCCTAGCCACAGGCCCTGATGAAGAAGCTACCCCTTAGTCCTTCTCTTGTGAAAACTATAGCTTCTTTGATCAGCTTTGTGCTTTTGGAGACTTATTTAGTATCTGTGTATCCCAACTTCATTTTCCTATTCCATAAATAGAAAAAAAATAGTAGCCGCCTCACTGTGTTGTTATAAATATAAAATAATCAGAACAGGGTGACACATGCTAGTTTAGCAGATGTCAGCAACTATTATTATATCATAGACTATATAAAATAAGTGCTGACTATAGTCATCATTATACAGTATATTATAGATACATATCATATGAAGTATGAGTTACAATAATTAATATCATCCACCAATTGTTACTTTTTGGTCTTAAACACAAAACCCTCATGTGCTTCAGGCTTGGTCCCCAGGCAGTGGTGCCATTGAAAAGCAACGGAAACTGAGGTAGATTCTTGTTCAAGGAAGCTAGGTGACTGGACCACACCCCTGAAGGGTGTCTTGGGGTTTCAGCCCCATCCTCTCTTCCGACTGCTTTCCAGCTGCTGTGATGTGAGCAGCTTTGTTGCTTCCACAGCATGACATTGGGCCTCACCAAGGGCCCCAAGCAATGGATCCCAGTGACTGTGGGCTGAACCCTCAGACAGAGAGGCAAAGGAAGTATTTCTCCCTCTTTAGTTCTTGATCTTGGGTATTTTTCACAGTGATGGAATGCTAACTAACACACCAACATTATGTTATAATCATACATAATAATCTATATTCCTTTTTTGTCTGAAATACCCGTTTTACTTTCATTTAATTAAAAAATTCATGATAAGATAGACATGACAGAATGTATCACTCTAACCATTTTAAGTATGAAATTCAATAGAATTAAGAATTTCACATTGTTCCACAACTGCCACCAACATACATCTCCAGAATTCTTTGCATCTTGTGTAACTCGAACTTTCAATCCATTAAATAGTAACTTACCTTTTTAAAAAAAATGTCTGTCCCCAGTAATCACTTTTATGCTTCCTGTTTATTTAGAGAGAATTTATCTACTCTAGGTTAAGAGAAAAGCTTCCTTCCCTTGGCATCTGGAGAGAATTTCAGTCTTAGATAGAGCCAAAATCTTTGTTGAAGTCTAAGAGGGGACTGAGAAGGCAGTTTTTCTATCCAGAGGATTTCAGAAGATTCTCAAGATTTTGCAAGAAGAGGGAATTTGTAGTGGTAACAACCCATGTAAAAATTGTGTAGGAATAAAACTCTGGTGATATCCTGAGACATTCCAGCACCCAGAAACATATTTGGAGGGCTTTAAAAAATTATCTGGTGCAAAGGTTATTTTAATTTAACTTTAGTCAAAACAAAAGCATAAATCTCTACTCTAAAACACTTTGCAGCCCTGTTTCTTCAGACTCAGGAGGTGAGCTGCCTTGTGCTCATGGGCCCTTGCCTACGGAGTGGTGCAGTGGCTAGGACATGTGCTTTCAAGCCAGGATGCTGGGTAGGAATCCCAGCTCACACACAGGCTGTCAGACTGTGGGAGCTAGAATTCATATTTTGATTCCTAACCTCTCTAATTCTCAATTTCCCAAAACAAAATGAGATGAACGATAATCACTATCTTAGAGGACTGCTTCGCATATTTCATGAACTCTTATGGGACTGCTGGTCATAGGCCTGGTCTAGGGTAAGTGCTCCACACTCTCCACTACAGTGCCATAGACCATCACGCATACCACTCACAGTCCTCTGCTGGCCCTTTACCTGCAGTCTTTCTTCTGGATGGACCTTCACTCTCTGCCCATGAACCCTCATTGTCTTTCTAACTCTATTCACTCTTCCTGTGACATCGTCAGCATTTTTCTAGGAAGTCTCTTTTTCAGGACAGGCTACACTTTTCATTCTTGAGTTCAGAGGTGCCCTGCCTAGACACCATCCAGAGTACCCACCAACCTGTAGTCTCAGCCCTCAACTGAGCTGTGAGTCTCATGAGACCAGAACCTGTCTGTCATAGATTTGCAGGAACCCAAGGGAAACAAAAGTTGCCTTTGGAGTGGAAGATCTGTCTCCCCATATGCCATCTTGTTGGCTACTGAAGGGCAGATACATGACAATCAGAACTTAGGGCTCTGATTCAGCTTTGGGATAGACCCGAAAAGAT
Organism: Octodon degus; assembly: GCF_000260255.1. Taxonomy (NCBI): domain Eukaryota; kingdom Metazoa; phylum Chordata; class Mammalia; order Rodentia; family Octodontidae; genus Octodon; species Octodon degus. The sequence goes on along the minus strand of NW_004524761.1, from coordinate 1,906,628 downwards.
TTTTCCGAGCTTGCTCCTGACTGAGGTCGGTGGCCCAGGATCCCTACAGAGTACACACTATTTCCTTCTTCCTGATGCACACTGGCCTTTATCCTGATTCTTACAACAGTACATTTGTCTTAGTTTCATTCTTTTTTTTTTGGCGGTGCCGGGGATTGAACTAAGGACCCTGCACTTGCCAGGCAAACACTTATTCTACTGTGCTATCTCCTCAACCCCCTTAGTTTCATTCTTAATAGAATTAGCAATTGGTGTTGCTGACTGCTGATTTCTCTGAAAGAGTACATTCTTGATGGTCAGACACTTTTTTTTTTTAGAGAGCTTTGTCTTTATTAGGCAATCAGTTTCATGATTGACTTCAACCAACTTTGATTGGTTCTTTTTTCTTCCTAACAGAATTTTTTGTTCCTTTCAATGAGAAAAAAGATAAAATAGCAATGAAACAGTTTCAAAACAGGTTAGTAGGACAGTTACAATAATTAATACATTGCATGTTGTTGTCTTTATACTAGTTATTCAGAGGACAAGATGCAGACATAATATCTAAATAATATTAATACAAACCTTTCTTCTCAATGAACTAAGAGAAAGTAGCTGTATATATATCCTATCTTGTATATCCATATATATATATATATATATATATATATATATATATATATTGACAACAAATCATTCCTTTATATTCCCTTTTTCTGTTTTGTTTTGTCAGAGATCGATGTTCCCTTGCAGTTAGGCTCAGATGGCAAAAGTTACATTTTTAGTTTTATAGGTCTTGCTGTAACTTGATCGTAATCTTTGCTTTAAGGTTTAGAATGGAGAGAGATAGGGGAGGGGCTGAAAATTAGTAACTTCACTTGTGCTTTTAAAGTAAATTATTTTGACCCAGTCCTAGCCCAGGTCCGGTGAGCATGTGGAGAGTTTCCTGCTACCCTGCGCCGGCGGGACCAGTCCCAGCCCAGGCGCAGCGTGGGCCGGACCCTCTCCCAGCCCCTC
>NW_004524761.1:1879931-1898392 GCF_000260255.1 Octodon degus | reverse complement strand
ACAATGTACTAACCATTGTTACTCTCCTAAAATCTTTTTTTGAGATTTTGTACCACTGTTTTTATTTTTTTTTCCTTCTTTAAAATAAAAATAACTGATGAAAAAAAAATAAAGTAAATTATTTTGATTCATCAAATTTAAAGAATCAAATTTTGGTTTTTTCAAACTGTTTTTAATGTAAGCAAAATAAAATTATGAGATTCAATGGATAGCTAGCTACAGCAGAAAAGTGTAACCACAAGGTATAAAAAGTAAAGCTATATTAATATATTGAGCTGCAAAAGGTTCAAGTCAGCAACTTCTGACAATTGCCAGTTCTGCTGATAACCCACTACTATTATGGGCTATTGGAGTATATGGGGTTATTTTGCTGAATTCAAGTACCTATATTCTTTGACCTGGCATCAAATATGAAAAGGTCCTTTGATGATCAGACACTTCTGTGCTATTTCTATTCAACCCATCAACTTTTCTGCCAGATTATTTCTTCTTGTGTTAATGTAAAAGTCATGACTATAATAGTAAACATTTATTAAGTATGTTTTTGTGCCAGGCATTGTGTAAGTGTTCTCCATGGGCTATTGCACCTAATTTCATACCAACATGTGAAATAGAAAAAGTCAGTAGTTTTCTTTGCAGCAGCGAAATTGAGTCCGGGGGAAAGGAAGTAATCTGCTCAGGTACAGTGAAAGAAAGTAACAAAAGCAGAACTCAATTCAGGTTGCATGCCTTCAAATCTTTAACTATGAGGTTCCATCATTACTCTATAATTTTCAGTTATTATACTGTTTCAACTTGAATAAGACCACTAAAAAATATACTTTGTAAACCAAGTGACTTAGCTGTCATAATTGTACTAAAGGTATGCTTTTTCTCTTACATCCTAATTTATATTTTATTTTTCAGGGGAAGTGGATGAAAAAATAAAATTTTATCTTGCGCTTTATTTTGGATGCATGGCCAAAGTTATGAGACTCAGTGGATAGCTAGCTACACTGATACTGTCCTGGCAAGTTTAGTTTGATGACTTTCATTTTAGGGGACAAACTCTTCTCTTTGATTCTAGAACTGAGCAGCAGGCCGTACCTACAATAGCCATCTAGGAAAAAGGGGTTTTGGACATGTTGCTAGCACTGCAAATCAATCCATTCTTGTTACTGAACTCTATAACTGTGCTCTCTAAACTGCCTCCACTATGCTGTGCTTTAAGATTTAGAGTGGAGAGAGATAGGGGAGGGGTTGGAAATTAGAAACTCCACTTGTGCTTTTAAAGTAAATTATTATGTTTCATCAGATTTAGAGAATCAAATTTTGCTTCTTTCAAACTGTTTTTAATGTAAACAAAATAAAACAAAAATAATGGCAGAGAGACATCTTAATACTTTTTAAGAAAAAACAATACAAAATATTAATGGTTTTGGCTTCATTCAGTGATTACTTACTGAATGTATAATATGTGCTGGGTAATATGCTTCTTACTTAGGGTGTGGAGGAATAGGAGATCTAACCCCCTGGCCTTTCTAAATTGATAATAAGGATGAATCAAGATGATGTAGCTATAAAGCATCCTTGAACAGTGGTGGGTGCTCAAGTTGAACAGCATAGTCCAACACTAGCCCCTCCATTGGAATGGAAATTAATGTGTCTTCCTTTTAGCCAGCCTGTTTGTTTGAAGCCCTGAGTGTCTGCATGAGCCCCCAGTTTCTGGAGTTACATCAGATAATTTTGCAAATGTATGGGTTTTTGAAAAGTTTGATACATGTTTTGCCCATTGAATTCTATCCTTAAACACAGCCACATGCACTTCAGGAAGAATTTCAGCCATATAGTGTATTCATTGGCAGTCAACTTATCAAATCACTATTGTGTTGGAACTGCTTGATTTCCAACTTTGCCATTTGAGATATTCCAAAAAAACTTCCTAAAAGCTTATTTTCTTGAGCTATGATTTGGATTTTGGTGAAAGAAGTAAAGAAAATGTGTGGTTTTTTCTTTTTAAGTTTGAATTTAGCACAAAGAGAACTCAAGAATTTTAAGCTTGCTAGGATCCATTCTTTTAAAACCAGGTTGGCTTTTGCCACCCTTTCTTAAGGATAATGACAATGGCAGTGATGATTGATGATGATAATGATGATGATTGTGGTTATTCAACTGATTGGGTTTGGGTTATTTTCTGATTGTTCTTGGAACAAACTTTTTCCTAATAACTATGATTGCAAAAATAAATCAGGCATAAGAACTGGAGAGGAAAGCTAGAAAATAACAAAGGATAGTTGAACTAAAAGCATTGGCCTACAGGAAAAGCATTACATTTGGGAGCAAAAAAACAGTCTTTGAATAGAATTTCTGAGTAGAAGAAATTTCTTTATTTTTTTTAAATGTATTTAGTACAAGGTCTATGGGGCCTCACCATACAAATCGGACTTATAATGATCCTCCTGTTTTCAGCCTCCCAAGCACTGGGATTACAGGTGTGCTCCATCACTCCCAGTCCCAGTCACTTTCTCTGTGTGCCCCAAGGGTGGGGCCAGCACAGCACTCCAGGGATGGAAGCCTGGTTCCCGCATCTGCCTAAACAGGCGATTTAGTCCACTGAGTTATCTGGCCAGCCTAGGTAGGCAAGTTTGAGGGTCAGGAAGCCAGAAATTAGTTTGGTAACCCTCATTCAAGGACTTTTTCGGGGGTGGGAGCATATTGGGAATTGAACTCAAGGCCTTGTACTTACCCAGCAGGCACTAGGCCACTGAGCTATAATCCCAGTCCAGGGGCCATTGTTTTGACATTGAATTTGCAAAAGGAAATGAGGACCTGGCTTAACTCAACCCAATAAATATAGTTTGGAACACAACTTACGATATTTATGCATTTGTTATAGTTTGATTATTTTTCATATTCCCCCCACTTAATTGCTTTCCTGATGGAAGAGTTAAAGTAACAGTCTCTGGCTTCCTGAATCAGTAAGCAAAATTAATCTATAGAGAGAACTGAAGTTACAATCTTGATCTTGACCTGAACATGATCTAGTGATTAGGCCTACTCTTGTTTTCAAGTCTCTGCCAAGTGGTCTTCTGAGCCAAAAGGTAATGACTGATGATCACTACTGTGAAAGATTTCACTTTATATATTCTGTATGTTTACTTTTTCAGATCGTTATAAAAATATACTAATTTTTAAAAATGTGTTTGAGTACCATTTATATTTTTGTTTTCAACATTAAAACCACCTTTGCTATTTTATGAAATGTTGGGACCAATTTGGAACCAATGTTGGTTCTATTGGCTTTATTTATTTATTACAGGGTCTTCTACACAACTCGGACTCATAGTGATCCTCCTGTTTCATCCTCCCCAGTGCTGTATTTGCAGGTGTGTGCCCCCATACCCAGACTCTATCTCAGATTAGAGGAAGGGGCTGTGAAGAATTTTTGCTAGATTGAGATGCGTATTAAAGTTAGAGAATAGGCAACAAATCAGAAAGAAAAGTGTGGATGGTTGCAGATAATCTCAATATGGTTTGTGTAGAGGGTATGATAAAGGGCCATTGGGTGATATTTAAGCAATGGGTGGCAAGGAATAGAAGAGGATTTTTCATTTTAATTTTACAAGCCTTTAGAAAGTGTTATTTATTCTGCACTATATTATTATTCTAGAGGAACAGTTAGCTTCAAACAGGCATGCTTCATCTCGTATGCTTATTCTAGTTGAAGAGCTTTGAACATTTTTTAGTGACAAGGCATCGGCACTGTAAATTATCAGTTATAACAGGCACAAGCAAGTTATAAGCTCATGGCTGTTAAGTGTTTATTTTTCTAAGGATCCATAAAAATGTGTGTTTACCCAAAGGACTCTTTATGATAACTCTAGGCCTGTGTTTCTTTCTGAGATTCCAAACTTTATCTAAAGCCAATAGATGTGGCTGGAAAAATAGCTCAGAGGTCTAAGCACCTGCCTGGCAAGCACAAGGACCTGAGTTCAATCCCCAGTACTACGTGCTGTGCCAGTTGCGGAACCCCGGGTGCACTGTCATCCTGCACCGTGCTGGCTACCAAGACCAGGAGTGGTGACATACCTCCCCAGAGCTGGGGAGGCTGAAACAGGAGGGTTACTCCTAGTCCCAGCTGTTTAGCAAGACCCTGTATCAAATAAATAAATAAATAAATAAATAAATAATAAAAAATATAAAGCCAGTAAAACCCCCATTGGTTCCAAATTGGTCCCAACATTTCATAAAATAGCAAAGGTGGTTTTAATGTTGAAAACAAAAATATAAATGGTACTTGAATGCACTTAAAAAATTAGTATATGTTTGTAACATATGATATTTACATTAATTTTAGGAAAGTGCTGCACAAATATAACATATCTTAATCATTTCACTCCCCCCCCCCTTCTCCCGGTCCTGTTTCCTTTTCCAGAGACATACACTTTTGAAATGCACAAAACTCACTGTGCTAGGGAGAAACTTCCTAGGCATCCAGCAGAACCAGTCTTCCTTTGTCTAAGACCAGTTTTAGGTTTTTTTTTAAAGGCCTCACTTTCACTTATATATTGTAGGTTCTCTCCTTTTTCCATTGATTTGGTTACTGATTCCAACTCATCTGGGCAGAGTGGTTAATTAAGCAGGGGAGAGGAGTTTTGGGTTTAGTATTCTACCCAAACGTAAAGAAACACAAAGAATCATATTTCGAAGAGCTCAATTTTCCCACATTGTCTAATTTATTCTCCGACCAACATAGTGGTATTCTCTGAGTAAACAAAAAGGATTATACTGGTTTTTAGAAATTACAAAGTATATCACAGTGGCTGAATTCATTGTACATGAATGAAAATCATAAGCCCCTTTGGAAAGCTCATTTTAAAAAATAGTCTAAGGGTTTGCCTTATTTTCCTTTCATTTGATTTTTCTATCTCTCTGTCATGTCTAAGCTCAATTTAAAAACTCTCGTCCTATATGTCTCCTGGCTATTACTTATTTTCACGACATAATTCTTTGAAATATACAAAGAGACACAGAATAGAAAACTGTTGCACATTGCTTTAAAAGTTGTGAGTCAAAAATTGCTATATTAAGCAGCAAAAATAAGGACTAGTGGAAGAATCTAACTGCTACCCACTTATTAATTCAACAAATATATTTATATGTGTCTCATGTTACTGCCAGTGTGGAAGACTATGAGGTAAATGAGACAGGGAGGGGCTTTATGCATGTGGAGGTTCATGGTGAGTGCAGGCAGGCAGACAACAAGCAACTCAGACAAGCATATGAAAAACCTATGCAAGTGTTGAGAAGGGAACTAAAATTACTCAAAGCGATGACGTCACTGGATGACAGTTTTAGGCCAAGAGGCCCAACTTCTCTGAGGACATTTAAGCTAGGGGCTCATTCTTCTGTAGGCCACTGCATGCCCTGAATTTAGGGTTTGATTTGTGGATTCTCTGACTCAGGAGTTCTGAGAAGGGCTGGTGGAGACCTAGTGAGAATACTCACAGGCTGTGCATAGAACCATGGGAGTATTGCTCATTCGCAGGTCTGATGGTTGATGGTGGCTGTCAGTTGGGTGGCAGCCCAGCTACACAAGGCCTCTCCATGTAGTCTTGTCTCCTCCCTTTGTAGTGGTTTGGTTTCAAGAGTATCTCAAGAGAAAAAGTGAGCAGGTGCTGGATCTACTGGTTTTTATGACCTAGTGACACTTGTTCCATACCCTGATGGTTAGGATGATTGCCAAGATTCACCCAAGTTCGACATGAGGACAAAGGCCCCTAATTCTTGATGGAGGAGTGTCAATATCCCATTATAAGATGAGCATATGGGATGGAGGTTTATTGCAGTGGGACCACCTTTGAAAAATCCATTCTATCACCATCTAAATGTCAAAAGAGCTTTAGGAATAGGAAAAATCAAGGAGAAGAACATTGCACATGAAGGCTTAGGCAAAAATTCAGTTGACTGAAATTTGAATGACAGACTGAAGGTTAGGGTAGCAGGATGGAAAGAGCAAGGGAAAGAACAACACAAGATAAAGTTGAAAAAGGAGTGGAGACACATTCTGAAAAACTAAAACTATCTGCACTTTAGGCAGAAGGTGAAGTTTGGGCTTTTTTAGGGCCTCTTTCACACCTCAGGTGGACTGGGTATGCTTTGGATGGGTGTGCCAATTTGGGCCTTTGCCTCCCTAGATTTTCACAGCACTTATCCTTAGTAATGCTTCCGTTTGAAAATTCCCCAGGTCTAAATGCTTCTGATAGTAGATACCATTAACTGCAAAAAATAGAAAAATAAATAAAGAATACAAAGAGGGAACTTACAGAAAAGGACACACAAATGACCAACTTTATCATAATACAAATATTATTCAGAAAAGCCATGTGCTTTACGAAATAGACAAAAATATCAAAAGTGATTTTTTTACTTACACAATGATCACAACACTTGATAAAATGTATTATTGGTAAAAATGTGGGATGCTGGTCCTGTACATTATGGGTATAAACTTTTCAGTGGAAATATTTATTAGAGTCATAACATGCATATTTGCTTTGGCATTTCACTAGTTAAAATAATCTTATGAATGTTCTGATTCTTGTATACAATGATATATGTTCAAAGATGTTGATTTTATATTATTTGTAAGAACAAAAAATTAAAATTACCAGAACTTCATTAGGAGGCTAGAATTATCAGTTATAGATCATCCATAGGAATGTGAACATGAAGTATCATGAAATTCTTTCAAAAATGTGAAATATTAAAAGTTCTGTGAAAGAGATGGGGAAATGACAGCCAGCTTATAGACTGCTGGATAAAGTGAGAGTTGGAAAAAATCATACACATCACAATGATGAATTAAGACAGGAAGTGATAGATTTACAAAAAAGAATAGGGGGATATTTATTAGCAAGGTGTTGGGTCATTAGTGACCCATTTGTATCCACTATCTCTTCTAACTAAAGAACATTTAAAACCTTCGACTTAAGTTTTATGTCTGAACATAACAATTATAAATAAGCACACTACTTATTTTTGTTCTTTTTAAAATGTAGGTGCAGGGCTGGGCAGATGGCTCAGTAGAATAAGTGCTTCCCTGGCAAGAGCAAGGGCCTGAGTTCAATCCCCAATTCCGAAAAAGAAAAAAAAAATATAGATGCAATAAAATATCCATCTCTGACAAAACTAAACAAAAAGGGGGATATAAGTGAAGGACCATTTTGTAGTGAAAAAAAATATATCTCTATATACAAAATGGTTAAGATAGATATATAGTTACTTTCTCTTAGTTCAGTGAGAAGAAAGATTTGTACTAATAGTGTTTTGATAAGATATCATGTCTGCATCTTATACTATGAATAACTACTCCGAAGACAACAATATGCAATGTATTATCATAGCTGTCCTAATAACCTATTTTGAAACTGTCTCATTGCTATTTCTTTCTCAATAAAATTAATTTAAAAAATGAAATATAGATGCAGATGTCACCTGGTATTACGTTATACCCTGGAACTTTGTAAAGAATGAAAAAGCAAAATACAGGAATCCACATATGTTGAAAGGCCACTAGATCCCAAAAGGGATGAGACCATTTTTCTTGCAAAACATAATTCTTTCACTCTAGCCTGTACCAGCCTGTCTTATTCCCAACGTCCTCACATTTCCGAACCAGGGTAAGATAAGGGAGAATTGTAAGCTGAAAATATGCCACTGACAGTAGAACAGAGCACTTCCTCAGTTAAACCCTGGAGTTAATGTCCTCAAAGATGGATGCTTTTAAGATTTGGTAAGAGGAATCAAAGAGGGAAAAGTTATGATGACCACTTTCCAACTCAGAGTACTTCATGGTGATCCTCCTGCCTCAGCCCTATGTGCTGGGATTACAGGTGTGTGCCACCTTAGCCAGCTACCCTTAAATTTTTATAGCTGTCTGTCATTCCAGAATTGGATTATGTATATTTCATATATTTAACAGTATAGGAGTTGCCTGTCACCTATTTGTCACTAAATAAAAGAGATTTTTAAAAATGTGTTTACTACGGGGTCTATAGCGTCTCACTACACAGGTCGGACTTGTAGAGATCATCCTGTTTTCAGGTTCCCAAGTGCTGGGATTACAGGAGTGTGCCACCACACCTAGTCTCAATCGGCATCTCAGAGCACCCTGGGGGTGGGGCTGGCACGGCATGCCGGGGTTCGAACCCAGATCTCTGCCTCTGCCTACGCAGGCGCTTTAGTTCGCTGAGCTATCTGACCAGCCCATAAAAGCAATTTTTTTTTTACTCATAAGAAACAAAACAAAACAAAGCAAAATAAACAAACAAACACTAATGGTAAAATATCTGCCTTCTGCTCAGTGTGTGTCACATATTCTGCGCCACTTAAGGCCAGCACCAACTTAGGGCACTGAGGAGAGTCCAGCCTGTAAGTACAGAAGTAGGTAGCATTTGAGTTGAAAAAAGTGCAGGACCCACAGCTTTAGCATGGCCAGTGTGCAGTTTGGCAACTGTTATCTTGCGAAGGCACCTCGGAGACTTCCAAAGCAACCACTCTGCCTGCCCCCACCCCCACCATGGCTGCTGAGTCCCCGTGGAGATCCCTCCCCTTGGGTCTCTTACAGATGAGAGTTCTTCACTCTGTGTTTGGCAGTGTCTGTTGAGAATTTAGTCCACCTGTGGCTAATGATAACTCCTCCAGGTATCTACCCTCTGTCTTCCGCACGCATGGCACAGGGATCCTGGGCAAATGACTTTCAGAGCTAACAGAATGGAAATAGATAAATCAGTTATTATAAAATCATTAGGAAATGCCACACGGCATTTGAAAGGAATGACTAGATATATATCAGTATGATAGATGTTGCACATATATTTTGCATCCGAATGGCAAACAGTAGAACATTTATACCACTAATGAAAAAAATCTAAATATATGTTAAATGTTTTATATGTTATAAATGTGAATCTTATATAGGTATGTAAATGTCTCTGTGTGTGTGGGGGGGTGTAAAGCCACCTTTTCACCCCTGGGAAGGGGGAAATGCACTGAGATTGAGGAAATTTGTCAATTTTTTAAACCAGCGTTTGACCTTAGCTTTATCCACAAGATGCTAATTTTTTAATTAGGAGTCATGTATTTTATTTGTGGAACTAAAACCATGCTATTGCTGTTGGTCGGATGCCCTTTGGAGGGTTCTTATGTAGAGGTCCCAGAGTGGTAGCTGTGGGAAGTCCTGTGCATCTGGGAGGCGGGGCCTCACGGGAGGTCCTCGGGTTAGCGAGGGCTCTTGGAAGGGTTGTGGGCCCAGCTTCTCATCCTCCCTCCTGGCTAGAGAGATGAGTGCTCGTGCCCACAAACACTCTTTCCAGGATGTACTGCCCTCCCCAAAGGCCCGCACCCACGTGGCGCCCTGACTTGAAACTCCAGACCTGTGAGCCAAATTAAGCCTCTCCTTACTTCATAAGCAGCCTCCGTAAGTTCAGGTATATGCTGCTTTATTGATGGAGGACTGGCTAAGAGAGACTATGTAAGGAATTCTTTTCATCTTTTTCTTGTTTCTCTGTTTCCGTTTTTCTCCTTTCCTCTGTCCTGTTCCTTCTCCTGTCCCCTCGCCTCGCCTCCCCCTCTCTCCAGTACTGAACCCAGTACTTTGTGACAAGGTACATCCCCATCTTTTTCTAGTTTTTATTTTGAGACAGTGTCTTGCAAATCACAAAGTTGTCTGGGCTGGGCTTGGACTTGTGATCTTCCTGCCTCAGTCTCCCAGAGTGTTGGGATTATAGGCATACAGACATGTTTACCTGCTGTAAATGTTTTAAGGATGATCTAGATAAGGTAAGATAACACCCCCTAAAATGGGTTCTGGGAACTCCAGTGCCATGTCAGATGTCAGTGGGGATTTGTTGAGCTGTAAGATCATTGATCACACGAAGGTCAGAGAGTGAAATAAAGTTAGCAGTGAACTCAGAAGGACATTGATTCTCTCAGTTGTTGCTCCTATTTTCATTCTCTGCCAAGTAGCTTGTCAAGAAGAGGATGGCTCTCTACGGTCCTAAAGAAGCTTTCTTTTCTTTTAATTGTTTTACATTTTGTTAAAAATATGACTTTTGCTTCAGGACTTTGCTTCAAGTCTTTATACATAAGACTACAGGTGGGAGAGGTAAGAAGTGTAGGCATTCTACCATCGTATACACATTCAGGATTTTTTGACATCTAAAATTTCAAAGGAGTCTGTGGCTTATTTGCAATATTAAAAGATGAAAAGACATTCAACAGAACAAATGTCATCTCTCTTGATCAGCTCCCTCTCGCCTCCCTAGCTTCCTCGTGTGTGTCGTGGGTGCACTAGGAATGCTACATGAGAACTTGGCTGTGTTTTCCTTGTGAGAAATTCTCTGGCTTAGGTTGCTCCAGGGCTGTCAAGGTGACAAAGGGAGCGTTCCACAAAGTCAACAAAATCTTAGCATTCTCTGGTCTCTGCATACAATATTCTCAATTTTTATTTTCTGGGTCCAGGGACCATGGCCACTTAGGAAAATGTAGCTTTAGAGCATAAAGGAACTCCTCTCTGAAGGAGCTGGGTGCTTGAATAAGGTTGGGAAATACCAGGTAAAATAAAGTTAGTATGTATCGGATTGTAGGGCCCTTCTGAGCTATTAACACACTAACCACACTTGATTCTCTATGGGGGAAAGCATGTGCTTTCTACACACATTTTAATTTTGTCTTCTCTTTGTTTACTTACTCCTGCAGCAAAGAGCAATAGTGAAATACAGGTTGGTAAAAGCTAGAATTGGGGGAAAATTCTAAAACTGCTGTGCTAATTAATTTCTGTGCCAACTTGTCTGGACCATGGGGTGCCCAGATTTTTGACTATACATTTTTTTGCTGTGTGTCTATAAAAATGTTTCTGGATGATAGAAATATTTGAAACAGTAGGCTGTCCATGGCTGTCCTTAATGTGGTTGAGAATCATCAGTCTATGTAGAACAACTCATCCTAAGTAGGACAAAAAGGTGAAGGCGGGGAGAATTTTCTCTGCTTGTATGAATTGGTTCTCTGGTCTTTTGGTCTCAGGCCAAATCATACACCACTGAAGCTCCATGTTCTCAGGTCTTTGGACTTGTCTGGAACTGTGGTTCCTGGTTCTCGGGCCTTTGGACTTAGAGTTGAACTTACACAATTTGTCTCTTGGTTCTAAGGTCTTTAAACTTGGATTGGAGCCTCATTATTGGCTTGTCTCTTTAGCTTGCAAATGGCAGATTGTGGTGCTTCTTAGCCTCTGGAATGAATTGAGCCAATTACTTGAAATAAAACATGTATGTGTTACTCATATATATTACATAATATTACTGGGTTTCAGGGAGGATAATTGCCAGATAGCATTTGAGCAACTTACAGAACATAGAACTTCAATTTCTTGTTAGTTCCCATGACCAGTGGGAACTGGAAAAGCTAATGTGAACCCTGAGGGAATGTACTAAACTGCCTTTCTAACATAGAACACTAGGCTAAAAGTGGCTGGCTTTAGTATTTCAGCTAACCCAAGCAGTGCCGCTATCTCACAGCTCAGCTGAGTTGAGCCACCATGGCTCTTAGCTCAGCTGAAAGACCCAAAACAATGTAACAGAGCCATCAGAATCTTCTGAGGACATACAGATCACTGTTCCAGTACAAATATCATTATTAGTGACTAATTCCTAAAGCAGGTCAATTCAGTGGTTGGCTACCTGGTGTCCCTACCTGTGTTTTGTCCAGATTGTGGATTAAAACAGCTGGAGCCCACAACAAATTGATTGCCAGGGTATTGTTTTTCTCTTCAACATGGTTAAAATGGCTTCCCACCAGCAGTGGAGAAGGGTTCCTTTTTCCCCACAGCCTCTCCAACATTTGTTGTTGGGTGATTTCTTTATGATAGCCATTCTTTCTGGGGTGAGATGATATCTCAATGTGGTTTTAATTTGCATTTCATGAATGGCTAGTGATGTGGAGCATTTTTCATATATTTATTCGCTTCTTTAATTTCATCCTCTGAGAAATGTGTGTTCATCTCAGATGCCCATTGGGTTTTGAAATTTGGGGCCCTAATGTTTTTTAGTTCTTTATAAATTCTAGAGAGCTGACCTTTGTCCGAGTACTTATTTGTCATGATTTTTTCCAAATTTGTGGGTTGCCTTTTCACTTTGTCGGTCATTTCTTTTGACGTGAAAAAACTTCTCAGTAAGAGCAGGTCCCAGTTGTTAATTCTTTCAACTGTTTCCCATGCAATTTGATATTTGTTCATGAACTCTTTGCTTACCTCTATGTCTTCAAGAGTTCCTCCTACTTTCTCTTCCAGGAGATTTAGTTCCTCTGCTTTAATGTTTAGATCTTTAACTCCATTTTGACTTTAGTTTAGTGCATAGTGATAGACCTGGGTCAAGTTTGAGTTTCCAGCATGTAGAGAGCCAATTTTTCCAGCACCATTTGTTAAAGAGGCTATCTTTCTTCTAGTGAGTATGTTTGGCCCCTTTGTCAAAGATATGGTGGCTGAGTGTGTTTGTAGGGGCGTCAACATCTTCTAATCTATTCCACTGATCCTCAGGTCTATTTTGTTGCCAGTACCATGCTGATTTTATCACGGTAGCCTTGTAGTATAATTTCAAGTCAGGAATTGTAGTGCTTCCTGCCTTGTCTTTATTGCCCAGGATTGCCTTTGCTATTCTAGGTCTTTTCTGGTTCCAAATAAACTTTAGGAATGATTTCTCTACCTCTGTGAGGTACGTTGGTGGTAGTCTGTAATAGTAGTTTCACGCGTGGAGTGCCTGTCATTCTGGTCTTCTGAATACGGGCTGCTTGTCATGACATACCAGTTGCTGCTGTGCTGTCTCTCAGGTAGATGATTGTTCAAAAAGAAGGAGGTGGTGAATGAAGGCAAGAGACAGGAAAAGGAAAGTCGTGGGACTGTCTTGCTTCAAGGTTGTATATGGTTAGATTTTTGGACTTATGTGTAATCATAAGAATTATATAATTCTTCATGCCTATTTTAAAAAATATATTCTAATTTTTAAATGTTCTTTCATCATATTCTGTAGGGACTTAAAGTTCAACCTATCAATTCTTGATGAAAAATACCTGTTCCGTGTTATGCCTAAGATGTTTGATATTCAGACAGAGAGTGAGGTTAAGCTTAACAGCCTAGGTTGCATGGTAGTAACAATAAGCTTGTCTTCTGGATGTTTAACAACCTAAGTTTGCAGACCAAAATTAGAGAAAAAGGAGGGCCACAGGGAAAGCCAACATTTTGACCCTAGCCTTCCAAGGTCAATTAAGACTCAGGACATATGAGAACTTGTATTGTAACATCATGTTACTCGGTAGTGTCCCAAATTTTCTGATCAAGGAGATTATGGGGCCAAAGAGGAAAGTGATTGATGATGTAGAGTGTGCCTAAGGAGAGTCACATGGAGAGAAAACATTCTCTCAGGCTTCCACAGAGAGCACATTGGCCAAGCAATGGCCGTGACTCATCCACATGACTGACACTGACAAAGGATCTACAATCTGAGGTACAGGATCTCAGGTTAAATCCTGAGGGGATTTCACTGACCTTATCAGACCCAAAAGCTACAACTCTTGTTGCATAGGTCCTGCTTTACCTTGGTCTTAATCATCCAGCAGAAAAGTATAAAAACGAAGTATAAGAAGTAAAGCCATGCTATTATGTTGAGCTGTAGGGGACTCAGGTCAACAATTCTGACATTGCCAGTGAAGTGGAAGACCCTATACTATTATGGACTACTGGACTCTTTTAGAATATTTTGCTGAGTTTACATACCTATAATATTCAAATAACGGAACTCAACAAAAAAGGGGATACAGATGAATGTCCATTTTGTATCTGTGTATTCAAAATGGTTAGGATAGATATGTAGTTACATTCTCTTAATGAATAGAGGGATTTGTTCTAATAGTGTTTGTAAATAGGATATCATGTCAGCATCTTGTACAGCAATTAACCACTAGGAAGAGAGTATGCAATGTGTTAATTATTGAAACTGTCCTATCAATTTGGTTTGAAACTGTCTTATTGCTGTTTGTTTCTCAATAAAATTATGGAAAAAAGAGAACTAAAATAAAATAAAATAAAATAAAATAAAATAAAATAAAATGGCTGCCTGCCATGTTTCTGTTAGTCGCCTGAATTCCTCCACCAGGAATCGTGACTGGAGGGGTCTCCAGGATGGTGGTGCTTCAGGAGCACTGGATTCAGCATCATCCCAGCTGCCAGCCAGTCCTTCCTGGGGTTTTGGGTGGCTTCTTCTCTGACTTGGCCTGCCAGGCAGAAGGATGAGAAACAGCAAAGGAACTTGTGAGTGACTTGTGGAGGAAGACCTAGTCTAGAGATGAGTCTGAGGAGAAGGGCAATTTCTGAGCAGAACTCATTTATGGGGGTTAAAAGTCAGTTATAATGGTGAAAATCTGGAGTCAACTAGAAGGCCCATTAACAGGAGAATGGGGACCAACAAGGATACATCTATGTTGTTCTAGGGCATCAACCCATTGTTAGAGGGATAAGCTCAATTCTTTCATCCTTTGGTACAGTAAGAAAAGGAAGATGCAGACAAATATATGTAAAACCCATCTCTGTTGGTGTTTATTACCTACTGTGCCAAGGGGTATGCTAAGTGCTTCTAACTGATGTGTGAATTGGAATCCCACAACCTGAAGCACTTTTAGGTATCTCCCTGGACAATGGAAGACATTTAGTAGAAAGGGGAGGATGGTGAAAATCTCTTCCTCTATCTGTGCCTCACATTTGTCTTAAAATGTATGTGAACTAACTGAACTAGTTTGGCACTGTCTTTTCAATTACTGGATTTAATTTGTGTTGTCTGACAGCTTTTCAAGAGAAAACAGCTTCATTGAATCCTCAGGGCCCACACATAGCACACGCTGCAGACCAAACACAAATAAGGCCTCACTCACCACAAAATACCAAGAAAAGCCTTTTACTCAAAAAGTACATTTTCAAAGCCTTAAGTGAAACATACACTGTTTAATAAAACCCTTACTTGAGTAGAGAGTAAAGGCAGAAAAAAAGACAAGCAGAACAAATAGCTCATGTTCCAAAAGTTCAGCTGCAAATAACAAAGTACCCATCATTGGCTATATTAAAATGTCCTTTTATAGAAAACAAATTGGTATAAATCCCAGAGGGTAAGATAGTGCCTACTAATTATTATTATTTATAAAATATTATGAGTTTCAGGGCATGATTCCACAACCCCCAAAGGTGTCACTTGTTTACAAATGACTTCTGTATTCAAGAAGCAGTTCTGTGTGGGAATATGCCAAATGCTACATCTTAACGGACTATGGGTGTTTGAAGATAACTTCTAAATTAGGTAAGATTCATAGACTGATTTCAGTACAAAATAGAAATATTTAGTTGTTCCTGACTGTATAAAAGCAGTAACTTGTCAAAAGAACATAGAATACACTAGACATACAAATTATCCATAATCCTACCCTTGCAATAATTGCTAGCATTTTGTGCAGTCTGTCCATCAGATAATGCCCATTAATTATTGTCATTTATGAAATATTTACAGTGATCTGGGAGCTTGAGGGTGTGTACAATAGTGATTATAACCCCCCCAAAAGTCTTCATCATACCTGTAGATTTAAAGATAAATCTTGAGACCAAGGCTTTAAAGCAGCTATAGAGTAATAAGCTTGGTGACACAGTAAAAATGAATAAATTCCTAGAACAAAAGCTGAAATGCCAAAACTAGTACAAATAAGAAATTTATAATTTAAATGCAGCAATGTAAATTAAATCATTTGAAAGTGACAAAGTCTTACCTTTCTTAAAGAACCTTAGACTCAGATTATTTTATCAGAAGCTTTTGAGCTTTCTTTTTTAAAATTTATTTTATTTTATTTTATTTTAACTTTTGAGCTTTCTAAGAAAATTAATTCCTGCCATGCAGAAGTTATTTTACAAAACAGGAAAAGCCCAAGATATATACATATCATCTTGTATGTAATAAACAGTTTTATTCCAAAATTAAATAAGAACTCCACACACAGGAAAGTAATAAGATATTTTTACTTATTAACATGCATTCAAAAATAAATAAAATATTAGCTAACCTAACCATAGATTTAAAAATAAATCTTGAGATCAAGTAGTTTATCTGAGACATGTAAGGCTAGTTTAGCAGAGAAAATTCACTTACATATATTAGTGAATTAGTAGGCCAATGAAAAGCATATGTATTATCAAAACCAAATGTATTATTTCCTAATAATTTCTCTTACATATGTTATTTGACAAGGCTCAACAGAAATTTCTGATCAATACTCACAGTGAACTGGAAATAATGATAGATTTCTTTAATTTATAAAAGTTATTTTGACCAAGAAATTTTAATACAGACTCATTCCCTGTAAGATAGAAGATAAGGGTTCTTGCTGTTAGCAGTAGAGGTCTCGGCTAAAAGTTAAGGAAAAGATAGAATAACATTGATGATCAGAAGGAATAGTACATTATTTTTCCAGTTATTCATTCCTACTTTGTCTTCTCTCTGACATGTGATTTGAAGACACTTCCTCTGGGAACAGGACAAATTTACCCTACCCCATTGTCCTTAGATTTCAACGTGGTTGAAATAAATTTGTTTGGGGCATGAGCCTGGATAGGTTTGATGACATTGCCAGTTTGAAACAGAAACTGTAGCAGTGACAGGTTGGACTTGGTGATGTTGTTGTGTTTTCTTTGCTGTGAGACTGGCATGCTTCTGATTCAGGCTGCCATTTTAGTGTGGCTCACAGAGTAAGATGACAGAGTAGAGATACAGTCAACATACACTCAACACGTTACAGGAACGCACAGTTAAGTTTTTGGGGGTGTTAGGTCACGAGTTCAGAGAATTGTCATTACAATATAACTTAGTGAGAGCTATTGCAGAAAATGAAGGAGAAAAGGTCTTCATTTGGTAGAATGTGATCATTCAGCTAGACATCCAAACACAAAGCATCGGTCCATTTTGAAAACTGAGTCAAATTGTTAGATATGTACATTTGTTTTTATTTAAGCATTAGCAAGCAAAAGCCAATTAGAAAATATAACAAATGTACATTATTCTCACTACCGAGAAAATCTATTAAATATATAGGAATTATTTGAATAAAGTAATGCAAAAGACACCTACAGTGAAAACAAAAAAAACTTTAAAAATGGGAGTAAACAAAATATGTGAATGCATGAAGTCTCTTGATTAACTAAACTTGATTAACTAAAATAGGACAGAGAACCTAGCCGCAGATCCATGTCTATAGGCAGTAAAGAGAATGTCACAAAACACAAGTCACCTCATAGCTTGCATGGGGATGGTTAGCTCACTGTACAGAGACTAAACTGGATGCTTGTCTCACATGCTTGCGAGTGCAGACTTCACATAGATTATAGCCTAAGATGCAAAAGTTCAACTGTGCACCATGTGGGCAGTAGTGAAGGAAAATACCTTGGTGGACCTACAGGCAGGAAAAAATTTCAAACAAAATTTTAAAAAGCACCAATGATGATTTTGAGTCCATCAACAGCAAGGCTTTCTATTTGAGGAAGACACTGGGGACGAAGTTGTTACACAGAGCAATCCAGGGAACATGTTAGGCCTAAGACACAGCAGAATCAAGTGACTGACCTGGGCAGCTACTGCCAACCAACAGGAGAAAGGCTGAGATGCCAAAGGGAAGTAGACAAAAGCCCTGAACAGGAAAGTGAAAGAAGAAACGCAGATTACTACGGCACATATGAGAAATGGTGCCACAAGCCATGACTCATCTGAGAAATGTAAATTGAGGCAACACTGAGTTTTCTCCTCACATTTAAAAGACTACCAAAAGTTAGGAAGATGTAAGAGGCTAAGCTTTGGGGTAGCTATGGGGCGTACAGGAGGGTCACCATTGTTAGTGAACTACTGCAGCCTATCTGGAAAGCATCTGGTACTAGTTAGTCAATTTAAGAATATACATGATCTATAACCCAGTGGTTCTATTCCTAAATATACATTTCAAAGAAAACCTTGCCTAGATCCTTAAGGAGATGTGCATGAGAGTATTTATGCAATTTTACTTGTAGTTGTGGAGATTCGGAAGTGATCACTGAGGGGCA
Source organism: Octodon degus (assembly GCF_000260255.1). Taxonomy (NCBI): domain Eukaryota; kingdom Metazoa; phylum Chordata; class Mammalia; order Rodentia; family Octodontidae; genus Octodon; species Octodon degus. The sequence continues at coordinate 1,880,244 of NW_004524761.1, read as the reverse complement.
GATAGATAAACTGTTCAGAAAACACTCTGGAGTATTAAGTAACAGGTAGAAAGAATAAATTAGAAGCATGCACAGAGACTGCTACCCAGAGGTGACAACAATGGGCAGCTTGTGCTTTGTGTATCATGAGAGCAATGACGGTTATTTACAGTTAACTTACTATGATCCGGGTACCTGCTAAATACTTTAAAAACTTCACCCATTTAATCCTTTTAACAACTTTAGAAGCAAATTTAGTTATTCTTCCCCTTAAATAAGAAGCAAGATGCTGGAGAGATAGCTCAGTAGAGTAAGCACTTGCCTGGCAAGCGCA